>NC_042619.1:88513205-88816330 GCF_901001135.1 Rhinatrema bivittatum
TTCAACTTTTTTACTTTGGTATATACTGCTCCTAGCTTATTTCTAGCTTCTGGCTACTTTTTTGTGGGGGTTTTTTTTTTTTTGTTTTTCAATACAATGCACTCAGTTATTTATTAAATAAACACTTAGCTCTTTAAAAGTCTGGAGGACACTTTAATAGTCAGGCAGACTTTTAAAAAATAAACACACTACCTACTGCTACCTTATTGACTGACTAAATACAAACAGTCTAACTTGTTTATTTATTCACTGCCAACCTACTGCTACCTTATTGACTGACTAAAAATACAAACAGTCTAACTTGTGTATTCACTGCCTACCTACTGCTACCTTATTGACTGACTATTTAAAAATGCAAACAGTCTAACTTGTTTTATTCACTGACTGACTATTAAAGGCACAAACACACTAAATAATATTCCCAAATAGTTAACTTTGCCCCAATACTTTTAAAAAAGTCAATGTCAATGTCCCAAGCAAAAACTTACTGATTCCTTTCAGCCACCAGCAAGGTGATCCTCTCCTCTCAGTGTTTCCACTGGAATGTGGGTTACTGAGCTCTTTCCTTCTAATTTATAATGTGCTTCTAAAGTAAATTAGTGCAAAATAATCCCTTATGAGATGTACACTTCAGTTAGATTTCCTGCGTGACCTTTCAGTTAGATTTCCTGAGTGACTCACTGCTGTGCTGATTAACAAAGAATAGCACCTATTCACAAATACACAATAGTACCTATTCACAAAACACACAATCTTCACACTTAGTTAGTCAGCCTGAGTGACTCACAGCTCCCTTGATTAACAAATGTAGTTCCCTATTCAAACCTAATCACACTACCTCAACACCTTTCCAAGGTGAGTAACTGAGCTGAACTATTCAACTTTTTTACTTTGGTATATACTGCTCCTAGCTTATTTCTAGCTTCTGGCTACTTTTTTGTGGGGGTTTTTTTTTTTTTGTTTTTCAATACAATGCACTCAGTTATTTATTAAATAAAACACTTAGCTCTTTAAAAGTCTGGAGGACACTTTAATAGTCAGGCAGACTTTTAAAAAATAAACACACTACCTACTGCTACCTTATTGACTGACTAAATACAAAACAGTCTAACTTGTTTATTTATTCACTGCCAACCTACTGCTACCTTATTGACTGACTAAAAATACAAACAGTCTAACTTGTGTATTCACTGCCTACCTACTGCTACCTTATTGACTGACTATTTAAAAATGCAAACAGTCTAACTTGTTTTATTCACTGACTGACTATTAAAGGCACAAACACACAAACACACTAAATAATATTCCCAAATAGTTAACTTTGCCCCAATACTTTTAAAAAAGTCAATGTCAATGTCCCAAGCAAAAACTTACTGATTCCTTTCAGCCACCAGCAAGGTGATCCTCTCCTCTCAGTGTTTCCACTGGAAACATGGACTGGATTCCCCCAGGGGCAGATACACGCAGCAAAGGCCTCAGAGATATCAAGGGGAGACTACATTGCTGAGGCTCTGTGAGCCAAGGCCAGACCAATGGGAAGAGAGAAAGAGGGCTGGTCATATACCAGGAAGCGTGACCTCGGGGGAGGGAACACACACACCTGAACGCATGATGAGGAAGGAGGGCAGGAGGAAGCCGAGGAGTTTAAATCAGAGGTCAGATCTACAATGGGAGGAGAAGACATGCAAGTGGATTACCCAGAGACTGAACCCGAAAAAGAGATGGAAATAGAGTAAGTGAGGCTACTCTGATTATTTTGTTGTTTGTTTGGTTGGAGGACTGGGAAGGCTGTTGCCTGCAGCACAACAGTGGGGAGAAGGGGCGTGTTGTGCTACTGCCTAGCAAGCCTGTAAAAATGAGTTCTAGAGCAAAATTTATTTTGTCTGTTTCTCCCTAGGAACTGATTGAACTCATAATTTAGTTTTTGTTGGAGTTATGAGTGGAAAAAGCAGATTGTGACCCGAGCAGGATGGGAGAGTGAGCTGTCACTCGGCAATCCTGGGAGTTGTCCCTGAGGGGCTCAGGTCTCTGTACCAGAGGAGAAAACTGGACTCAGGGTATAAATGCAAGAGGAGACCTGGTTCTTCATAAAGTAATGGCAAGAAACACACGATACACTTGCTAACAGCCAAATCGGATTCTGGAAATTCATTAATACTGAAACCCTCCAGCTCTCCCTTACGGACACCATACTAAAAGGAATTGACCAAGGTCACTCCTACATCCTGGCATTACTTGACATCTCAGCAGTATTTGACACCATCAACCATGACATCCTAATCAGTCGCCTCTCCGAAATCGGTGTCACTGGTGCAGCCCTCCTCTGGTTCACCTCTTACCTTAAGAATAGGCGCTATGTGGTCAAAATCGGAAACTCCGAATCATCACCCATCCAATTCACTCAAGGGGTTCCCCAAGGTTCTTCCCTCTCATCCACATTGTTTAACATCTACCTCCTCCCTCTCTGCCAGCTTCTTACAGACCTAGAGCCTTCCTCACTTCCTATATGCGGACAATGTCCAAATTCTCATCCCCATCCAAGAATTGTTACCCAAAGCCATCAAAACATGAGAGAACTGCCTTAGCTCAATAAACCACCTACTCACCAACCTTCACCTCGCCCTGAACACAATGAAAACAGAACTCATCCTCATCTCGCAACAAAACTCCCCCAAGCTCATGACAGACAATAACCAACACACTACCACCATCCCATTCCAACCACACGCACGTAGCCTGGGAGTCGCCATCAATAGCCAACTCAACTATAAAAAATTCATTAACACCATGATAAAGGAATCGTTCTTCAAGCTTCACATCCTTAAGAAAATTAAACCCCTCCTACACTTCAACGACTTCCGCACCGTACTACAGGCTACCATCCTGACAAAAATTGACTATTGTAATTCTATCCTCCTAGGCCTCCCCGCCTCCTACATCAAATCCCTGCAAATACTCCAAAATGCTACAGCCAGAATACTAACCAACACACGTAAAAACGAACACATCACACCAATCCTTAAGGAGTTACACTGGCTCCCAGTTGCATCCCACATCCTCTACAAAAACGTATCCATTATACATAAATCCATCCACAACAGTAACATTAAGTGGACCAACAACAAAATTTGCCTACATGCCTCCAAGCGCCCCACCAGACCAATATACAAAGGCACTCTTCACATCCCCCCCCCCACACAAGACTTAACATCCACTAAAGTGTGAGCATTCTCTATAGCAGGTCCCACTCACTGGAACGCTCACTGGAATGCTTAATTCTAGAATTAAGCACTCAATAATTCAAAAAAAAGCTGAAAACCTGGCTTTTCAAACAAGCCTTCCCGGAATAACCAGATTACCCCACCACCCCTGCCAATGCTCTCCTCCTCCCCTCCTTTCTTCCCCCCCCCCCCCTTGCCAGTAACCTTTAGCTGCTCTCCGTTCGTGTATAGTCTTCCCGCAAAGATATATCTATTTATGTATTAACTTATATTTATTATCTGCAACTCCATGTTAATTGCGTATATTTATTATCTACTTGATCTCTCCAAAGCTTATTATATACCTCTGTATACTCTCCAAGTTCCTCCTATCTCCCTGCTTGATAATATTTCCCTGCTGTTATATAGAAACATAGAAACATAGAAATGACGGCAGAAGAAGACCAAATGGCCCATCTAGTCTGCCCAGCAAGCTTCACACATATTTTCTCTCATACTTATCTGTTTCTCTTAGCTCTTGGTTCTATTTCCCTTCCACCCCCACCTTTAATGTAGAGAGCAGTGATGGAGCTGCATCCAAGTGAAATATCTAGCTTGATTCGTTAGGGGTAGTAGCCGCCGCAATAAGCAAGCTGCACCCATGCTTATTTGTTTTACCCAGACTATGTTATTAGCCCTTATTGGTTGTTTTTCTTCTCCCCTGCCATTGAAGCAGGGAGCTATGCTGGATATGCGTGACGTATAAGTCTTCTCCCATGCCGTTGAAGCAGAGAGCCATGCTGGATGTGCATCGAAAGTGAAGTATCAGGCACATTTGGTTTGGGGTAGTAACCGCCGTAACAAGCCAGCTACTCCCCGCTTTGTGAGTGCGAACCCTCTTTCTTCTCCCCTGCCTTTGAAGCAGAGAGCTCTGCTGGATGTGTGAAGTATCAGTTTTTCTTCTCCCCTGCCGTTGAATCAGAGAACTTTGCTGTATATGCATTGAAAGTGAAGTATCAGGCTTATTTGATTTGGGGTAGTAACCGCCGTAACAAGCCAGCTACTCCCCTCTTTGTGAGTGTGAATCCTTTTTTCCACATTTCCTCTTGCTGTTGAAGCTTAGAGCGATGTTGGAGTCACCGTAAGCCTGTGTATGTTTATTTAATAAGGGTATTGACTCCAGGCAGTAGCCATCATTCTGGCGAGTCACCCACTCTTCATTGGCAGCCTCTTGACTTTATGGATCCACAGTGTTTATCCCACGCCCCTTTGAAGTCCTTCACAGTTCTGGTCTTCACCACATCCTCCGGAAGGGCATTCCAGGCATCCACCACCCTCTCCGTGAAGAAATACTTCCTGACATTGGTTCTGAATCTTCCTCCCTGGAGCTTCAAATCGTGACCCCTGGTTCTGCTGATTTTTTTCCTTCGGAAAAGGTTTGTCGTTGTCTTTTGATCATTAACACCTTTCAAGTATCTGAAAGTCTGTATCATATCACCTCTGCTCCTCCTTTCCTCCAGGGTGTACATATTTAGATTCTTCAATCTCTCCTCGTACGTCATCCAATGAAGATCCTCCACCTTCCTGGTGGAGGATCTTCATCTTCACCGATATGATGTCTCGACGAATACTGGTATATAAAAACCCTAAATAAATAAAGAAGGTATAACCATTAGGACAGTACTTTGCTAATGCTGGTGTTTGCAGACTTTTTAATCTTTGGAGCTGAGCCCACAGGGAACTGCTACATCTGGCATGATAGGAAGTAGGTCTATTTATGAGGCCATACATCTAGCTGCTGCTCCTGAAACAAGAGAGACCTGCAGAGCGGAACTACCTTTGAAAGTGCAGTCTGTTGATAGCCAAGCCTTGGGATCTACTCTGGCTTACTACCTCGGGACAACATGTTTGTGAGCAAAAGAGAACAAGCAAGCCAATGAGCATAAGTGTGAGCAAGAGGACTATTTAAGCCAGTGGGCATGTGAATGAGTGTAAAAGAGAGAGCATGTGTACGTGAGCAAGAGCAAATCATTGAACATTTGTGAGTCTGAGTGTGAGCATGTGTATGAATGAGAGTATGAGAGAGCTTGTGAGCATGTGTGTGAGAGAATATAAAATAATTTGTGTGAGAATGAATGTGTGTATATATGAGAGAGAAGAGAAAGTTTATGCATTCCTCCCATCCCTGACTAATCCATGACAATCTTAGGGTGATTGGAATCCATAAAGTTCCAGGTATGGCGAACAGAGGATTTTCTTTAGCCTTAAATTTTAATATTTGGTGTAATCTGATGTGTCTGTTTCGAAATATTTTATTGCTATTTGGGAAGTTAAAAAAACCTTGATATACATTTTCAATCATTGGATGTTCTATTCATTAGCTGTATTGAAATATTTCTTCTTTATATGAGTATGGTTTTACTATTATGATTGATATTTTATTTGACATTTAATGAGGAATGGTGTTTGTTTTTCCATTGTTGCACTGCATACAGAATCTGGCTTGTTACGTTTTTTTTATCTGCATGTTTCTATTTATACTTTATTATCACTTTATTCTGTATTTGGTGAGTTTTGTCTGTTCTGCAAGTTGACTGAGGTGAGGTATTCTGCTAGCGTGTAGTTTCTCTGTAAGAATCTATAACGGCTAGATTTGTTCTGTTTTCCTAATAGCAGGTGTGTTAGGACCTGGTATAATATTTGCAGTGTTACCAGCATGTGTAAGTGAGACACACACAGATGCGCACAAACTCTCTCACTATCAGTGCATGGGTGTGTCTGAGAGTGTGAGTGTCTATGAGAGAAGGTCTGAGAGAGAGTGTTAGTGTGTATATGCCAATTAAATTTCTACAATCTAAAAGTCTGTTTGTATGACCAAGTGTGTGTGTGTGTGTGTGTGTGTGTGTGTGTCTGATGCTGGCCAGCAGCGTGGTTGTCTCATTACTTGCAATTGGTTCAAGAACCGATCGGTTGACCAGATTAGGAATGTCAGATATCTATCTTTGTGTGTGCCTACAGAGAAACTGCATGCTAGCAAATCACCTATTAGGAAAACAGAACAAATCTAGCCGTTACAGATCCCTACAGACAGACTACCTCACACACACACACACACACACACATGTACATATATATCTATAAAGTATTTTATAGAGATATAAGCAGACTTGTGGGGGCTCAACCAATTTGCATGGCTGGGACAGGGCTCTAGATTGTACTCTACTTCTTATTTAAGAAAAATGTGAAGTTTATTTTGGGTTGGTTCTGCCATATGTTCCAGGGCTGACTTGGCATGCTTGTGGGACCTGTTAATGCATATGCTACAAGGAACGTGCACAAGGGAGTCAGATACTCTGTGGGCTGGATTTGAAAAAAAAATCCCCTGGGCTGATATTTTCCTGCAATCTGCCCCTGGGTAGAGGAATAGCAGCCCAGTGATTAGAGCAGTGAGCAGGGCCGATGCAAGAAGTAGGGACCTTCATTTTCAATTTTTATTTTATTTTCCCTGAGAATTTCAATACTATAATAAAAAAAAGAATCAGTTGAAAAATGACTTCTCCACTGATCTTTCTCCTGTGTGTTATAACAAAGGTCCCTAGGTGAATATTTGGTTATACACCCACTCCCCCAACGTACCTTCAGCACAGCACGTCCTCCTGTTGGTGGCAGAAGCTCAAGCACAACATTCCCTTCTTTGGCAGTATTGCCTCTGGCACAGCACCCCTTTGAGCCTTGTGTTAGCAGGAGTTTGCCATCCCCAAAATGTTGGCATTCTAGGCAACCACCTAGGTTACTTAATGGGAGCACCAGCCCTGGCAATGGGTTAAGAATGATAAAAGGCTGGGTTTTAAATCCTGCTCCTTTCACTGACTGACATTGGATAGGTCCCTTCACTCTCCATTCCTCAGGAACAAACTTAGGGACTCATTTACTAAGCATTTTCCCCCATAGACACAAAATGGGAGAAAAGCCTTAGAAAACCAGGACCTAAGTTTGCACGCATGCTGGGGCAGGGGAATCTCTTTTCTATGTAACGCCCTCTTGACCACTTATCTTCTTGGTCCGACCGACCTGGCGGGAGCCCCTCCTAGGGCAGACTCCTTCGGTCCTTATGTTCTTGGTTCCTGGTGCTTCCACCTGGAGAAGACTGTTAGTAGGTGGAATTTCCCTCCCTTCACCCCAGGAAACAAATGGGACCATGAACAAGGCTGGCAGTTTGTACAAATATATACAGGCTTTTTAGACTATATAAGTATGTACATTGCTAAAACAGCACACTTATCTACTCATGATTAGTAGTCTCAGGCCACACAACTATATACATTTCTACAAGATTGCCAAATATTAAATGTTCTTGCTCTTTGGGGTTGTTGGCTCCTACAATATACCACCATATAGAATAGAAGGGACCTCTTGAGTTCCTGCTTAATCAAGTGTTATTATTATCCTCCCCCTTTTTTCCCAAGTCTCACCCATGTGAAAAGATGCAACTGGGCTGGTGGGCAATGTTGACCTGGGGGGGGTCCATTGTATCTAAACTGCTACCATCTCCTTGGTGCTGCTTCCACTCCACTGAAAGGATCCATGCCAAAGCTGGGGTCCACATCCTCCTGGGGACTTGACTTTCACCTCCTGGACTGTCGCTGGGGGTCCACACTCTCCTGGGGGACCACTCAATCTGCCATTGGGGCCATATCTTCGTGGGGGACTGCTCGATCTGCCGCTGGGGTCCCCTTGCTCAAGGGGGACCACTCCTCCACTGGATCTGCCGTTGACCATCAGTTCCCTTCTCTTGGTAGAAGGGCTTTTTCCTGGCTTGGGTTTATAGCTCTACTAGGCACATGGTTGGTTAGCATTCAGTGATTCAGGCCCTCCTCAGTCTCAGCTTTTAGTGATTTTAGTTCTGCTAAGCTCATAGCCACATAGCCACTCACTCACTCACTCACTCACTCACTCACTATTACCCAGCCTGGATGGGTCACCTTCTCTCAGCCAGAAGGCCACGACCCAAGCAGGACCATGGAAAGGACCATGGAAAGAGTCTGTGTGAACACCCTTCCATCCTGCCTGGCTTTTTTTTCTGCTGTCCGATAACTGGTTACCCAAAGGTCTGACTCCTCTTGTTCGTCAAGGTGAGAATTTGTTTGTTTCCTAGGACTGTTTTTCAGTACATTTTTCTCACAAATCCCTCCCTTATTCAGAATTCTCCAATGTAAGACTTTTCCAGTCATAGTTGTATATGATTTTAAAGTGAGATATCACTTCAGGTTACCAAAAGTAGTCCAGGTGGCTGTGACATGCAAATTCCCTACCTGAGTCTCTGACTCATCTATTCAATGGTCATTTAAGCACCTTCACAGTAAGGGGTCTGACAACCTTTTTAATCTCGTTCTGTATTTTCTGGGCTGGTGGCTCATGTTACATAGCTGCATTGTCCTCTTTGCAGTTCACATAAATGGTAGCATGGTATTACACCTCTCAGCCTTGGAAGGGGAGGTTTCATGTACATGAATGTCACGTGCCTTGGATTTGGAAACATGAGTAATTTAAATCCAAATCAAATTTCTCAGGGATATACAGGTGAGTTATTTTAAAGGTTTTAAACAGGAGCACATCCCATCAGGAGCATATCACATTAAATCATGCAGATGTTAAAAAATCTATTTTTTTTATTATTTGTATAACTTTTAATTTCTGTACTTAGGCATTTAAAGGGTAATTTTAGAACATCATTCATAATTTTATGTGGCAGTTACATGCACCAATATTCAAGGGCTAGGAAATAAGCATCCTTTTTAATTGGTTTGGTTTTCTTTTGTCTTTGGGATGGGGTGGTTATTTTGTTTTTGTTTTGCTTTTTCTTTGAGATTCAGAACTTGCTAGATTGGATTCCAGACTTCACCTGCATGAGCAGCATAAGATTGCTGCTGTTCCTGTCTCATCCACAGCGTGCTACTAGTCCTGGGTCAATAACAGAACAAAGGAATAGATGTGGAAGACATGCTCCACTTGGGTGGTAAGATCAGCCGCTAGAGTCATTCATCTCCTAAGACTCTGAAGTGCCTCTGACATCTGCTCTACACGTTGGTCAATGTTTTGTTTGCTACACACCATTCAGCATTGATGACCAAGTTATATCACCAGGGTATCACATTGACATCAAGGGCTAGGATACTAATTGTGCCATCATTCCATTCCGGTGCAGAATATCTTTGAAATTAATACTATGACTATTAGGAGGGTTATGAGGAGGGTTTGATTAAAATCAGCAAATCTATTATGTATTAATGTAAGTAAGCCACTGCTGCTGCTAGGCCTGGTTGAAGCTGCTGCTCAGGTGATGAAATGACAGACAGATCATTACTCAGCTTCAGGGAATGCTGTGTCTCCTGACCTGAAAAACAAGAAAGAGGAGCAAAAAGAATGACAGCCAAGCAAATGAACATGAAACTAAGGGTATGACAAAAGGATGAAGGATTTGGAAGAAGAGATGAGACTCTTAAAAGGCAAGAGCCGCTGAGAAAACTGAATAAATACTTACATTAGTCTAAAGGATAAGGCAGTGGTTCCCAACCTTTTTCGCACCAGGGACCGGCTTCAAGCAAGACCATTTTTCCATGGCCCGGCAGGGCGGGTTGGGAGTGGGGCAGGGGCGGGGCTTTGGTCATATGGGGCGGGGTTATGGATGGGGTTGGATTTTAGTACATACTTATTTAATTATGACGTTTATAAATCCTGTACCTCCAGTTCTCTAACTCTGTTCATCCACTGAAATTCCCCCACACAATGGAGCTTGGATGTTTCCCTTACAGCTCATCATACTAAAAGATATTTTCAAATTCTGGTGTCACCTCACAGTAACAGCAGCACAAACACCTTCCACTGCCAGGCACATTGTGAACTAACACAAAACCCCGCAAAAAAAGACTCTCAAAATCTATACTGCAACCCCATTGTAACATAACAGTAATAACACCAAGGACTCAAACAACAATAACCCTACCTGTGAATAAGCAAGGGTAAATATTACACTGGGTCCTGGAATAACAATACACCACCTACTGAGGAAACAAAACAAACCCGATTGCTATAGATCCCTATACAGACACTACATGCTTGCAGAATCTCTCATCATGGTCACACACACAGAGCACAGACAGACCCTCACTAAATACAGAATACAAAATAAAGGAGCAATAATTAGAAAAAACTGAAATGGAAACCCCAAGAAGCCAGACTCTGTGTATTAATAATGGAAAAACAGAACCACCATTCCTTATAAATCAATAAAATCAAGAAACACAAAGCAACAGTTATAATAGTAAAACCATACTAATAAAAGAATATTTTAAAACCACTGATAAATAGAATTTCTATTAATTAAAATCATATACATTTTTTACAATTTCCCAAACAATAAAATATTTCAAAACAGCACATATATCAAATAACACCCAATAATTAAAACTAATAAGGATTTTAAAAAGCCCCTGCTGTCCATACATGGGAGCTCTTGATTTCCAGTCACCCTGATATTGTCGAGGATTAGAAGGTTATCCTCTCTCTCTCACACATACTCATATGTCCATTCTCTCTCACACATACACTGTCACATACATACACATTCATGCTCTTATACCCAACCATAACCTCTCACTCTCACAGACAGTGACACACTCTCAGGCTGTAAGATACTCTCTCCCCCCCTCCCCCCCCCCCCCCCCACACACACACACACTCTTACTCCCCTGGATTTTCTCATACACACTCATGCTCTCACTCTCACTGGCTCCCTCACAACCTCAGAGCCTCTCTCATTCCTCTGCTGCCACTGTCACTGCTGCTGCACGGCTATTGGGGAGGTGCTGATTGCTGCTACTGGCACTGAAGCCCACTGTGGGCTTTCCAGTTCCTCCATGCTGATCTCGTACATTGTGAGATCCGCATAGAGAAAGTGCTACTCTTGCACATTCCCAAAGATTACATGTGCCAATCAGTAAAAAGTAATTTTTTTTTTTTTTTTTTACATCTGCTGTCTGATCTTAATTTTCTAATCGGTTGGGCATAGGCTTTTTTTTACCACCTTCCCTTTCTTATTTTTTTGCCAATTCCTTTTATATTGCCTTTTTTTTTCTATTTCTTTTCTCACCATCTGTCGTCTTCCCTCAAACACACAGTAAGGTTCTCATTCTCACATGCTTTCTCTCTCTCTCTATCTCTCTCTCACATGCTCTCTCTCATAACAATCATTCATACACACAGTCTCTCTCTCACTCCAACATGCTAACTTGCTCAAGCACAGGCTCTCACTGTCACATGCTGTCTCTCTCACACACAAAGAGGCTCTCACATGCTGTCTCTGCAAACATTCAGGTCTTCACTCCCACACACAGTCTCTCAACTCATCTCATACATGCACACATACACACTCTCAAACCCTCAGCCTCTTTCTCACCTCTGGGCCTCCTTTTCACGGATCGCCGCAGGATGGGCTCTGCAGCGGCCCTGGTCTTCTCGAGCTGCACTGCTCCTCTTCTGCACGCGGCTGATGCTCCTCCTCCTTCCTGCCCGTGCGGCTCCGGCAATATTTTTCTTCTGGGGCCGTGTGGGCAGGAAGGAGGAGGTGCACCTGCACGTTTAGACGCGACTGTTTTCTTCGGGCCGTGGTGACATGAGCTCCACCACGGCCCTGCTGATCTTCTTGCTGTGTGTATCCAGCACACAGCACAGCAGTAGTTCACCGCTCAGCCGCAACGTGCTAATTGGCTTTTCGGGTTGTGCCTCCTCCCTTTTGGGGTTGGAGGAGGCAGGTCTCCAGCCTCGCCCCGAATCCCCACAGCAGCCAATGAACGGCAGCCAGGGAGAGCGGCGCTGCGGACCGGCAAAAAATCCCCAACGGCCAGGTCCTGGTCCGCGGACCGGTGGTTGGGGACTCCTGGGATAAGGGGATGGACTATGTAGGCAAGGAAACAGAACAGGAACACTAGATAAGAAATCAGAAGATGGGGAAAAAGGAGCAGAAGGAGAGATGGAAATGTAGAAAGCACATGGTGCATGGAGAAGGAAGGCAGAATAAAAAAAGGGGCAGAAGATGAGATCATTAAGGATGTGGCACTGTATATAAGAGCTCAATTTCAGCTATGAGTCCGACTATTACTATTAATCATTTCTATAGTACTATCAGAGCACTGCACTGATAAACAATAAAGACATGGAGTTTACAGACTAGGCCAGTGATTCTCAGGACACACCCATCCAGTCGGTTGCTAGGATATCCACAGTGAGACAGATTTGCATACAGTGGAGGCAGTGCATGCATATTTATCACATACATTTTCATTGTGGATATCCTGACTGCCTGGATGTATCCTGAGGACTGGGTTGAGAACCACTGGGTCTAGGCAAGACACATTAAAAATAAAAGAGGGGTCGGTTGTTAAAAGAAACAGCGGAGCTCATGTTGCTCACGGACGACATAGCTTTCAGTTTGAGCTAAGATGTTGTTTTAACATTTATTGGCTGTTATGTGGATTTTTGCCAGGTTTTTGTTCAAAAGGTGGTTTGTTTGATTTTTAGGTGTACTGCTTTGAAGAGCTGATCCACTTTAGATGTTGTTTATTTGTTGATGGCAGAGTACCATCGGGAAGGAAGCTTGTGAAGCAATCTGTTAAAAGGAAATATACCATTTGTATTGCTCGCTGAAGACACAGCTTTCAAACAGGTAAAGCTAAGATGCTGTTTTAATATTTACAGTACTTTCCTATTCTGAAAACACCAGTAGCATTTTAAAAGAAATAATTGTGCTTCACCATTAAAATGCATTGCAATTACCCATATTCTACTGTTATCAAGAGGAAATAAGAGAACCTCAAAGCTGATGCAGAAGAAATGTTGCGCTCGGAGGTGGACCCTTGTCCTGGGGCAGTGAAGAGACACCTCCTGATAGGGAACAGAAGGCAACTGCCCCCAGGGGGCAGAGCACTGGAGGAGACAGAGGCTCAGATGAGCTTTACCACTGGAAGCCCGAGATCTCCCTGGGAGGATCCCGTAGGGACCCGGGCCGCTTGGACTTAGGTGGGCCTCACAGGGTCTCCTGGGAGAGTAGACGTCCGGCATGCCCACAGACACAGGGAGAGCGTGATCGGGTTCAAGACTAGAGGTCCGATGGAGCAAGGAGGACCAGAACAGCGTAGGTGATGACAAGGCAAGGAACAGAGCCAGAATCTAGGGACGAAGTCAGGCAAGCAAAGGTCAGAGTCCAGAGGTCAGTCCGTGGGATGGTCAACAAGGCAGAGGTCAGATACTGGAGGTCAGATGAGGTCACAGGCAGGCCGAAGTCGGGAGGCAGGCAGGCAGGCAGGTCAAGGAACAAGCTGAGGTCAGTACCAGTTAGACAGTCCGTAGGTACTACCTGGGGAAATGTACAGACAAACGGAGGAACTAGGATGCAGGAACAGGACTGGAACAGAAGGATCCTGGAACGAGACTTGGAACAAGACAAGAGCAGGAACAAACGCAGAGGCAATCTAGCATACAAGCCGACCCGATTGCCAAGGCAAGGAAGCACAGACAGGAACTTCCTTATATTGGGGGATCAATCAGGGTGCGCCGTGGAGCTGAGGCCGGACGTTCCGTGCGTGCAGGGGTGTGGCCAACATCGCTGAGGATGCTGAGCCTCAGAGTGAGGCCTGGCGCATAGTGGAAGGCCCAGCGACCACCGCCGCAGGAAGCCAGGGCCTAGAGGAGCTGGCAACTACCACTAGGGAGGCCAACCCGGGACCTGCCATGGAACATTGAAGGTGAGCAGGCCCATGTGCAGGATGGCCGTGGACGGGGCGCATAACAAGAAAAGTCAATTTTCAAAA
Source organism: Rhinatrema bivittatum (assembly GCF_901001135.1). Classification (NCBI taxonomy): domain Eukaryota; kingdom Metazoa; phylum Chordata; class Amphibia; order Gymnophiona; family Rhinatrematidae; genus Rhinatrema; species Rhinatrema bivittatum. The sequence goes on from NC_042619.1 coordinate 88,527,271, forward strand.
GATTTACCCAGCTAAATTTGTCAGCCAGTTAAATCTGTGTGGTTGAAAATTTTACCCTCTGATAGGCTAAATCTATGCACACAACTGCTGTGTGCTTAGATTTAGCCATGAAAAGGGGACATGCCAGAGACAGAGTTGGATATTTAGCCAGTCAGCATAATATTCAGTACTAACCAGCTAACTGAGAGATGCATCAAGCCACATTAGGGCTCTAATGCACGTGAAACAGTGTATATTGCATTCTATATGATGTTTATCACACAATATAGCCCTGTCACAGCGATATTCCGTGATATACATGATAGTTTGCATGGCCCTACCCAGATTCCCTCCCCTATTACAATGAGCTGCTATGCATGAATTTTGCAAATACATGCAAAGTAGCTCATTAATAGGCAATTTTAAGTTAATAAGTTATCAAGGCTGACTTAGAAAGCTGTCAGCTGCAATAAGTTAACAAGTCCTCCCTGGAAAACGGTAATCTAACCCAGGAGCCTTGGGACCATAACGCAGGACCCAAGGCTCCCGCATTAGATTTAAAAGGCCATGCCTTCATGAAAAAAAGACCTGTGCCAAAATAGAAAAAGTTGAGTGGGGGTCAGAGCTGACCCTCTGCTCACCTGGGGCCATTACTTGAGGTGGCCCCGACCACCAAAAGTAAAAAAAATTAATATAGTAGTCTTCTCACCCCCCACCCCAATAGTCAAACCAAATCATTGAGGATATAGGGAACCCCTCCCCATCCCCCATATGTACCTAAAAGTCATTAGTTTCAAGTGGCACCCACCCCCGAAACCCCCTAACCTCAAAATATTGAAAAGGATCCAACGATGGGGCCTGGGGTACCCCCAAGCCCAGGGCCAGTCTGCACTATGTTTCAAAATGGCACAAACCTGACCTTGCCCTACTCACATGACTGGGGCAAGGTCCAGGCACCGGATCTCAACCATGCGGCTGAGGTCTGATGGCCAGATCTTGCCCTGGACCCCATCACAGGATCCTTTTGAACATTTTGAGGTTTAGGGCTGTGGGAAGTGAGTTTGGGGTGGGTGTCACTTGACACCAACAATGTTTTGGTACATTTGGGGGATGGGAAGGGGGAAGTATTTGAGGGGGTTCCCTATACCCCCAATGATTTGGTTTGACCATTGGGGTGGTGGGTGGCAGGAGGGGGTTTCCATGTCAGCTCTTATTTCTATGTAAAAGAGGGGGCAGGGAGACTTTATTTAATACAGACAGGATTAGGGGGTGGCAGGGGCCGTTGCATGACTACTATATTAATTTATTTATTTTTGATGGTCAGGGCAGCCTCAAGTGGCAGCCAAAGGGTGAGCAGGGAATCAGCTTTAACTCCTCCTCACACTTTTTCGGACACATTTTATTTTTAGGAATTGGCCCTTTAAGGCTATGGCGGCCCCATGAGATTGGAGCTACCATGATGACTAAAGGGCAGATGCCTCAGTGTTTTGCTCCATCGTGGTTTGCTGCAAGACAAAAAAACACGCGCTATACAGCTGTGATGTTTTTTTCGAGGGATGGGCCTTTTATCACGGTGACGCCCCTCCGAGATAGTGAGGTGTCACCGTGATAGAGGGGCCCCTCCCGTGATAAAACATTGCGGGTTGATGAATCTAGGACTAAATTTGGCTGGACAAATTTAGGAACTGCTATAGGGTCAGATATTTAGCAGTCCTAAATCTGTCTGGCCAATCATCCCCAAGACCTCTTAGATTAAAAATTTGTGTTCCCCTTTTCCTCCTCCCTCTTGATTAGTATCTCTGTAAAAATAAATAAATAAATAATAAATTATAATTATAATCCTCCCAGCACTGCTAAAACATAAAAGGAGGGAGGATCGATCAGCCTCCCAATCCCCTTCTCTACCCTATGTCTGAAATATCACCCCCACTCTTCTGACTCCTACAGCCACCCTCTCCCCAGAACCCTCCAGAGTTATCTGGCGGGAGCTGGCAGGACTTGCTCCTCTCTCCTACTGACTGACATAACACAACACATTGCAGAGAAAAACAGAATGATGTCTCAGTAAGTGGACATTTCTGAAAGCAAGATCACTCCCATAATAGTCTCATAATCAAGGTACTTAAAGGGAATTGTAAAAGTACACAAGAATGCAAAATATCTGCAATTAAAATGATCAAACACTTTGAACAAAATCCAAAGAGCTTAATAAGGATACTGGCTTTCTCACCCATTGTCAGATATAGGCCCGTTGAAACCTTCAAAGCGAATTTTAAAAGCCCTACATGTGCCAAAGCCGGGAGATACACGGAGAAGTCAGGCCAGCACGTGCCGCGCGGATTTTAAAAAGCGCACGAGTATGTGCTTATCTCCCGGTGCGTGCACAAACATTTTTTTTTTTGCAAAAAAGGGGCGGGATGTAGGCGTGGTCTGGGCAGGGCATGGGCATTCCTAGATTTCTCAATGAAATCTGCGTGTAAGTATTTATGCACACAAGCACGTGCTGAGGTCCCCTACTGCGTAACTTTACTTCTGCTATAGATGGAGTGTAAGTCCTAAAACAAAATAAACTAAAGAGATTAGTAGGGTTTTAAGAGTTGGGGCTAACAGGATAAAATGTAGGCTAGGTAACTGGGGGGGGGGGGGGTAGGAAATCCTATCCTTTACCTGGACGAACTGGGGAAACTGGTAATGGCATTGGCGTGCATGTCTACTAAAATCCCCCCACTTCCACAGTGGAAGGATTTGCATGCACATGCGCACATCCATATAAAATTGTGCACAAATGTACAGCCTATTTCATTCCATGTGCACATATATGTGCATATATTATGATATTATGATATGACTGCATCCTTTGGCGCGAGCCGGCAAACATGTGTACATGTCAACAGTGTGGCTGTTTCAAAATTACCGTCATAAGTTTACTGTTTCAGTTGCCTTTCCACTGCATTTCCTCCCCATCCTTCGAGCTGTAATGACATGCAGAAGGCCTAGTTGATTGACTTAAGCCCAGTGTCACTGCGCTATTTCTTCGCTGACCTGATGACGGGAGCACAATTGTTGAAAGCTAGTCACAAATGTATTGAGTGAGTCCAATAGAAAAAAAAAAAAAAAGAATCACCTACAACTTGCTTGTTGACATTTATTTCTACACATGGTGTGAGATAGTAATAGAAGAGTATAAAGTGAGGCAGTTCTGGACTATTTTATTTTGCCTTCTGAGAGATGGGTTGGTATTTGGCCTAAGCTTTTGCCAGAAATTAGAAAAGTGAATTAAAAAAAAAATTAGGATTTTTATAAATAGCAATATATTCTGTTATTGGAATAATGAATTTCATCTATCTGCAAAAAAAGAAAAGGAGGCACAATGAGGGTGATATCTAGCAGGCCACTAAAAGGGGAAGATACCCAGGAAGCATTGCCCAGATACTCAGCAGCACTTAGCTGGATAAATGTTACAGTGAATATAACCATCTAAGCTTACCTGGTTATCTTTAGGACAGCATTTTCTCTGATCAGAATTACCTGTTTAAGTTTATCTGGCTGGTGCTGAATATCGGCGCTAGCCAGATAAATTTTAGACGTACTCCCAGAATGTTCCTTGCCCTGCCTCTTTTTGATCAGCTAAGTTTTAGTCGGGTAATGATTTACCAGGGTAAATTTTAGCGGTGAGAGGGGTAGGAAATTCAAAACTCAAGAGTTTGTTCGGCTAATAAACCATTTTGAACACTGACCTCGGTGTGTCCCTTTTTAAGTAGCCCTCAAAACTACCTAAGCCTGGAACTGCAGATCAAATTATAACTAAAAACTGAAAAAGACTAATTGTTTTATTTATTGATTTATTTATATGGTAAGCTAACTAATCAACTAGCTTTAAATAAGTTTTATATTCCATTCTGGTTATGTAGGTTACGGAGAGGAATCCCACAGTCTGGGCCTTCAGAGGCCATCACTAAGAAAAGGATCAAAATCACGCTGGTCTTCATATTAGTGGTGGTGAAAGGAGAGGACACTATCACTCTTTACCCTCAAAGATAAGGAAAAGGGAGCACAGATAATTCTTACAAGTTTCCATAATTTACATAAATATTTTTTTTTCACACTTAATTGAAAGTTTTCAATCTGCTGACTCACAGTGGTGAATATGTTTTATAATCTGCAATATTTCAGAATCAACTCTGTGGCATTGTTGGAACATTTTCCATATGAATTCTCCTTGGTAAAAAATATGGCCTGCCCACTATGACTCAGGCCATAGCACTGCACACACACCACCCCACACACACACACACACACACATAGGAGTCAGCAGGGCTTGGGCGAGCAGAAGAGATAATATGCTGAAGCGTGAGAAGGTAGGAAGATGGCTACCCCTGCTGGCAAACAGCAGCACTGACATTTAGTCTCCAAAATCCAGCTGTCAAGACCATAGAAGGTCGTCTGGGAAAAAGTAAATAACTAATGCAAAGTATATCAAAATGGTGATGCACTCATGATATTGCATATAGATAACCTTTGTGAACCCTTAAAAGGCAGTATTATGATTTATTAGGGATGGCTGTCATTTTAAAACAACATGAAAACATTGACAATATCTGTTATGTCACTTTATTTTGTTCCTATTTCAAACTACAGAAAAAACTACTGAAATATCATTTATGTTTATGTAATTTTAGAGTGCATAAAAGCATTTCAGCACGCACTATATGTAAAGTTAAGTAAAATATGCAAGTTGAAACAAATGTACTCATGGTGTAAACATTTAGGTCCTGATTTTAAAAAGCATTTACTAGAGTAAAACTGGGTTTTACTTAAGTAAATGCACTTTACATGAGTAAATGGCTTTTGAAAATTGCTACGATAGTATGTTACATTTATGTGCACAACTCCTTTGAAAATGGCTTCCATAACACATACTGAAATAAAACAAAAGATATAAAAGGTCAACCAAAATGATACAAAAAGACAGAAAACTGAAACAAAACAACATAGCAACATGAAATAGAATTTATTTTCATGCACACGCCTATAGTTTAAGAGATCATATTCAGCAGCTCAGGGAGCAGGGTAACTTTAGGTGAGAAATTCAGTGGGATTTACATGGATTAAGTCTGCCAATGAATATACTCTTCTAAAGCTACTCTGGTAACATCTGGGCAGCATTTTTTCCCACCAGACTTATCCCAGGTAAGTTTAGCTGAGTAGCGCTTAATATCGGAGCTACCTGGCTAAACTGAAGCCCCGCCCCCAGAATGCCCACCACCTGGGCGGAGGAAAACGTTCACTTAAAAGTTTTTTTGTCTGGGTAACTGAAAACTTGCCCAGACAAACCTCTATGAGTATGGACCTCTGAGAAACAGAAAAGTAAGAAAAGCCTTGAGGAACATACTTTTATATCCTTAAGAGAAAAACCTCAAGGTTAAGAATGGAAAAGGCTCTATACCAGGGTTTCCCCAAACCTGCCCTGGGGTCCCCACAGCCGGTCAGGATTTCCACAATAAAAATGCATGAGATAAATTTGCATATACTGGGGTCTCCATGGGAGTGAAAGGAAATTGGACTCCAAACAGAAACCAACAAGAGCCCTGACCTTGGCCGTCTGAGTAACTGATAAGTATGGGAAACTGGTAACTATGGGAGCTTGCTGGGCAGACTGGATGGGCCATACGGTCCTTTTCTGCCATCACTTCTATGTTTCATATTTTGGTACAGATTGCAAAACAAGTGCTAAACCTGTATGTACTGTATATAATTAAAAAAAACAAACAAACCTGATTTTGGATGTTTTGTGAATGACGAGCAGCTAGACTGAACAAGTTCTGGAAAAAGGCTGGAAGACAACACACCTCACAGTAAGTTGAGTCCTTGTCCAGGGCATCCACTATTCTCTTGCTACTCATCTTGTGCTCCTGTACAGCTTTCTTTTAGGGTTTCCTAAAAAATCTATTTCTAAATTGCATTTAACCTCTGTTCCAGGCACTTGCTAAATTCACTCACATGCTACTTACCTGGACTTTGGAGTCTGCAGGATAAGAAGGTAGGAGCGACCATGAAGAGTATCTTCATCAACAAGGCACATATTGCAGATATGCAGCAGTCCTTTGTTTTTTTTAAAGAATGGCCGTGTTGTTGGGGGGGATGTTGTGGTGGGCTGTTACAAGTTCCATGTCCTGTGCAATATCCTGATTCTCTTCAAGATGTGGCTGGAAAATGAAAGAATGCTCCGGGAATCCCGAGTCTATCTTAACAAAATGTGATTAGATACATTTACACCTTGGTCTACAGCCAGACTGACAATTACTCTGATGAATGAGACTTGCCCCAAGCATGATGCTCTTCCTTTTCTGTGTCAGTGAATTGTCACATAAGCTGCCTTTCATACCTTAATTCTCCAGTCTGTATGCTTTGTACATCATGGAGCTTTGACAAGCTAATGAATTCTATTGTGATATGAACAGCTTGTAGTTGTATGCCACCATGTGAATGTTTAACAGTTGTGATGGGTGTTATATTCCCCTAGTGAATACAAGAAGGTGGGCTGTAAGGAAAACCTGGGAAGATCATCCAGCATGTAAAAGAAATAAGAATAGGAGGTTGACTCCAACTACCAGAAGGCACTGGGGTTCTGGAGGGGGAGGAACTTCCCAGGTTTTGCTCTGTTGAGAGGACGAGAGAGCCCAGGTGTGGTGGAAGAAGGGTGAGAGCTTGTCTGAAGGAGGGACAGGGTAGGAAAAGGAAGAAGCTCTACTAGAACTAGATGAAGAGACAGTGGAGATGGAGGTGGAGGTGTTGAGCAGCCCTGAAGATGAGCCAGAGCCAGTGGATTTGGGAGACAAGTGATGGAGACCTCTCCAGAAGAGGACACACTCATGGAGACTGCAAATCGGGAGCTTTAAGTGAACACTGCCATGGGGTGAACGTAGTTGCAGCCATAGTGAAAGCGGAAGTAAAAACCCCAGCTGCAAACTATGGTGGGAGGTGGCAGTAGGGCCTGGTTTCCTAAGAACCAGGCCCATAGAGTGCAGTCAAGCAACTGTAAGCAGCTTGCAGGAGGAATAAGGCAAGAGCTGCTTTCTTATTGTATGATTTTGAAACTGATGTGGTTTGATAAGTAAAGCTATAGAGACTTTAAACTACTGTGTTAACCTGGGACTATGTGGCTTAAGCCCAACTCACCAATTGGCGTGAGAGGATTTGAAGCTGTAGCTGTGACACCCTGAAGGAACAGGATAAATTATAAGCAACAGAAACTGGAGTACCTGGCCCAGGGAGCCTCCGAGGGTGGAACAGGGAAAGCTGCAAGGAGGAGTCGGGCAGCGAGCCATGGAAAAGCACCCCACAGAGGCTTAACCAGTGGTTCAGTTTCTTATGTAACCAGAAAATTCTAGCCAGATTCCAAATGGGAGAGTGGCCAGTGGCATGAATCCACGACACACTTTAACTCTTCACCAGATTGTAATTATTATATCATTGTGGCCAACTGGGAATTTTTGTAGTGGAAGTGGGGACTTGTCTTATAAGGCAGACAGTTCAAATTTACAATGCTGAATTCAGAAAGACAAGGGGGTAAGGAGTTTACAGCAAGTGAATCTTTCCTCTCTCCCCCTCCCCCAGCACTCCATAAAAAAATGTTCAAAATAGCATGTAGTATATTTAGGGATGAATTTTAAATATCACACCCATTTGCAAGGTACCGGTTACATTCCCTTTGAAAATTAGCTAATGCAAATTACATGCATACAAAAGACACCTATGCACTTTAAGCCTGTTATTTGTATGGGCAGCTGAAAGAGGATAAAATAGTATGCGTGCATGTGAAAATCAAACAAGCATAGAAATGACGACAGAAAAAAACCAATCAGCCCATCCAGACTGCCCAGCAAGCTCCCACACTTATTTTCCCATACTTATCTGTTTCACCGACCACCAAGTTCAGGGCCCTTGTTGGTAACTGTTTTGATTCAAATTTCCTGCCACTCCCTGCCATTGATGCAGAGAGTAATGCTGGAGTTGCATCAAAGGTGAGTATAAGACTTAATGGTTAAGGGTAGTAACCGCCGCATCAAGCAAGTTACCCTGATGCTTGTTTACCCAGACTGCACAGATCAATGCCTTGTTGGCTGTTGTCTGAATGTAAATCCTCTTTTCCACATTTCCCCCTGCTGTTGAAGCAGAGAGCAATGCTGTATATGCATTCAAAGTGAAGTATCAGGCTTAATTGGTTTAGGATAGTAACCACCGCATTAAGCAAGCTACCCCCACGCTTATTTGTTTACCCAGACTGTGTAGTTCAGTCCTTGTTGGTTGTTGTCTGAATGCAAATCCTATTTTCCACATTTCCCCTTGCTGTTGAAGCAGAGAGCAATGTTGGAGTTGCATTAACTGTGTGAAGGCTTATTGAGTAAGGGTAGTAATCATCAGGTCATAGCCACCATTCCAGCAAGCCACCCCCATGGCTCTTCTTTCATTCCCATCCTCTAGCCTTTATGGATCCACAGTGTTTATCCCATGCCCCTTTGAAATCCTTCACAGCTTTAGTCTTCACCACTTACTTTGGAAGGGCATTTCAGGCATCCACCACCCTCTCTGTGAAGAAATACTTCCTGACATTGGTTCTGAGTCTTCCTCCTTGGAGTTTCAAATCGTGACCCCTGGTTCTACTGATTTTTTTACAACGGAAAAGGTTTGTTGTTGACGCTTTATGTCCGGGATGGCATAGAGTCCAACAGGATAAACATCCTGCATGAGACTAAATACAAAATTGAATCTTTATGGGTAGAAATCCCTTGTGTAGCAGGGAAGACTACAGTGATAGGGGTATACTACCGTCCACCTGGTCAAGATGGTGAGATGGACAGTGAAATGCTAAGAGAAATTAGGGAAGCTAACCAAATTGGTAGTGCAGTAATAATGGGAGACTTCAATTACCCCAATATAGACTGGGTAAATGTATCATCGGGTCACGCTAGAGAGATAACGTTCCTGGATGGAATAAATGATAGCTTTATGGAGCAATTGGTTCAGGAACCGACGAGAGAGGGAGCAATTTTAGATCTAATTCTCAGTGGAGCACAGGACTTGGTGAGAGAGGTAACGGTGGTGGGGCCGCTTGGCAATAGTGATCATAATATGATCAAATTTGATTTAATGACTGGAAAAGGAACAGTGTGCAAATCCAAGGCTCTCGTGCTAAACTTTCAAAAGGGAAACTTTGATAAAATGAGAAAAATTGTTAGAAAAAAACTGAAAGGAGCAGCTACAAAAGTAAAAAATGTCCAAGAGGCGTGGTCATTGTTAAAAAATACCATTCTAGAAGCACAGTCCAGATGTATTCCACACATTAGGAAGGTGGAAAGAAGGCAAAACGATTACAGGCATGGTTAAAAGGGGAGGTGAAAGAAGCTATTTTAGCCAAAAGATCTTCATTCAAAAATTGGAAGAAGGATCCAACAGAAGAAAATAGGATAAAGCATAAACATTGGCAAGTTAAATGTAAGACATTGATAAGACAGGCTAAGAGAGAATTTGAAAAGAAGTTGGCTGTAGAGGCAAAAACTCACAGTAAAAACTTTTTAAATATATCCGAAGCAGAAAGCCTGTGAGGGAGTCAGTTGGACCGTTAGATGATCGAGGGGTTAAAGGGGCACTTAGAGAAGATAAGGCCATCGCGGAAAGATTAAATGATTTCTTTGCTTCGGTGTTTACTGAAGAGGATGTTGGGGAGGTACCCGTAATGGAGAAGGTTTTCATGGGTAATGATTCAGATGGACTGAATCAAATCACGGTGAACCTAGAAGATGTGGTAGGCCTGATTGACAAACTGAAGAGTAGTAAATCACCTGGACCGGATGGTATACACCCCAGAGTTCTGAAGGAACTAAAAAATGAAATTTCAGACCTATTAGTAAAAATTTGTAACTTATCATTAAAATCATCCATTGTACCTGAAGACTGGAGGATAGCAAATGTAACCCCAATATTTAAAAAGGGCTCCAGGGGCGATCCGGGAAACTACAGACCGGTTAGCCTGACTTCAGTGCCAGGAAAAATAGTGGAAAGTGTTCTAAACATCAAAATCACAGAACATATAGAAAGACATGGTTTAATGGAACAAAGTCAGCATGGCTTTACCCAGGGCAAGTCTTGCCTCACAAATCTGCTTCACTTTTTTGAAGGAGTTAATAAACATGTGGATAAAGGTGAACCGGTAGATATAGTATACTTGGATTTTCAGAAGGCGTTTGACAAAGTTCCTCATGAGAGGCTTCTAGGAAAAGTAAAAAGTCATGGGATAGGTGGCGATGTCCTTTCGTGGATTGCAAACTGGCTAAAAGACAGGAAACAGAGAGTAGGATTAAATGGGCAATTTTCTCAGTGGAAGGGAGTAGACAGTGGAGTGCCTCAGGGATCTGTATTGGGACCCTTACTGTTCAATATATTTATAAATGATCTGGAAAGATATACGACGAGTGAGATAATCAAATTTGCAGATGACACAAAATTGTTCAGAGTAGTTAAATCACAAGCAGATTGTGATAAATTGCAGGAAGACCTTGTGAGACTGGAAAATTGGGCATCCAAATGGCAGATGAAATTTAATGTGGATAAGTGCAAGGTGATGCATATAGGGAAAAATAACCCATCTATAATTACACGATGTTGGGTTCCATATTAGGTGCTACAACCCAAGAAAGAGATCTAGGTGTCATAGTGGATAACACATTGAAATCGTCGGTTCAGTGTGCTGCGGCAGTCAAAAAAGCAAACAGAATGTTGGGAATTATTAGAAAAGGAATGATGAATAAAACGGAAAATGTCATAATGCCTCTGTATCGCTCCATGGTGAGACCGCACCTTGAATACTGTGTACAATTCTGGTCGCTGCATCTCAAAAAAGATATAATTGCGATGGAGAAGGTACAGAGAAGGGCTACCAAAATGATAAGGGGAATGGAACAACTCCCCTATGAGGAAAGACTAAAGAGGTTAGGACTTTTCAGCTTGGAGAAGAGACGACTGAGGGGGGATATGATAGAGGTATTTAAAATCATGAGAGGTCTAGAACGGGTAGATGTGAATCGGTTATTTACTCTTTCGGATAGTAGAAAGACTAGGGGACACTCCATGAAGTTAGCATGGGGCACATTTAAAACTAATCGGAGAAAGTTCTTTTTTACTCAACGCACAATTAAACTCTGGAATTTGTTGCCAGAGAATGTGGTTCGTGCAGTTAGTATAGCTGTGTTTAAAAAAGGATTGGATAAGTTCTTGGAGGAGAAGTCCATTACCTGCTATTAAGTTCACTTAGAGAATAGCCACTGCCATTAGCAATGGTTACATGGAATAGACTTAGTTTTTGGGTACTTGCCAGGTTCTTATGGCCTGGATTGGCCACTGTTGGAAACAGGATGCTGGGCTTGATGGACCTTTGGTCTGACCCAGTATGGCATTTTCTTATGTTCTTATGTTCTCATGGATCATTAAAAACTTTCAAGTATCTGAAAGTCTGTATCATATCACCCCTGCTCCTCCTCTCCTCCAGGGTATACATATTTAGGTTCTTCAATCTTTTCTCATAAGTCATTTTAAGAAGACCATCCACCTTTTTGGTCACCCTTCTCTGGACTGCCTCCATCCAGTCTCTGTCCCTCTGGAGATACGGTCTCCAGAACTGAACACAGTACTCCAGGTGAGGCCTCACCAAGGCCCTGTACAAGGGGATCATCACTTCCTTTCTCTTACTAGATATTCCTCTCGCTATGCAGCCCAGCATTCTTCTGGCTTTAGCTATCGCCTTGTCACATTGTTCCGTCGACTTCAGATCATTAGACACTATCACCCCAAGGTCTCTCTCCTGCTCCATGCACATCAGCTCTTCACCTCCCATCAAATACAGTTCTTTCGGATTTCCACACCCCATATGAATGACTCTGCACTTCTTGGCATTGAATCTCAGCTGCCATATCTTCGACCACTCTTCCAGCTTCCTTAAATCCCGTCTCATTCTCTCCACTCTTTCCGCCGTGTCCACACTGTGCCAGATCTTAGTATCATCCGCAAAAAGACAAACCTTACCTTCTATCCCGTTCGCAATGTCGCTCACAAAGATATTGAATAGGACTGGTCCCAACACCAATCCTTGCAGCACTCTGCTTAACACTGCTCTCTCTTCAGCGTAAGTTCCATTTACATCACACATTGTCTTCTGTCCATCAACCAGTTTGCAATTCAGGCCACCACCTTGGCACTCACTCCTAAGCTTCTCATTTTATTCACAAGCCTCCTGTGCGGGACCATTTGAAAAGCTTTGCTGAAGTCCAAGTAGATGACATCGAGCACTCTTCCTCGATCCAACTCCCTAGTCACCCAATCAAAAAAGTCAACCAGATTCATCTGACAGGACCTTCCCCTGGTGAATCCATGCTGCCTCTGGTCCAGCAATTCTTCTTACTGTAGATAGTTCACTATTCTTTCTTTCAGCAGCAACTCCATTACTTTTCCCACCACCGAAGTGAGGCTAACCGGCCTGTAGTTTCCAGCCTCCTCTCTGCTCCCACTCTTGTAAAGCGGGACCACCACCACTCTTCTCCAATCACTCGGCACCACTCCCATTTCTAGGGATCTATTGAACAGGTCATGCAGCAGACCCGCCAGCACATCTCTGAGCTCCCTCAGTATCCTGGGATAAACCTCATCAGGCCCCATGGCTTTGTCTACTTTCAGTTTTCCTAGCTCTTCCCATACATTCTCTTCTGTAAATGGAGTTACATCTACTCCATTCCCCTCTAGTTTCTTATTAACTAGCGACAGTCCTTCTCCAGGATCCTCTTTGTCTCTCTCCACACATTGATCCTTTTCACCTTTCAGTTTCACTATACCACTTTGGACTTTTCTCCTTTCTCTAATGTATCTGAAAAATGTTTTGTCACTTCGCTTTACCTCTTTGCAGGGCCAGAGGAACCACTAGGCGAGCTTGGCCTGTGCCTAGGGCGCCGATACTTAGGGGGCGCCACCGCCGCTCGCAGCCACTTCAGGCGGCAGAATTTTGAAAGGGAAAAAGTGCCCCTTCAAAATTCTGCCCAGCCCCCCGCCCCCCCCCCCCCTTCGTGCCACCCTCCCGAAGCCTCCCTGGTGGTCCAGCGGAAGGCCTGGGCGCGATCTGCCGCTCCTGGGCCTTGGCTTCCACTAACCAAAATGGCGCCGGTGGCCTTCAGCCCCTACCATGTGACAGGGGCCAACCAAGGGCACCAGTAGCCCCTGTCACATGGTAGGTGCTGAAGGCCACCGGCGCCATTTTGGTTAGTAGCAGCTGACGACCCGGGAGCAGCAGATCGCTCCCAGGCTCCCCGCTGGACCAGGTGTTTGTGAGGTTTTTTGGGGGAGGAGGGGGGAGGGTGGGGGAGTGGCGGCATGTGGTCCCTGCCCCTAGAGTCAAAGCTGTGATCGGGGGGGTGGGCTGGTGGTAGCATGGGGGGGGGGGGGCGACGCAAGGCTGAAGGTGCCTAGGGCGCCGAATCCCCTTGCACCAGCCCTGCCTCTTTGGCAATCCTTTCTTCTGCTTGACTTTTTGCTTTCTTGACTTCCTTCGTCTCCCTCAGTTCCACCAGATATTTTTCCTTGTGATCCTCCCTTTGGGATCCTTTACATTTCTTAAACGCTGTTCTTTTAGCTTTTATTTTATCAGCCACCTCCTTTGAGAACCAGACAGGTTTCATTTTTCTCTTGCTTTTCTTTACTTTTCTAACATATAGATTAGTTGCCTTGGTTATTGCTCCTTTTAGTTTGGTCCATTGTTGTTCCACATCTCTCATTTTCTGCCAGCCCAAATCTTGGGTCTTCGTGCTTCTTCTCTGAATCCTATTTGTGATATGAAACCATACCGTTTGATGATCACTGGTGCTGAGGTTGGCACCCACCTGGACATTAGAGACTTTATCTCCATTAGTGAGCACTAAATCGAGTATAGCTCCCTCCCTCGTGGGTTCCATTACCATTTGTTTGAACAGAGCCCCTTGCAGGGCATCCACTATCTCTCTACTACTGTTAGATTCTGCAGAAGGGATTCTCCAGTCTACATCCGGCAGATTAAAGTCTCTAACAATCATCACTTCTCCCCTCTTTCCCATCGTTTGGAAGTCTTCAACCAGATCTCTGTCAAGTTCTTCCATTTGACTTGGAGGCCTGTAAACCACTCCAATAAAAATGGATGCCCCATCATCTTTTTTTAGGACAGCCCATAATGCTTTTTCTTTGCCCCCATCTTCCTTGGGGCTCGGATGCTTGGATATTGTTTTTGACCTAAAGAGCCACTCTCCCCCCCCCCCCCCTTTTCTGTCCTTCCTTAACAAGTTATAGCCCGGTATGGCCAAATCCCAAGCATGAGATTCCGTGAACCACGTCTCCGTGACAGCAACAATATCAAAAAGTCTGCTTCCTCCATTAGGGCTTGCAGATCTGGGATTTTATTGCCCAAACTATGAGCATTTGTGCTCATAGCTTTCCAGCTTTTCTCGTTCAGGTTATTGCTTTTCTTAGACTCCTTTTATGACTTATTTAGCTGACTTTTGTTATCCACGTCACTATCACATGCTATTTTCCTGTCTGAACATGAGCACACATCCAGGAACAACTTTCTTTAACTTAGATAGGAGTATGAGTCCACTCCTGGTAATGCCTGTCTTTAACCTGGATACAATTCTGAACACACTCTCGGAAACACCTCTCTTTATCCTGGATAGGAGTATGAGTCCACTTCTGGGAATGCATCTTTCAGCAGCTTCATAAGGAGCATAGGTCCCTATTCAATTCGACAAAAGAATTTTATAGTAACCAATTAAAAAGCTCATTAAATAGACCATACAAATTATTTCACATAGCTCACTTATTGACCAAGTCATCTTCCTTTGTTGAAGGTTAAATATTTCCCAATAGTCAAACATACACAGATTACTGTGTTAATAAGGTTGTCTCTTTACTGTCAAAGGTTAACAGTCATAGGGAAGCCAGTTCTTTAGTAAATAATTCTGACAATATTGTACTTTGGAATGGTCTTCAATCAGTGTCTTCATTAGAAGTGGAAAAGGCATTGCATGAATTACATTGATCTTGCTGTTCTTTGGATGTCCAGTTGGGATTTTGCAAACAGGGAAAGATAAGTTTGTAAGCTTTATTGTTGGCATAGTTAATCGTTCTTTTAGTGAAGGTATTTTCCTACTGCACTTAAAAGAGCCATAATTCATCCTCTTTTGAAAAGAGGATTGGTACCTGATGGCTCCTTTGTCCACTATAAGACCATTTCCAATTTATCAATTTTGGCCAAGGTTATAGAAAAGCTTTTTTTTTTTTTTACCACAACTAATAATGTTTTGGGCAGATAACCATGTGCTTAGTCAACACCAGTGCAGATTCCACAGTGGTCACAGCACCGAGATGCTTTTAGTTTCTGTTTCTGACTTTTTGTTACGACATCTTGGCACCAAACATGCAATAATTGCAATCTTTTTAGTCTTATCATTGGCCTTTGATACTGTCTCGTATGCGCTTCTTCTTACTCAGTTAAAAAAAATGGGCATAGGTAGATGGGTCCATCAATGGTTTTCCTCTTTCTTAACAGGAAGAAAAATTCAAGTGAAGGTAAGTTATGATGAATCAGCCTGGCTCAATTTGATTGTGGGTATCCCCCAAGATTCAATACTGTCCACCTCCTTATTAAATATTTATTTCAATCTACTTACTCAGTTTCTGGAACAGTTCATTCCATTTTTCAAGATCTATGCGGATGACACTCTTTTATTCCCCCCCCCCCCCCCAATTCAGTCAGATATAAAATACAACATTATCTCAAATTGCCTGGTGTTTTGGCCAAAGAAAAGCCTGGATGTCAGCTTATCAGTTGGTTTTAAATGTTCAAAAACCCCAAAGTATGTGGATAGCAAACCACCCAGCCCTGGATACTTGTCAAGGTTTACTACTCAACGGTGTTTACTTCTCATTTACTGACACAGTTTGAAAGCTGGGGTTTCAATTTGATTCTTCCTTGACGTGTGTGGCCCATATTCAAAAACCTTTGCGTTCTGGTTTTATAAACTTCATTTATTAAAGAATCTGAAGTATTTGTTACTTCAGAGCGATTTTCAGACAATTGCTCAGGCATTTCGTTTAACTGTTATTGACTATGGGAACTCATCACAAATAGAGGTTCTGAAATACAGGATCAAGGCGATTCAATTGCAACAGAATGTGGCTGCCCACATGGTAACAGAAGGTAGGTTATGGGACCATGTTACACCAATGCTAATTGAGTTACATTGGTTATCTGTAGCCCAATGTATCAAATTTAAAGTACTGGTACTAATTTTTAAAGCATTTAAAGGAAAAGGACCTTCTTATTTAGCACACATAATTATTTTTATTCCAACCTTCTCATCAGTTACGATCCTCAAATTCATTGCAATTACTTGTACCATCATTTAAGCAAATTAATTTAAGTATTACCCATTCACCTGCATTGTTCTATTTTATGGAATGAGTTACTTAGTCAATTATGTCTTATTCTGTATGTTAAAACTTTTTAAAAACATATTTATTTCAAAAAGCATTTGGGAACATGTTTAATTTAATGTTATTTGTGTAGCCTCCCCTTTTATTGGGGTCATCTTCGAGGGAGGCAGTAGGCATTGTTTGCACTGCTACAGCTCCAGGAAGGGTCAAGGTCCTCCAGGGATCACCAGCAAGGACCAGATCAGTCTCTTGGAGGCCCAAGGGAAGGCTTACTACACTACAAAGAAGCCCAAAGTCCATACCAGGTCTTGCTTCCAAATGACAAAAATGTATTGAAAATGCAAATTAAAACAATTGTTCACAGGAGAAATCTTCAATCGATTCACAGGATAGAGCCCAAAAACTTCAAACAAGATCAGCCTTCCTGCCTTCTTCAAATGACTTTTCTTTGAATAGGAAATTACACTAAATCCCAATTAGCTCAAGATCTTAGAAACATAGAAACATAGAAATGACGGCAGAAGAAGACCAAATG
This sequence comes from Rhinatrema bivittatum, assembly GCF_901001135.1. Classification (NCBI taxonomy): domain Eukaryota; kingdom Metazoa; phylum Chordata; class Amphibia; order Gymnophiona; family Rhinatrematidae; genus Rhinatrema; species Rhinatrema bivittatum. Next base: position 88,544,288 of record NC_042619.1, read on the forward strand.
GCCCATCCAGTCTGCCCAGCAAGCTTCCCTCATTTCTTCTCCCATACTTATCTGTTTCTCTTAGCTCTTGGTTCTAATTCCCTTCCACCCCCGCCATTAATGTAGAGAGCGGTGGAGGAGCTGCATCCAAGTGAAATATCTAGCTTGATTAGTTAGAGGTAGTAGGAGTAGTAACCGCCGCAATAAGCAAGCTACACCCATGCTTATTTGTTTTTACCCAGATTATGTTATACAGCCCTTATTGGTTGTTTATCTTCTCCCCTGCCGTTGAAGCAGGGAGCTATGCTGGATATGCGTGAGGTATCAGTTTTTTTCTTCTCCCCTGCCGTTGAAGCAGAGAGCTATGCTGGATATGCATCGAAAGTGAAGTATCAGGCACATTGGTTTGGGGTAGTAACCGCCGTGACAAGCCAGCTACTCCCCGCTTTGTGAGTGTGAATCCTTTTTTCTTCTCCCCTGCCGTTGAAGTTATGCTGGATATGCGTGAAGTATCAGTTTTTCTTTTCCCCTGCCGTTGAAGCAGAGAGCTATGCTGGAAATTTGTGATGTATCAGTCTTTCTCCGATGCCGTTGAAGTAGAGAGCCATGCTGGATATGCGTCGAGAGTGAAGTATCAGGTACATTTGGTTTGGGGTAGTAACCGCCGTAACAAGCCAGCTACTCCCCGCTTTGTGAGTGCGAACCCTTTTTTCTTCTCCCCTGCCGTTTAAGCAGAGAGCTCTGCTGGATGTGTGAAGTAACAGTTTTTCTTTTCCCCTGCTGTTGAAGCAGAGAACTATGCTGGATATGCATTGAAAGTGAAGTATAAGAATGGAGTGATCAAGCTAGTTGAAAGGCATCAGGAATAGAGGAAGGTGGAGGTAGTAATTTGGATATTTGGTTTGGGGTAGTAACCGCCGTAACAAGCCAGCTACTCCCGTCTTTGTGAGTGCAAATCCTTTTTTCCACATTTCCTCTTGCTGTTGAATCTTAGAGTGATGTTGGAGTCACAGTAACCATGTGTATGTTTATTGACTAAGGGTATTGTCTCCAGGCAGTAGCCATCATTCTGGCGAGTCACCCACTCTTCATTGGCGGCCTCTTGACTTTATGGATCCACAGTGTTATCCCACGCCCCTTTGAAGTCCTTCACAGTTCTGGTCTTCACCACTTCCTCCGGAAGGGCATTCCAGGCATCCACCACCCTCTCCGTGAAGAAATACTTCCTGACATTGGTTCTGAATCTTCCTCCCTGGAGCTTCAAATCGTGACCCCTGGTTCTGCTGATTTTTTTCTTATGGTAAGGTTTGTCGTTGCCTTTGGATCATTAAAACCTTCAAGTATCTGAAAGTCTGTATCATATCACCTCTGCTCCTCCTTTCCTCCAGGGTGTACATATTTAGATTCTTCAATCTCTCCTCGTACGTCATGCGATGAAGATCCTCCACCTTCCTGGTCGCCCTTCTCTGTACCGCTTTCCATCTTTGTCTTTGTCTTTTTGTAGATACGGTCTCCAGAACTGAACACAGTACTCCAGGTGAGGCCTCACCAAGGACCTTACAAGGGAATAATCACTTCCCTTTTCTTACTCAATATTCCTCTCTCTATGCAGCCCAGCATTCTTCTGGCTTTTGCTATCGCCTTGTCGCATTGTTTCGCAGACTTCATATCATTAGACACTATCACCCCAAGGTCCCTCTCCTGCTCCGTGCACGTCAGCCTTTCCCCCCCCATCGAATACAGTTCATTCGGATTTCCGCTCCCCATATGCATGACTTTGCACTTCTTGGCATTGAATCTCAGCTGCCATATCTTCGACCACTCTTCCAGTTTCCTTAGATCCCGTCTCATTCTCTCCACTCCTTCCGGCGTGTCCACTCTGTTGCAGATCTTAGTGTCATCCGCAAAAAGACAAACCTTACCTTCTATCCCGTCCGCAATGTCGCTCACAAAGATATTGAACAGGACCGGTCCCAACACCGATCCTTGCGGTACACCACTTAAAACCGCTCTCTCTTCAGAGAAGGTTCCGTTTACCATCACACATTGTCTTCTGTCCGTCAACCAATTTGCAATCCAGGTCACCACCTTGTCACTCACTCCCAAGCTTCTCGTTTTATTCACCAGTCTCCTGTGCGGAACCGTATCAAAAGCTTTGCTGAAATCCAAGTATATGACATCGAGCGCTCTTCCTTGGGTCCAATTCCTTGGTTACCAGTCAAAAAAGTCAATCAATTTGTCTGACAGGATCTTCCCCTGGTGAATCCATGTTGCCTCTGGTCCATCAATTCTCCGGACTGTAGATAGTTCACTATTCTCTCTTTCAGCAGAGACTCCATTACTTTTCCCACCACCGAAGTGAGGCTAACCGGCCTGTAGTTGCCAGCCTCCTCCCTGTTCCCACTCTTGTGAAGCGGGACCACCACCGCTCTTCTCCAGTCTCTCGGCACCACTCCCGTTTCTAGGGATCTATTGAACAGGTCACACAGCGGACCCGCCAGAACATCTCTGAGCTCCCTCAATATCCTTGGATGAATCCCATCAGGCCCCATGGCTTTGTCCACTTTCAGGTTCTTTAGCTCTTCCCACACATTTTCTACTGTAAAGGATTTTCATCTATTCCACTTCCCTCCAGTTTCTTGTTGGTGTAGAGATGGTCCTTCTCCAGGGTCTTCTTTAGTGAACACAGAGCTGAAGTATTCGTTTAATATTTCTGCCATTTCTTCGTCTGTCTCCACACATTGATCAGTACCACCTTTCAATTTCACTATACCACTTTGGACCTTTCTCTTTTCGCTGATGTATCTGAAAAATGTTTTGTCACCATTTTTTATCTCCTTGGCAATCCTCTCTTCTGCTTGATTTTTTGCCAACTTGATTGTTTTCTTCGTCTCCCTCAGTTGATACAAATATTCTTCTTTGTGCTCCTCCCTTTGGGATCCTTTATATTTCTTGAATGCTGTTCTTTTAGCTTTAATTTTGTCAGCCACCTCCTTTGAGAACCAGATAGGTTTCAATTTTCTTTTGCTTTTCTTTATGTTTCTAACATATAGAGCAGTTGCCTTGGTGATTGCTCCTTTTAGATTGGTCCACTGCTGATCCACATCTCTCTCGTTCTCCCATCCTTTAAGTTCTTCCTCCAGGTACTTTCCCATTTCCTCAAAGTCTGTGTTTTTGAACTGTAAAACTCGGGTCTTTGTGGTTCTTTTCCCTATTCTATTAGTGATATTAAACCATACCGTTCGATGATCACTGCTGCTGAGGTGGCCGCCCACCTGGACATCTGAGACATTATCTGCATTATTGAGCAATAAGTCGAGTATAGCACCTTCTCTCGTGGGTTCCAACACCATTTGTTTGAACAAAGATACTTGCATGGCATCCATTATTGCTCTACTATTTTTAGTTTCTGCAGAGGGGATTTTCCAGTCTACATCTGGCATATTAAAGTCACCCACGATCACCACTTCTCCCTTCTTACCTATCTTATGGATGTCTTCAATCAGATCTCTGTCCAGCTCTTGCTTTTGGTTTGGAGGCCTGTAAACCACTCCAATATAAATGGACACTCCGTCATCTTTTTTTAGGTCGACCCATAGAGCTTCTTCTTTACCCCAACTTCCTTGTAGCTCAGATGCTTGGATGTTGTTTCTGACATAAAGAGCCACACCTCCCCCTTTTCTATCCTCTCTGTCCTTCCTCCTGGAGAACATGGGTCAAACGTCTTTCCTGGAGCTTCCCCAGCAAGGACAGTACCCCTTTGACTTCAGGGGTCCTCCCGGATGGCTGTAGGAATCTTTCCAGCTGTTTCACAAACAGTAACAATTCCTTCTGTCTCACTCACAATTCCAACTCCAACTCTCTCTAGATGCCCGTAAAAGCATTTTAAATAACCTCTCAGCAAAATACCCCTTACAGGGCATGTCTCCTATTAGTACTATCTTACCTCAAAACCATTACCTCCTCCTTCTGCAACCACCATCTCCTAAATCGCCCTTGCCCCTCCTTACCAGGAAGGACTTTTGCAAAGTGCACAAACCCTGTAACCTGCACAAGCTCTGCACTACCAGAACTCCCTGTCCTTTAGATAACCTTTTAGAGAGCAGGAACCCTCTGAGCACACTCCTTAATGAACCTGCAAAGCTGGAGCCCTCCAGAAACTTCTACCACACTGCTTGGTGACCCTAATCAGGATTACAATTATTTTATGAATTTTTATTTTTATTTTTTTTTAATATGATGTTCTAAGTATGCTTAGTATGATGAAGTTGAGTCAAGCGGTCAATAAGTGTTTTTTTTAAAAAATGAATAAAAGATTAAGATTTTTCTCTTGCTGGCTGTTTACTAGTACCCCCAACACCAGAAAGACCTCTTCTGGTGAGGATAAGAGCAGAATCTGTAACCTGGTTAGGAGCATGAACACACTGCTTGGAACATCTCTCTTGAATCAGGAAAGCAAAGGAGGCAGGAGGTCTAGCCAGGCTCTGAGAGGCAGAGATCATTAGGAACCCTTCCTAAACCAGACCATGGACACACAAAATTACCCCCATAATGCAGAACTTTTTTACCTCCTTTTCTACATGATCCCTTCTCAAGTCAATGTCAAATCAGCCGGACTTGCAGACGGAAATCGTACACCAAGCAAAGAGTCTTCACCGTGGAAGCGCATTGACCACAACAAACTGAGTACTTACAACAGCCGAGATTTATGTGCAGGTTCCATGCTTACAAGTGATTCCCTGATGAAGAATTCATTATTCGAAACATTGCAGTGTCGGGATTCATACACTCGCAGCATGAAGATTTTCAATCATAATCTTGGTGCCAAAACAGTGAGCACAATACAATAGTCTGGTAAAACATGTCCATTGTATACCAGCATCTTTATCCACAGTAGTGAACTTATACCTGACTCAAATGATAGCTTTAATAATCAGCAAAGCATCATACCTTCTGGGGCAACCAATGATTACAAACTTGTCTGACATCCACAGTGGTGGGGTTGGATTTGCAGTAGCCATATAGGCATCAAAATAGCCTATTCAAGGCACCATATAGGTTTCCCCAGATGTTCCCATACAATCTTTATTCACATTTGTGCTAGACTTTTCATACATATTGGCCCTTCTCAAGTCCAGCATACTATCTCCAGCCCTTTCTGGTATGGCATGTATTACATAAGTAAATCTCAAATCCCCAACCTCCCACCCCTACCCTTCGTAAACTTTATTTTTCAGCAGTGGTTATCACAGAAAGATTTACCTACAAATGCAAACCCTTAAAGAGCATTATAAGAGCTTTCCGATTTTCTTTCCTTTAGAAATGCTCAGAAATCACTCAGAAACAAATAATGCACAGAAGTCCTAATGGCTTCTACAGGAGCCAGCTGATAAGGGAGCCCTTGAATTGTTGTTATATGGAATAGGAGAGTTAGAGAATACAATAATAGGAAATTAATTGTTCCGGAAATAAACAAAGCATTCTCTACAGATGGAACTGTAAAGCCTCTGTTTCAAGTTTAATGTACCAGGAGAAACAGGTAAGAGTGAGTGCTGCACTGCTGAAAGGTGAGTGCTTAATACGTAGCTGAGTTCCTCGCACAATACCACCTCAGTATACTTTACTATATGTGGGAAGCAGCTAAAGCTAAGGCAGGGCTTACTTTGTAGACAAAAATAAGGTGGAATTGTGGGACAGGGGCTGAGGTGCAAGGGAGTGGGCCAGGGCTAGGTGTGACCTGTGCAAGAGGATGGTCAAGGGCCGGGTGTGAACTCTCTCCCTCCCAAACACACTCTTTCTCCTCCTTAGTCCAGTGATCCTCCATCCCCAGCTCCCACAAATGCACACTCCCCAGCCATTCTTCACCCACCTCGATGAGCAGAGGTGGAGAGAGGACGCCTGCGGGAAGAACACTGATGGGGCTGGGGATGGAGGATCACTAGGGTAAGGAGAAGGAGTGTAGACAGAATGGAGCATTTTCTCTCTATCCTTGTCCCCCTCCTCCTCTCTGCCCTGGTGATTCTGTTCCTCCATCCCCAGCACATAAATCCCAACCATGATTTCCCCAGGGGTCCTTGTTCCTCTCTAGTGGTCCTAGAGACCCCCAATTCCTAGTAGTCTTCAAGGCCTCTTCCCCTGATAATTATTAATGCCTTTTTCTGCTTGGCCAGTAAGGCCTAAGCCTCTTCTTTGAGCCAGAATCAGCTGGCTGCCTTCTGACATGGGGAACGGGGGAGGTAGAATGGCTTGCACTATCCACTCTCCTCAGCCTCCTTGGATAAAGTAATCTGGCATTCAAAAGCACGGCCTGCTCATTGCCTCCTTGGGGGAGGAAGGAAGACAGTAGCACCACGTGCTCTCATTACTCACATTTTATCCCTTCCTCTACCACACCCCTTCCTATCTCCTCCCCTCATTCATTCTTTCCCTGCCAACTGATCATTTCACTCACAGACTGTTCCCCCGCCCCCCTCCCCACTCTGACCATCTCATTGACACCTCACAATCCCTTTACTCTCCTCACTTACACCCCACAGCTTCTCTAACTTCACTCACTCTTACCCCTCCCCCGATCCCTTCATGCTCTCTCACTCCACCCCCACCCCACTAATTCTCTTGCGACTTCTCCTCCCCCAGTTTGGTCACCACTGACAGAGCTGACAGGGCCCAGTAAGTAGCTCAATAAGTATCAGCCAGGCCAGGAAGCCGATATACCCAATGGTGGTAGAAGCAGTAGGTCTGACACGCATTCACCCTGTAATTCTTTGACTGTGGCCTCCTCTCTTCTGCTAGGAAATCAGAGGAATGGAGACTGCTGCTATCCCCACTTCCATGAAGAAAGTGAGGGAGGGGAAGGGGTGGGGGATGTGAGATCCTATGGGAAAGGTGAGTGCCCTCCTCCTAGAGTGCAGCCAGAGTTTGTAGTTCCAAGACCTCACAGATTCTGTGTGTGAGGTCACCCATATATCCCCCACGTGTATGTATGTGTGTGGAGGTCCCTCTGGAGATGGGCTGTTGGTTCTAGAAGGGGTGTCATTAGGGAATGGCAGTACTGGGAGTTCTGCAGGAATCTGTAGGGAGCCACCCTGCCTGTGAATCACTAGAGAAGGGAAGGTCTGGAGGTGTTGCCTGCTCTAACTTCCTGCTTAGGGACCAATGTAATACAGTGTGCTCAGCCAAGCACACTGTATAACACACAGTCGGACGCAGGTTAAATAGGCGCTAATCCACCACCTAATCCAATAGGGGGGATTAGTGCATATTTAAAGCGCGTCCGACGCGGAGTGAATGGGATAGCGCTCATCACATGCAAATGCATGTGAATGAGGCTATTATTCATTCACTCCAAATGCAAAAAAATAAATGTGCATCTCAGATGCACATTTATCGCTCAGCTATTAACGTAGGTCTGGAGCAGGCATTAATAGCTGAGCGCATTGAAAAGAAATACAGAAATGCAGAAAAAAACTGCTTTTCTGTACTTCTTTTAAAAGTTTAAAAAAAAAAAAAAACAAAACCTCAGCCAGCCACATTAAGAAGACCTACGCCGATATGCTCGGCGTCAGTTTTCATAACCGGCCGGCTGCGTTATAAAAACCAACACTGATAAACTTGGCATGGATTTTCAAAATTGGTGGACTGCAGTTAAGAAAACCAATGCTGAGTTTATCGGCATCGGTGTTCATAACCGGCAGACCTCCGGTAACCATGGGGTCGCGTTAGCAAGGAGGCACTAGGGTCACACAAACGACCCTAGCGCCTCCTTGCTAACACGACCTCCTAATTATAATATAGCATGGCGCCCCCTTGCAGGTGCCATGTGCACATTAAGAAAGCGCGCGCTGACTTTTCAGTGCCCGCTTTCCGTGCTTTTTTTTGCATCGGCCCCTTAGCTTGCACAGGGTAGGGGAATTGGTTTTAATTCATACACCCTCTATAGTGTCTATAGTCCCGAGGGCGGCTGTCTCAGCGACTATCTAGTTATTACCTGCCTTAACAGCAGGGCAGGAACTTTACTAGTTGTTACCTTTCTTACCTCACAAGAAGTTCCCAATTTACTAACTGAGGTTTATGGCACTCAGAGGTTTCGCTGCACAAGCTGGTTTGTTATAGAAAACACTTACAGTTTTTATATTTCTCAATAATACTCTTTATTATAGTAAGCAAAGGAAAACCAGAAGAAGAATACAGGAAAGATATAGCGTTTCCTGGGAGAGACTTGTATCGTCTTAACAGTGACACATCAAAGCCTTCTCAGTTTTCAACTTACACCTTACATTCTTATATACAGATTTTGCTAACAGTGTCTGTTTTTTGTTTTGGGATGACTTCCTTATTTGGACTAAACCTTTTACCTAAACTAATGATGTAAAAGTACCTTATCTTGGTACGCTAGGCCTTGAGCTGGCTCCACACAAACTGCTTGCGTCTCTCATGCAAAGCCTGTTAAAAACAAATACACATTCCTTCTCTTGTGCAAAACTGTTCCACTAATTTCATTATTTAGTTATTTAATCCAGGTTATCTTCATTCCCCTCTTGAAGAATTAGCGCTACTAATTCTTCATCCCGAATGGCCCGTACCTGGCTGTCTTAAGTTGCCCAGCACTGTCCATCCTAGTGGTGGGCTCACCAGATCTTACCCATCCTTGCCTTAGCATACTGTTTTTACCACTGGTTTCCATAAGGGATTCTGGATTAGGAGCACATGGCTCTACATATTGGGTTTGCACAACGGTATTCTGAGAGATAATGAAAGGCATCCTTGGTCAGAGTTACAGGCATGAGCAAAGGCATGAGACACAGAAACATTAAAAAAAAAAAAAACTATCAAGGCCTAGAGAACCAGGAAAAGAGAGTGTCCCATCGGCACTGTTAATGTTCCCTCAAAATACTCTGAACTGTTTTAAAATAGTGCATAAGCCATCCTGTGCTGCAAGCATATAATCTAAGCCATGTCAGTTATACATAGAAACAATAGTAAGTCAACAGTTTGTTGCAAAGCTTTCACTACATGCACTACTGATTGCAATCCTCTAGTAGCCATTCCTAATTCCAGCAGCTACTGCGGGTTGAGCAAAAGGAAACCATAACTAAGTGCATCTAATAAAGGATAATACTGATTGCAATCTTTGAGCAAAGAGGTAATACATTCTCATCTAAGCAAGGGAAACACATCTAGAGCAAAACAAACACAAAGAGAAAATCAGGCAAAAAGTAGCAACAGTTCATATAATGATGTGTGCAGGATGTCCTCTGTGGCAAAGGCATGACTTCTGTGGTAAAGGCATGATTTCTGTGGTAAAGACATGGAAAAGTCTTGATGGGATGATTTCTGAAAATCAATGGTGTATTCAGTTCTTTCAGTATGGTGCATTTCTTTGACATCGAAGCATAGCCTCTTAATTCTTTATTATGTGAGATATGTGTGTTTTATGGATAAAAAAAAAACCTAATATGAGAGATTCAAATTCAAATTAATCAATGAGAAGATTTCATCATGCCTATAACTCTACTATTACTAATCTATATAATGTTTTCCACTTTATTATTAGATAACAATGAATAGTCAGAACCACAAACAACTTAAGTGTCCAGACATTTACATAAAAACATATATTTTACACACAGCATTCTTCAGGTGTCAGGACATACACATAGCACAAAAGACAAAAGACAGAAGACAAACAATGAACACATATTTTTGAGCTAAAAAATTGAACCAAAAAGTGTTTGGAAAATGTTTGGCAAAAAGTGTGGAAAATGTTTGAAAAATGTTTGGAAAATGTTTAAAAAAATGTTTGGATCGAACCAGTGTAAAACAAAAATCAGAATTATGTTTAAAAATGAAAGAAAATAAACTGGAAATTGTTCATCTTCACATCTCTCATGGTGGGAAGGCTGTCACTCTAGAAAATATTAAAATCTGGCATACAGCAACAAATTAAGGTAATGATTACAGTGAAATGTTTACTCTTTATTATTTCTATTGTTATGCCTCTAGGCGGCGCTACCGCAAGTTGCACTATGGAATAATACCAGTTTTAGTTTTTAACCTTGGAGAATAAATTCTACTATACAATTTATTAAAATCAATTTGGATTTACAAGAAAAAGACCTGGGGGGTTGCTTTAGATGTACCAACCCCTACCAGGGATCGCTTGCCAAGGAATAGGAATTGTAACTTTTTCAATGTCTCTCTGTACTTTCAAAACAATCTCAATTCTCTTTCTTTTTTCCCATAATTCACATTCATAACTCTGTCTTATTCACATATGCATACCTTTTAAACAACTTCCAATAATGACGCTCTATTTAAACAAACAAAACTTCTTTAAAAAAAAAACCTTTTCAACTCCGCACTTCCTGTACTGGCAAGACACAGATTTTTTATTCACTGTAAACGAAATTAAACTTTCTTGCTAAATTAAGGCTATTATTATTCCTAATATCTTTAAATTCTTCACGAATCTGTTTCTAAACTTAAAGGATTAATTCATTGAATGGAGTTCTCTCCTCTGTTTATTTTCTCTTGAGAAACACTGTTCCGCATTTCTACACTAGCCCTCGCTCTCACTCTTTCTTTCTGTTGTTAACCCTTAATTGCCTTTCTAAACTTACTTGCTCTCTGCTCTCGTAAGTGGGAAGGGATACTTTTGGAAGAAAAAACTGATACTTAGTAACTTTCCTGTAGCATGTAGAATGCTTTAGGAAAAACAATTTACCAACTTAAAGCTAACAGTCAGTAATGAAACAAGAATTCATCAAAAGGTAAATGAAAATAAAGGACAGATTACACATGCATTATAAGCATCTCAATAATTGTTGAATCGCGTCATTAATAAAGCTTTACGTTTGCTTCACACTTTAACTCTACACAAACTGCCTGCTCTGTGTTTCTAGTTTTTTTTCTTCTTTTTTTTTCCCACTACTAAGATAATTGAATTCCTAAGGATGGGGTATGGGCTAGCATAACTGCTCCTGCAGCTACGAAGGAAAAAAAACCTCTAAATCTATTAAGGGCTCTCGGCGGAAGAAAAAGTGTTCCTCTCTTTGCATCCCCAGGGTTTTAAAAATCAGGAAATACAGTAGCGTAGGGTGGAGGGGGAAAGGGAGGAGGAAAGGGAGGTGCAGTGGGAGCTGGGGAAGCTAAAACTAAAGTCTTTTTCTGAGAGAAAACGACTTGTGACTGGCATCTACAAAACTGATGCATCTTAAGTAAAAAATAAAGAAAGAAAACACGCAAAAGATAACAGCTCACTAAACCAATAAGTAGAGCACATGAATTAATTAAAACAAAACTTAAACTTACCTCAGTGATGTCAACTGTCATTTCAGCAGCAAGTTCAATAGCCGCCAAACAATCCGAGTCACGGCACCAATATGTCTATAGTCCCGAGGGCGGCTGTCTCGGCGACTACCTAGTTATTACCTGCCTTACCAGCAGGGCAGGGACTTTACTAGTTGTTACCTTTCTTACCTCACAAGAAGTTCCCAATTTACTAACTGAGGCTTATGGCACTCAGAGGTTTCGCTGCACAGGCTGGTTTGTTATAGAAAACACTCACAGTTTTTATATTTCTCAATAATACTCTTTATTATAGTAAGCAAAGGAAAGCCAGAAGAAGAATACAGGAAAGATACAGCGTTTCCTGGGAGTAACTTGTAGCATCTTAACAATAGTCAGTCTCTGCTTTTTCAGCAGAGCATTTTTATTAAGTTCCTCAGACTGCTGGTGAATTGGGAGGTAGGAAGGAGCAAGGAAAGAGTATTTCTTAAGTGGAGATTTCTGTCCTTGCCCTGTGTAGTTCACTAAAAAAAACCTGAATTACAAAATCTACAATATTGTCATCTTGCAGCAAGAGTAACATTCAGATATAAGAAGAGAGGGAGAGAGAAAGAAAGAAGGGGCATTGGGAGTTTGGGGAGAGACAAATCAGTGGAAGGCAGAGGGATAGGAGGGGTAGGGTGAGAAAAAGCAGAGGATTTTCATTTCTTGCATTGATGAGCCAGGCTGGTTGGGGCTGAGAATTCTGCAATTCAGCATTTACAGCTCCCAGTGGGAGAGGAGGTTGTCTCAATCATTGTACAATAGTGACATCTAGTGGCCATACTCGGAGTACATGTGCCGAGTTCCATAGGGAACAGCGGACTGTGGTTCCTGGCCAAGGACTGTCACTGAGAATACTGGCACAGCAGAAGGCATTATGAAGTATTCTGCTATACTGTCTATTCTTCAGGACTCTGCTACTGTTGCTGCTCTGGGACTGGAAATTATGAGACCTTAATTGGGATAATCTGGATGGAGATTGTTGCAAAAATGATATTATGGGATGCAACAAGTAGAAACCGTAGTCTAGGAGGCTTATATTCCGCATCATTTGTCCAGCTAAGTTTGGACATAGCATCACAAATAGCAAGATTTGAAAATTACCCTTGGCCAACTGCCTCTAGTTATCCACAAAGTAGTTATTCGGATAAAACTTAGCCTGATAACTTGTAGGCATTCTGAGGACATTTCTGGGTGGGATCGGAGTTAGCTGGATAAGTTATCCAGCTAACTCCGATCCCACCCATAGTTAACTAAATAAACCAGATAAACTTATTCTGCTAACTTTAAGATAGTTTAGTATATTCAGTGGCGTGGCTGTGTCACTGAATATCCTGCCAAAGTTAGTGGGATAAGTTTATATGGCTAACTTTGCTGGCTGGACTGCGGCTAAAATTGGACCCCAAAATGTTTGGCCACCATGTTCTCTCTTTTCTTTTTGCTATAAGATTGAACTGTAAGCTGCTTGTATGAAGAAATACATGTCCTCTTATCCCCCATCTCTTGAGCATGACCAATCTAAGCCAACACAGACAGAAGTCCAAACTAATGCAAACTGGCCCAATCCAGGTTGCCTCATGTTTATGTTTATTTAAATTAGATATACCGCCTCTACAAAGATCTAAGTAGTTTACATTAAAAAAGCATACATAATCATAAATATCAAAATATAAAAACTAAAAATATAGCTATGCCCAGAATTAGTGTGGAACAATCTGGAATATTAGGCTTTGTGATATAATAAAGGTTACATCTGACTCCAAAACAAACAGAAATCGAATCTGGGCCAACTTCATTTGTTCTGACACCAGAACCAGGCCTGACAGGCACCCATCACAGTGAGCACCCGAAGCAAGGATTTCCTGCTGAATGCTTATGGAGGAGTTTTTTTTTTAAAGCAGGTAAGATTTGGGTTGTTTTACACACTGGAAAGAACCGCAGCTGGCACCATTCAGAGTTATTTTCCACCCTTCTAGCGATCCATTACTCATATACATGCTGAATGCAGATGGTTGTTGGAAATGCCTTATAGACCATCTAAGATCAGATACAAACAGACTCACAAGCTGTATGTTCCTGAAACTGCACCAGGTAGAAAGCGTGCACTGAATTATATTAAGCTCTTCTTTTCCTTCCCTACATCAGTTTAGCTTATTCCTGTTCTTTCTTCTCATTTCCTTTCTTCTAATTTTTTGTACTTCTATTACATATGCTTAATCATCTTTTTTTTTTTTATTCCATTCATATTATTGATAAAAATAGGGGGAAAATCTTATTTAACAGCTAGTGCTAGGGCTGGCCCAGTGGCAGTGCTGTGCTCTGCTATGCAGAAGATTTATGTTTAATGCTCAGATTAGGTTTTCAGTTCCCAGGGCCAGCTAATTCCATTATACAATGGCGACACCTAGTGGCACAATTTAAGGCCCATAATTGCAGGGTTTCAGGAAGGATCCATAGTGCATGGCCATCAGCCAAAGACCATGAATGCAATGGCAGGACTGAGTTGGAAAGGGATATAAAAGAGGCAAATAAAGACTCATGGTGCTGAATCTCAGTACCAATTCCAACTCCCTCCACCCAGGAAAAAAATTAGTACAAAGAAGAAATAAAACATCTTGGTAAAAAGAAAGAGTAATACACAAGGCTGGCATCTCAACCACATCAAAGTAAGAAGTGTGGGAAAGTAAAGCTGTTCTGCTATTTTAACATTGGTAAAGAAAGAGAATTTCAAAGGCTAAGCCCATCCATTCATTTTATTTCTTCGCTCATTCAAATTATTGCATTCCACTACATTGAAGAAGTTGCTGGCTAGTGAGCAGAGTCGATCATAAGACATCCAAAGGAAAGAGATGCCTGGTGTGGCAGATAAAGGGGTAACATCCCTGGGACCTTAAACTCCTTAATCCAGCTCAACCTATTTATGACAGAGGCACATGAGATGCCATAGCAAAAAAGTCTCATGAAGCATCATGTCATTTTCCTTGGATATCTAAGGAAAAAGCTACATGCAGGTAATATTGCACTACATCTCCCTAACTCAGGCAATGATAAGCCACGATAGGGTCAACTTTGAAAAGGTTTTTGTTCCAGGCAGTTTCCCTTTGAAAATTAACTAACACACAAAGGGCATGAGTACTTTGTACCTGCTATTTGTGCAGGCAGCCAGTCGGAGCAAAATAGTGTGTGTATATTTGAAGATCAAATGCATGCACACTGGTTCCCTCCTGCGACCTAAACACAGCTCCAAGAACATGTATTTTTCCTATTGCTAAGAGTACATGTACCATGGAAGCCAGCGCATACTATTAGCTGGATTAAGGACAATTTTCAGTCTAGTATCTATCAAATGCAAATATATCCATGCACAAACTAATCTCCAATGTAACAGGGGGAAAGAGTATTCTTTGCCTTTTATTGTACAGTTCTGTAGAGTTGGCAGCAGGTGAAATGCAGAGAAATGGTGTTTCATCACTGCCACCTTCTGACTATACATATGATTGCAGCCTGATGCTGGCTGAAATTGTCCTAAAAACACTTTTTCTCCAGGCCTTCCTTACTGGTGCAATTCTCCTGTACACTTCCAGCAGATCAAGGGTATATTAGCAGAGGAAACTGTATGAAGCACCCACTTTGCCGATATCATAGAATAGGACAACGAAAGTGGATGAAATAAGGTGTCATTGACATATAACATTTTATGCCACATTAATTTAAATGTGGTGTTTAAAATCATGAGAGGTCTAGAAAGGGTTAATGTGAATCAGTTATTTACTCTTTTGGATAATAGAAATACTAGGGGGCACTCCATGAAGTTAGCATGTGGCACATTTAAAACTAATCGGAGAAAGTTCTTTTTCACTCAACAAACAATTAAACTCTGGAATTTGTTGCCAGAGGATGTGGTTAGTGCAGATAGGGGTAGATTTTAAAAGCCCTGCGCGCCGGAGTGCCTATTTTGCATAGGCTGCCGGCGCGCACAAATCCCCGGGACGCGCATAAGTCCCGGGGCTTTGCTTGGGGGGCATGTCGGGAGGCATGTTGGGGGCAGCGCGGCATTCGGGGGCATGTCTGGGGTGTGGCGGCTCTCCATGGGAGGGGCCGGAGGTGTGACGGTCGTCCGGGGGTGGGGCCGAGTGCTCCGGTACAGCGGCCTGCCAGAGGAAGGCGTAACTCAATGAAATAAGGTAGGGGAGGGGGATTTAGTTAGGGCTGGGGGGTGAGTTAGATAGGGGAAGGGAGAGAAAGGTGAGGGAGGGCAAAAAAAAAAGTTCCCTCCGAGGCCGCTCCAATTTCGAAGCGGCCTCAGAGGGAACGGAGACAGGCTGCGTGGCTTGGCGTGTGCAGGCTGCCGATTTTGCGCAGCCTTGTGCACGCCAACCCCGGATTTTAAAAGATACATGCTGCTACGCGCGTATCTTTTAAAATCCGGCGTACTTTTGTTTGCACCGGTTGCGCGAACAAAAGTACGCGCGTGCGTACTTTTTAAAAATCTGCCCCATAGTGTAGCTGTGTTTAAAAAAGTATTGGATAAGTTCTTGGAGGAGAAGTCCATTACCTGCTATTAATTAAGTTGACTTAGAAAATAGCCACTGCTATTATTAGCAACAGTAGCATGGAATAGACTTAGTTTTTGGGTACTTACCAGGTTCTTATGGCCTGGATTGGCCACTGTTGGAAATAGGATGCTGGGCTTGATGGACCCTTGGTCTGACCTAGTATGGCATGTTCTTATGATTTCCATTTCTATTTTGAATATAGTAGGATGGTTGCCATATTAGTCCACTTGAGTGCAGGAAAATAAAGGTTAACAAACTAAAAAAATAAAAGGTGAAACCTTTTTATTGACTAGCTTTCATAATGCACACAGCCTTGGTCACATAAAAGAGAGACATTGTGGATGGGAGGACACATTTCATGAGTTTGTATTAGATGTGCTTGTGTACGTACATTATCAAAAGGTACATATGTGGATGGCATATCACTATCTTTACCCCTAAATTGATACCTGTACACTTACCTGCTTAACAATCCGATTTTCCATCTCACTGTATGCATGCAGCTTGTTTTTTTTAAATCACTTTGTTCTGTTCAGGCTCACCAGTACCCACATATCTTTTTAGTTAGACACCTCCTGAAATGTTTCTGTATGTTAATAATTTTCATAATTTATATTTACATTTCATGTAAAATGCATAATTTTTAATTGTGTGTAAGGAGAGCATAACAGGAGTGGGAGTAGTATGCAAGGCATGATTACACATGGTAATAGACTCAGGAATAATCTTAGGAAATATTTCTTTACAGATAGAGTAGTGGGTGCATGGAATGGCCTCCCACTGGAGGTGGTGGATGCAAAAACGATATCTGAAAATTCAAGGGATTGATGGGTATTATAAGGACTAGCTAAATTAGATGGATAGGCAGACTAGATGGGCCATATGGTAATGTTTCTTGTTTCTAAATATTTTATGCATGAAAGTACAGCTTATGCACATAAAATTCAATTCATGTGCATAAAACAGCATATAAACTACTGAAATGAATGAAACAAGCAAATATGCTGAAATAGACAAAAGCCAAAATGAATGAACAAACCAAAACTTTTTTGTATGTGCATCCCTAATACTTCATATGTTTGCATTTATATTAAAATATATATTAATATTAGATTTAATTTTTAAATAAAAATAATAGCCTTGATGTATTTTAGTTATAGAAATTAAGTTGATTGTAGATTCCAGAAAGTATAGTTAAGGCATTAAGGAAATTATTTTTAAATTTACATCATGCCTTTTTCATTGGTAGCTTAAAGGAAGTTACATTCAGGTGCAGTAGGCATTTCTCTGTTCCCAGAGGGGTAGATTTTCAAAGGGTTACGCGTGTAACCCCCGAAAACCTACCCCAAATCCCCCCTGGGTGCGCCAAGCCTATTTGCCCCAGAGGGTTTACAGTCCAGTGGGCTTGATTTACTAAGCATTTTCCCTATAGACACAGAATGTGAGAAAAACCTTAGTAAAAGATCCCCTAACTTTGAACCTAAATCAATGAGGGCCGGATTTTCAAAAGCTTACGCGTGCCGGGCCTATTTTAAAAAGGCCCGGCAATGCGTGTAAAACCCTGGGATGCGTGTAAGTTCCGGGGCTTTACAAAAGGAGCGGTCTGGGGCGGGGTGGGGCCAGAGGCCTCCGACAGAGAGGCCATTGCCGCTGTGTCGGAGGATCGCGTGCCAGCAGGCTGCTGGCGCACGCAACTTGCACCTGCCCAGAGGCAGGCGCAAAAAGTAAATTAAAAATTTGGGGGGGTTAGAGTAGGGCTAGGGGGAGGAAAGGTTAGGGGAAGGGGTGGGAAGGTCAGGTTAGGGGGAAGGGAAGTTCCCTTCCAGGCCGCTCCGATTTTGAGTGGCCTGGGAGGGAACGGAGGAAGGCAGCGTGGCTCGGCGCGCGCAAGGTGCACAATTGTGCACCCTCTTACGTGCGCCGACCCCGGATTTTATAACATGCGCGCGTCTGCGCACGGATGTTATAAAATCGGGCATACATGTGCGCGCGCCGGGTAGCACTCGCACATGTACGCCGCGCATGTCTTTTAAAATCTACCCCTGAAGAGGGAAGAAAATTGCCGAACATAACAAAGAGGATCAGTAGGATTCAATCCCTGGCTTTATTAGGTGATAGCCTGCTGCTTTAACCACTAGGCTTTTCCTCTACTCAAGAAGTTTTTACAGAGCATACAGATATATTAAGAGGTGTATACTCAACATTAATTTCATTTATGTTTCATGTACATGTGCAAATTAGAGTCAGCTCTATTTCCTGATTTTGAAATATAAAGTAAGATGGCACAAACAGTCTATCTGACCTTTGCAGAACCATGACTTGAGCTTTATTCAAGTTTACTGCTAGCATGTTGCATGTCAACTAACATTTTACTGCAGCCAAACAAATGGATACCATTCCAAAAGAATTTGCCTCAATTGATGAGAATGGAATAAAAAATTGGATGTCAGCTTCATAGAGACAGTATACCAAATAGAGCCAGATAGGAAGCTTGCACAAAGACACCACCATATCGATGTTTAATATGTTGGTAGATAATGCTGAGCCCTGCAGGACACCTGCTGAGTCCAGCAGGAATGCTCAAATGAAAAAAAAAACACACTCTGATACCTATCTGTCAGATAAAAAGAAAACCATTTCAACACCATACCATCAAGGCCCAAATCCTTCAATCGCTGCAACAAGATCAAACGCAGCTGAGACATCCAAACATGCTAGCATAATTAAGTTCTGCAATTCATTGCCGAAGGATGTGGTTAAGGAAATTGCTTATCTGGATTTAAAAAAGGTTTAGACAAGTTTCAGGAGAAGAAATCCATAAATTGTTATTAATCAAGTTGACTTAAGAAATAGAACATAAGAACATAAGAAATTGCCAAGCTGGGTCAGACCAAGGGTCCGTCAAGCCCAGCATCCTTAGTGTTTTGGTAATTGCCACAAGAACCTGGCAATTACCCAAACACTAAGAAGATCCCATGCTACTGATGCAATTAATAGCAGTAGCTATTCCCTAAGTAAACTTGATTAATAGCAGTTAATGGACTTCTCCACCAAGAACTTATCCAAACCTTTTTTGAACCCAGCTACACTAACTACACTAACCACATTATCTGGCAACAAATTCCAGAGCTTAGTTGTGCGCTGAGTGAAAAAGAATTTTCTCCGATTAGTTTTAAATGTGCCATTTGCTAACTTCATGGAATGCCCCCTAGTCCTTCTATTATTCGGAAGTGTAAATAACTAAATCACATCTACTCGTTCAAGACCTCTCATGATCTTAAAGATAGCCATTGCTTATTACCAGCTTTAGTAGCATGGGATCTATTTAATGTTTGGCTACTTGCCAGATTCTTGTATCTTGGATTGGTCACTGTTGGAGACAGGATGTTTGGTCTACTCTAGTATGGCAACTTCTTATGTTCTTAGCACAAAATGTTTCTCATTATTGAAGTCACGTTTGAACATGTCCAAACAAGATAACAATAAAATCTTTATGTTAAAAGGATTTTCAAAACCCGAAATTGAATTGATCTAAGCTTTGATTTTCATTTTCACTGATGATTCAACAATTTTAGATAAAAAGGGCAATGATGAAATATGTCTGTAATTCATCATGTTATTTATATCTAGATCAGCACATTTCCACAAATATACGTAACCATTTGCTCAGGGGCTCAATTCGTATATGCAAAGCATTTACAAACTGCTCCACAGGAACAATGTGAGTGTACACAGGTCTTATCTGGGGAGGGCATAATGAGTTCCATGTCTATATAATATTTCATCATTCACGAATTACGCAAATCCATTCTCCTGGAAAATTTTCTCCTATTATGGGTTTAATTTTGAGCTTTGGGATCACTGATCTCGTTTCAATAGACAAACTTCATATATGCTACTCAGAGTAATGTTACCGGATTTTAAAGCATGTGGCTTCTCATTCGCTTATCGAAGGAAGAGATCTGATTCTCTACTGAATGCTTCCATTTCTTAGAAGATACTAACCAGCGAATCCTTCTGTTCCAGAGGTACCATATAATAAAGTTACACATTCTCCTTACAGTGTGGGCGTGTGAGAAGAATCCTTTTTTTTACTCACTATTCCAGTTGTCCTCACTGACTGAAAACCTCAAAGGTGGGGGGCTCCATAATCCTCACAGGCACTCGTGGATCTACTTGGAGATTTTTTCTCTCCAGCCATTCCTCCCATGGAATCTCTGTCTTTCAGCTCCACTCACTAACTGCTCACACACATTGCTTCACACATTGAACTCCAGCTCCAAACAAACACGCTCCTAGAGCAGGGCAGGCAATTCTGGTCCTTGAGTGCCACGAGCCAGTCTGGTTTCTAGGATACTCATATGTAATGTGCATGATCTGCATACACTGCCTCCTCTGTATGCAAATATATTTCATGCATATTCATTGTGAATATCCTGACAAACTGACTGGTTGGGTGTGTCCTGAGGATTGGGTTGAGAACCCCTTAATTACAACTTAAAAATTATAGAAGGAAGACCTCCTTTCACAGAGAGGAGATGATCACCAAGAAAAAAGAAAGGTCAAGCCTATTTAAGAGAAAAAAAGAAAAGGTTAGGAAGGAACTACGAAGAGAGAGAGGAAAGAGCAATGAATAATCTCTTTAATAGTGTTATTGTCTATTTCACAACCTCTTTCTTCTTCATTGCATCATCATAGGGAGGTTAAGGAAAAAAATCCACAAACTAAGATGATGGCAGTGGTTTATATACTCTGAGAGCTCTCCATCTTAATCTTCCATATGGGGGAGCAAAAAGACAATAATAATTCTATGTCTGCTCCCTCCTATGAAAATGAAACACTCCTCTTAGTAGGAACCCATAGAGTTCTCTACATTTCTAAGAAAAGCATTAAGGTACTTGTATAGACATATTGGGGGTAATTTTCAAAAGGAGTTACATGCGTAAATGTAGCTACTATTGTAGCAATTTTCAAAAGCCATTTACTCAAGTAAAGTGCACTTATGTGAGTAAATCCTATAGACAAGTCAATGGCATATATTGTAGCAATTTTCAAAAACCCACTTACTCAAGTAAAGTGAATTTACTCCAGTAAACCTGGTTTTTACTCGAGTAAATGCTTTTTAAAATCAGGCCCATTATAAAGTTTCTAACTATATATATGAGGTCCATATTCAGACGCTGTGCGGCGCATCAAGTTAGCCGGATAAACTTATAGACACCCTAGCATGTGCCAGACTAGAGTTTGTTCAGTAGCTGGAGGCTGTTGAGTGGGGAACAATTTGAAGTCCTCCATGCCTGTAAAGTGCAGTGGGTGAGAGAAGAGAAGGTCAGATAGGGTCAGTAGAGACAGTTTGTGTACTTGACCTTCTTTCAGAGGATGACATACATGATTCTGATGGGCTAGGCCCAGTGGCCTGGAAAGGCCCAGGTGATATCCACGAGTGCTGTCAGCAACTTCAGAGGCACGGTGAGTCTGAGGAGGATGGGTATTTGGACTCTCTAGCATCCACAGAAGAGTATGAGAGGGATGTGGCAAGAGATTAAGAGCATCCCCCCAATCCCTATCCAATGTCACAGATGCCTCCACCTGTCTCTGCTGGCATGGGCATGGCCTCATCTTGCACACCATCTGAAAAAGAGAAGTACATTAGTGCTGGCAGGCTTTCATCCTGTGCCCCTCCTCCCCCAAACATCAGCTCTCAGGAGTATCCTATCACCCCTTGCCACTGCTTTATGTATCCATGGCATCCAAGGGCACAGTCAGTAGGGACCAAAGATATCTGTGGCGAAGCAGCAGACTTGGGCAGTCCAAGATACCTGAGCTCCTCCTCCCCCTCCCCCTCCCCCTCAAAAAGAGAGAATGTCCCAGGAAAAAATGTCTAGGCAATGAACAATTATCACCTTTCAGCTGTAAAAGTCTTTGAAAATGTCTGCTAGTGGGTCTGGCGATGTATCTTCTGCAATTGCTCCTGATTCAGGTCATATGCCACTTCCTCCTCTTCCTCATCATTGGGCACTATAAGATGGGCAACATCCCGCTCTAGAGGAGGCAGGCCTTGACTTTTTGCCAGGCTATGAAGCATGCAGCAAGCTAGAAAGATGTCACACACCTGTTGCATTTGGCTGGCTGGGCCCCGTGCGCATTTTCAAAAGGTCCCGGCCATGCGCGTAAATGCCGACACGCGCACAAGTGCCAGAACCTGAAAAAGGGGCAGGGTCTGGGCAGGGAGAGGCAGAGGCTGGCCGGGACAGTGGTCATTAGCAGCTGTTCCAGGGAAGCGCACGCCAGCAGCTGGCCAGCGCACGCAAGTTGCTTCTGCTCTGACGGAGCAGTAAGTAAAAAAAAAGAAAAGAATGTTATAGTTAGGTAGGGGGTAGGGGTCAGGGTGGAGAGGGGAAAGGGAAGGAAGGTTAGGCGGGAGGGTAGGGAAGTTCCCCCCCCCCGCCCCCCAGTCTGCTCTTTAATTGGAGCAGACTAGAAGGGAACTGGGGGAGGCCCAATTACATCACCATGCGTAATATTCGAGAATTCCTTCCCCCTGCGCACGCCGCCCGCACATGCGTGTGCGGATTATAAAATCCGGCGCGCATGTGTGCAGGGCCAACGGATTTAATAACATGCGCACGCCAGCAGAAATCACGCGTACATGGACACGCTTGCGCTTCTTTTAAATTCTACCCCATAGGGTTTGCAGTACTACAATAGGAAAGAAGAAAGGGTATATAAAATAAGCTTTGTGCCTATTATCTGTCGTCAGGTTCTATATTTCTATATTATAAAATTTTTTAAAAACGTATTTCTCAATCAAATGAATTTTATTTTGATACTAGTAGCACTAGTTTGGGATTTATTGGCACAGTTACAACTAGACCACATTGCACCAAGCCAATCTTATGCATTTTAATTAATTCAATTCCATTATCTTCCATTCAGTTTTTTAGGGTTCTATGCAATTTAAATGGAATCCTATTCAAAGCCATAAGTTGTGTAATATGTTCTAGTGGGTTCCAGTATTTTCCAGTGGCAGTCATTCATTTCAATATATTTCAATACGTTCCTATGCTTTTCAACAGAAACCGTTCATGGTCTCTAAATTTCATTGAGGCTTCACTGCTTGAAGTAGACTAAGACTGTCTCCGAAATTTAGAGAGGCTTTCAAATGTCCAGCAAGTGTCTCGTCAAAAGCTGTTCTCCTACCTCCAATTCTGTGCATAAGATTTTTAAGCAATATCTTTGTTGCTCATTTCATATCTCATGAATTCATTATGAAGATCTTCATACAAAGAAAATGATCAATTAAGATTTTAAGTCTCACAAATCTTTCCTTTTTCCTATAAAATGTCAGAGATCCTTCTCTCTCCTCTATCTCTAATACTACAAAAGATACTGGCTTGACTTGAAATATTAGCTACATTTTTGTCCTGAAAATGTGTTTTGCTTAGCTATTGAATGCTCTGAAGTCACTGTTTGAAAATTAGAAACCAGGAATCCTGCTTAGCAAAGCTGAGGCTCAACGATTTCTAAATGTTCTGTAACAGTCAAATAAATGAGCATTAGCTCATCCAGTCATTGCATTTCTACATACTCTTTCTAGTACAGTGGGGGACTTTTTTCACTTCCTTGCTGGGTTATTCAGCAACCTTATTCGATATGCAGCCACTCTTTCAGGTGTGTCCGTTTTCTGAGTTGTCTTTTTGCCCAGTGGTGTCTTCCCGTTCGCATTGGTTTCAGAATTCATGATTTTGCATACTCTATGTGTTCATTGATTTGGAAAAGGGAAAGAAGCACTCAAATTCTGTGCCCTCTTTCAGACTCTGGCTTGGAGCCAAGA
Source organism: Rhinatrema bivittatum (assembly GCF_901001135.1). Classification (NCBI taxonomy): domain Eukaryota; kingdom Metazoa; phylum Chordata; class Amphibia; order Gymnophiona; family Rhinatrematidae; genus Rhinatrema; species Rhinatrema bivittatum. The sequence goes on from NC_042619.1 coordinate 88,567,985, forward strand.
AATCCATTGTCGCAGTTCACGTTCCCATTTTCTTGCTCACAATCGGGCCTGGCCTCCCTCAACAAATGCCTACTTTGAATTAACTCCTTCAGTGCTAGGCCATCCATGTCTGGGCACATCTGAATACCAAAAACTGAGAATGCTGCAGGAGTGAAAGAAATGAGCATCCATGCTAATGAACACCTTATTTTCATCTGCATTCACTTAAAGCAGCAGTTCCTTCTAGCTGGTCAATTTTGCTCAAATCTGATTGAGATGCGCAGTGGCCTTTTACCATTCTGTTTGTACAAGCCAACCAATTATTTTATTTCCATGTTTTTCAAAATTAGTGGACAAATTCTTTGAAAAATTTTTTAAATCCATTAAAATATAGCCAACATTTCACTGCTCAGCTTTCCAATTTCCATAGCAATGTTTCTCCTGCTGCATCATGGACTGCATGTTCTCATTGACTAAACACAGAAGATGCTCTGGGCAGAAAGAGAGAAAGAAGCATGGCAGAATCAAGTATAATTGAGATTTTCCATTTAGAACACCACCCTCAGGTTCGGAGAAATTGCAAGAGGACATTGCAAAACCGGGAGACTGGTCATGCAAATGGCAAATTAAATTTAATGTGGACAAGTGCAAAGTGATGAATTTAGGAAAGAGTAACCCAAATTATAGCTACTAAATGCAAGGTTCCACATTAGGAGTCACCACTCAGGAAAAGGTGTTAGGTAACAGGGTGTTTTAGGGTGCCCTTGGGCCTCAGCCCAACCCCAGACGGATCCAGGGCTGAACCGAGGGTAGACGGCGTGTTCCAGCATGGCAGATGGTCTTACCCTCTGCCAGGCCTGCAAGCTCCCAAGGCCAACAGCAAGATGTTGGAAGTTGAATGGTCCTCCGACCATTCCGAGCCCTTTCGGACCTGCCGCTTGGATCGGCATGGAGCAGCAGGCCTGGCCTGAGGACGAGGGCAGACGGGCCTTGACATGAAGACATGATACCAAGGTTGATGCAACGGCATCACAGACGAGGGTTGTTGAAGACATGACACCAGGGCAATTGAAGACATGACACCAGGACTATTGAAGACATGACACCAGGACTATTGAAGACATGACACCATGTCTGATGTGAAGACATCACGGACCAAGGTCAATGCGATGGCATCCCGGACCAGGGTCAATGCGACGGCATCAGAAACATGACAAGGAACTTGACAAAGTCCAGACAAGACGAGAAGCTGAGCAGGAGGACATTGGCACTGTCTCTCAGGGCGCCCTACTCAGCCCACCTTCACGGGCAGACCCAATGGGCTGGTCGCGGACCACCCTGTCCCACTGCACGCCCTACACAGCCCGAGGAGGCTGGTCACGGACCATGTGGAGAGCGGGACGAGCGCAGGGAAGAATCCAGCCAAGGCAGAACTTTGACGACGGAGCCATAAGTCATCCGGAGCTCCATCAAGGCTGGCAGGACAAGATGGCTCAGGAGCACAGAAACGAATTCCACCTGTAGGCCACTTCACGCTCGGGAAAGATGTCATCCGAGGGAGCAACGCCTGACAGGACCAGAAGGCTCAGAAGCGTTGAAGACACAGGAGCAGAACACCAAGAAGGGCAGGACACCAGGAGGCGAAACACCAGGAGACGAAACACCAAGACACCTGGACGGGGACCTCAGGCCATCGAGACATGACTTGACATGACATGAAGAGACAAAACGAAGAGGAGCTCCATGAAGAAGACCTGACGGAGCTCTGGCAGGCAGGAGCCTCCAGAGTGAAGTAACTCTGAAGCAAGGTGAAGACGTAATGCGAAGACAGCCCTTTTATAGGGCTAGCACAGGAAATCAGTCCATAGGTGGGAACAGCAACACTTCCTGTGTCTGGCCCTTTAAATCCTGAAAAGAGGCGCGGCCGCGCACCTAAAGGAAGAAGCAGGAGCTTGTGCAGGACCGCGGACAGCGGCCTGCACCAATGTCTTCAACGCAGACGCAAGGCTGGGCCTGTGAAGCAGGCCCCGATGACGGCAGCGGCTCCAGCCGCTGCAGGAGGCCCCGTGATTGTATTTGTATAGTGAACAGTGAAGAACGGTAAGAGTTTTGTATTGTGAGCAGAAGGAAATAGGCAGCCAATGCAGGTCCTTTAAAATGGGGGTGATATGGTCCCTTTTACGGGTGTTAGTTATGACCCTGGCCATGGAGTTTTGCAGAATCTGGAGGGGTTTGATGGTGGAGGTGGGAAGGCTGAGTAGGAGGGAGTTACAGTAGTCCAGTTTTGTGAGCATAGTGGTCTGTACTACAGTACGGAAATCTTGAGTGTGGAGTAGGGGTTTGAGTTTTTTGAGGACATTTAGTTTGTAGAAACCCCCCTTTAGGAGAGGTTTGATGTAGGGTTTGAAATTTAGGTGTTGATCTATGAGGACACCTAACTCTCTTACGGAATGCAGCTGGGTGTGGGCTGTGGCTGTGTTCTGGAGTGTGAGGAGCCTGTCTCCTCACACTCCGTTCCCTTCGAGGCCGCTCCGAAATCGGAGCGGCCTCGGAGGGAACTTTCTTTCGCCCTCCCCTCACCTTCCCCTCCCTTCCCCTACCTAACCCACCCCCCGGCCCTATCTAAACCCCCCCTTACCTTTGTCCCTAGATTTACGCCTGCTAGAAGCAGACGTAAATCTACGCGCGCCAGCGGACTGCTGGCGTGCCGTCATCCAACCCGAGGGCTGGTCCGGAGGCCTGGACCACGCACCCGGGCCGGCGCCACGCCACCGGTCCTGCCCCCGAAATGTCACGTCCCGCCCCCGAAACGCTGCATCATTCGGCCCCGCCCCCGACACGCCCCCTTCAAAAAACCTCCGGACCTACGCACATCCCGGGGCTCTGCGCGCGCCAGCGACCTATGCAAAATAGCACGCCAGCACGCGAGGGTCCTGCTGGCGTAAATCCGGGCGGATTTACGCCAGCAGGGCTTTTAAAATCCGCCCGTAAGTGTTATGGCTGTGGTCTCATCTAGGAGTGAACTAGCACAGGGACAGGCCAGGACTTCAGGACAGATGCAGACAGGACTAAGGATCTTCGGTCTATATCAGCCACCTCCCCTTGGGTTCTGGCGGCTGGCAGAACTTAGACTGTGGCTGACGTAGGTGGAGACAGTGCAGGACTGGAGACTTGAGAGAAGGCATGGCAGGAATCAGGTATGCGTGGAACTGGAGTCTGGAACCAGGTGCAAGTAAGCATGGAACCCTGGAACAGACTGGAACACTGGAGCTAGGTGCGAGTAAGGCTGGAAAGTAGAACAGACAGAACAGACAGACCAGGGCAAGACAAAACAGAACAAGGAACACAAAAGCTCGAAGGCATCAGACTAGGAAGCAGGCCCGAGAAGGCCAACAGGCAGGACTAGAACTGAAGAACTGAAAGGCCACAGAACAAGGCAAAGGCAGAAGGCCTGAGCTGCCCACAGGGCAAGGCAAAGGCAGAAGGCCTGAGAAGGCCAAAGTGCAATCCAATGTAGGACAGGACCAAGCAAAGAACTAGCGAGACTCAATGACAAGGCAGTGAGCAAAGTCGGAGACAGGGTTAAATAGGCAGAGCCCTGCTGAATCATAGGATCATGGAGGCTATGACTGGAACAAGAGTAGAAGCAGCTCCATGGGGACATCTGGTGTTTGGAAGACTGCATAACAGGCAGGATCACAACATTAAGGAGTATGGACTATCCATAGTAAGGAGAATTTTCAAAGGAACTGGGTAAAACAGTGTTTTTCACACAGAAATGCCCATTCTCAAAATTGGCCACCCAATGAGCAGGTAAACTTCTGTATGCATGTATATTTACCCGGACTGATCAGAGGTGTTCCTAGGGGCAGTGGTGGGAAGGGGTTTGGACTTATACACATACTTTTGGATTTTAAAAAGTACCGTGTACATTTTCCAGAAAACAAAATATGCACATGTTTTAGCAGATATAAAGATGTGAAAGTAGATTTAGTGGCATATAAATTTTGCATGAATAGTGCCTGTCATAAAAAGAAAGTGGTATTTTTGAGATACTGCAATGGAGAGAAGGGGAGAGTCAACTATTTATACCACTGTAAGAGAGTCAACTAGTAACTTGAGGTGAGGTTTTGGTGGTGGTCTAGGGTTTGGGGGCAGTTTTACAAGCACAGTCAGAGGTACGAACAGCACAATACACATCAGTGAAGATTTGATGTGATTTGGAGTGAGAAACGTTACACAAAGATGAGATGCGTTATGGGTGTTACTACAGGCGTTAGGACCCTAATGCCTGCGATAAGACCCTAACGTGATTTGATAAATGATCCTGTATGTTATGTGGGTTGTTTGAAAATTACCCCTTTATGTGTCTCTGTAGAGCACTGCATACATTTGGCATGTGCTATACAAATGAATAATAATAAATGATGAAGGTGATTATGAGATCTATTTAGAGCCTGAAGTATATCCTGAGCTGAATTTGTGATGTCTTAAAAGCTTCTTGTGCGCTTTATTCACAGCCATCTGTTCAGAAAAGATTAATCTGATCTACTAGCATTAGCCATCTGTAAAATTACTCAGAGACTTTGCTCCTGAAGAGAGGCCCTTTCTCCCTGGGTCTGTGGTAATCCACTGGTTAAAACATCAGCTGCATAGCAAAACAAATAAAGAGACAAAAGGGGAAATTTTACTCTCCCTGATGTTTCCAGCATCACATCCCCAATTAAAATCCTTATGAACTGAAACTCTGGCAAGGGCAAGTTTTCCTCTCTGTTGTAAAGGTGTGCTGGCTTCTCCAATTGCTGTGCTCCTATTGCTATTGTATCCTAGAATGGAAGCTGCAGTACTCTGATTTTTTAAGTTACTTTGCATTATATAGAGAATATATTAAATTTGAGAAGCAGTTGAAACGGCTGGGAGTGGGCCTGGACTGTTTTGAATCCATTGGTAGCATCAGAATGAAACAGCTTTCGGAACAGAGCTCACGACGGTGCTTATATGTGTGTCGTAAAAGCTTGGCTAGAACAAATGCATAGGGTCCTACCAGAAAATCGGATCACTCCAAGGTCAAAGTTTTAACAGGGGATTTTTTTTCAAACATTTCTATTGAGAATGTCATACAGTAAAAGTATTTCAGATTTTCAGATGATAATATCCTTTAAGCAACAAAAAAAAAAAAAAGATATCAAAATATTATTTATCGTTTTCTCTGCATTGAAGTGCTGGAAGTGCAAGAGGCAGAGCAGAGGCTCCCTCGCCCTCGGCGCAGATAATAAAAGTATTCGCTTGGATGGGGATGGTTGGGGGGGGAGGGCGAGGTGCCATGATTATTTGCTGTGGGTGGGTGGATGGCAGGGAGGCAGCCAAATGGCGTGTTTACCGATTGGGACCGGGGACTGTAGGCTGGGCACTTCAGATTTAAATGGGTTTGGGGAGAGAGGGGGGGGGGGGGGTGGAGGTAAGAGACTAGGGTCTGGCAAGGTTTTACAATCTCCGCCCTTTAATCTGAACCTGTTATTTTATAGGGTGACTGCGCTACTTAGCTGGATACCTTTTAAAGATATCCGGTTAAGTAAGCGCGTTATCCAGCCACACAAGGCCGGTTCACTTTAGACCTGCTCAGAAGCAGATCTAAAGTTATCCGGCCAGATATACCCAGTATCCGGCTAGGCTAGCTGGATAACAGAACCCTTCCCCAGAACGCGCATGAAATGCCCCTTTTTTTAGCCAGCTAAATTCTAGCCGGGTAACTAGATGAGGGTTGAATATAGCCAGGTAAGCCATTTAATTGGATAACTATTACATTATACTTCTAAACAGGTCTCGAATATGGACCTCTCTGTCTCTGCTCAAGGGACACTGACCAGCACAAAGCCCGTTTGTGGAATATTTTTCTTGTAACCTGTTCCGTGTCCAGCTTGATGGCTGCAGTGAACAACTGCTGTTGGAGCAAAGCATTCTTATGCTTTTGATAACTGCAGTTTCTTATATTTTATGACCTATTTTCTAGTCTACTAGTTTTAACCCTTAGCAGTGCACAACATTGCATTGCTAGACCCAAAGGATAATACTGTCAGAGCCAAGCTGGCCTCTGATTCTGTTCCACAGAGCTAAGACTCAGAAAGTCTGCATGCAGACACTGTGGCTGTAAAGAGAAAGCCAAGATCCTGGTGAGGCCCTGAGCTCCTGGGAGGAGGCTGGGTTTCCCCATATAGAAGAGAAATTCTGCCTGATATGGGGAAGAGAAGACAGTGAGTGAAAAAGGGATCCTCCTAACACACACTTTATGGGATGTGAACCCCACTGTCAATTTGTCCATGAAAGGGAGACTCCATAAGGGAAAGGAGCTGTGTAAAAATGTGAATTAGAAATAAATAAATAAACAAATCCTTTGGAAGCCAAGAATAGGCAGCACACCCTCAACTCCTTGGGCCTTTCCAAGGGAAGATATTTTCAGGCCAATACAGAAAAACCCGCAGGAGAGCCGGCGAGCACCCATTCTCCCGACGCGCACCCAGTCCACTCTCCTGGGCGCGCGATTCAGTACAAAAATATATTTAAATGAGGGCCCGCGGTAAAAAGAGGCGCTAGGGACACTAGCACATCCCTAGCGCCTCCTTTTTGACAGAAGCGGCGGCTGTCAGTGGGTTTGACAGCCGATGCTCAATTTTTCTAGCGTCGGTTCTCGAGCCCGCTGACAGCCACGGGTTCAGAAAATGGACGCCGGCAAAATTGAGCATCTGTCTTCCAACCCGCGAGCCGCGGGCAGATTTTTTTTACTTTTGGGGCCTCCGACAACTTATCGCTATGATATTAAGTCGGAGGGTGTACAGAAAAGCAGTTTTTTCTGCTTTTCTGTACACTTCCCCGGTGCCGGCTGAAATTACTCCTGCCTTTGGCAGGCGTTAATTTCTGAAAGTAAAATATGCGGCTTGGCTGCACATTTTACTTTCTGGATCACGCGGGAATGACTAATAGGCCCATCAACATGCATCTGCATGTTGCGGGCGCTATTAGTTTCGGAGGGGTTGGCCGCACGTTTTTGATGCGCTATTACCCCTTACTGTATAAGGGGTAAAAAAAGTGCGTCAAAAATGCACGACCAAACGTGGGCTAACAGTGCACACTTTACTGTATCGGCCCGTTTGTGAGGTATGAAGAAAACCTCAGGGATTTCTCATTGTAACTTGTGAATCCTATGTTCCAGCTTTCAGCTGTCTGAAAACTGCGTATACTCAAAAGTGCCTGTGGAGAAGCATGTAAATATTTTCATCTGTAAATAAAGGACCAGCTTTGGGACCACGGCTTTTGGAGTCATCTGCAGTCATTCCAGATCCTGACTACTAGAAATCAGTTCTATCACAGAGAGGATTTGGGCACCTTTTACTTAGAGTGTTTTTCACCTACACCAACTGATCAACGGCTACTAAAAAAAAACTATGACGGAGCGGGACTTTTCCTCTGATTCATGGTTACATAAAATTGCAGCAACATAGGTTTTTAGACTTTAAATTACATCACTTGCTCCAAATCAGAAGTTAGGGAAAATAAAACTTCCACAGGGCAGGCTGTTCTATCTAGTATTGCCCCCTGATGCTTCCCAAGGGCTCTTCCAAAAAGAAGCAAAGCTTTAAGCAATAGGAGTAGGGTTTTAGATTTACTCCCCATGGGAAAAATGTGTTGCCTGCACCAAGGAAGCAAACGCACAGCCAAGCAAGCCAAAGTGGGAAGAGAAGGCTGAGCAAAATGAGGCACATGCTGGCTGCGAGTCTCATCCTTTGTATCATCAGATGCCACTTCTGATAGCATCAAGGCTTAAAGGCTTGTGCATGTGTAAATGCAAAATACAGATTAATCACCAGGTAAATGTACTGCATGCCAGATCACCATGACTGAAGAATTTTCATTACGGTAAAAAAAAAAATAATAATAATTTTCTTGTTGGCACTTCAATCAGGTACTATAGGTATTTCCTTATCCCCAGAGCGCGTACAACGTAAGGGGGTCATTTACTAAAGGCTTTTTCTCAGTTATGTCTATGGGGAAAATGCTTATTAACAGGCCGATACAGTAAAGCGCGGCTGCGCTCGCGCGTTTTTTAACCCGCATTAGACGCACGTTTTAAGCACGTATGCCGGACGCGCGATTCAGTATCGGCTTTTACGCGTCCTTACCGCGTGCCGAAAAAGACGAGTTGCCATTAGCGCCCACCGCATGTATATGGTATGTTAATGATCGGATTAGCTATTCCCCTCGATACAGTAACGCGCGCCCAAAGTAGCGCGTCTTTAACCTGTATATTTACTGCCTACCCTGACCCTGGCGTTAGTGTGGTGTTCTGTGACATTCAGCATCGGACCGGACAGCGTCACGGACAACATGTATATATTGGCTTCGGCAATCATTTTCATTCGGATGAGAACCAGAATAAGAAATTCTCAGCGAGGGAATTGTAGACGGCCGATTAGAGAGAACAGCCAACACCTGAGGCAGGTGACTTGACCAAGGTCACAAAGAGAAGCAGTGGGATTTGAATGCTGGCTTGGTGGGTTGTAGCTGGCTGCTTTAACCACTAGGCTACTCCTCCTTTCTGGTGGGACACCATTACAGGCAAGAAGACTGATTTGTTCAAGTCCAAGAGTTTAAACCCAAGATGTAAAAACAAATCTTTTCCCCTTCTTAGGAACTGATCCCATTTGGAGACTCCCTTTTGTAAGGAGGACACATTAAATAATCATGAAAAAAAGAGGCACCTCTAAAAATTACTGTCACTACCTTTGGCAAAGTGCTTAGTGTCAGAAAGAGGGAAAGGATTCGAGGTGTGCTGAGGGGGCGAGGAAGGCAGTCCGCCCCGGGTGAGGGCAAGGAGGCGGGTGCCAGCGACGGTGGTGCAGCCGCAGAGAGAGAAAAATAAGCCTGTGATGAGCAGGCTTCTCAGCTGTGCTGTGCTGTGCTGTCTGGTTCCAGGTGAATCAGACGGGTGTTCGGCGGATGGTGAAGAAAGAAGTACCTCAGGAACAGCGGGCCGGCAGGGAGCACAAGCCCTGCCCATCAAAGAGGACGTGTGACTGGAGCAGCGGGTAAGCAGGGAGCCCAAACCCTACCGGCTGAAGAGGAGGCATTCCAGGCAGGAGCAAAGGGCCAGTTGGGAGCCCAAGCCCTGCCCGTCGAAGAGGACATGCAGTTGGAGCAGCAGGCCAGCAGGGAGCCCCAATCCTGGCTGACCGAAGACAATACATTCCGCAACTAGAAAGCCAGCAGGGAATCCAAGCCCTGTCGGCCATTGTATGAGCAGAGAAGGGGTGGGGCCTTCAGGATCTTCCTTCCCACCCGCAGCAGGAACAAGAGGCCCAACCCGGCCTCCAGAGTGCTCAGCCAGAGGAGCCCTAGAGTTTGAGAGAGCTTGTTGAGTGGGGTAGGGGGAGAGCAGCCTGTGTGTGTGGAGAGAAAGCCAGTGAGTGTGAGAGCTTGTGTGTGTGTATATGTGAGGGAGAATCAGTGAGTGTGAGGGAGAGCTATGTGTATGAGGGAGAGAGAGTCTGTGGGTATATATATGAGAGAGAGCCAATGAGTGTGTCTGTGTGTGGAGGGAAGAGCGCCAGTGGGTGTGAAAGAGCCTGTGTGGGTGGGGAAAGAATGCCTGTGTGTGTGTGAGAGAGGAGGTGTGTGTTTGAGAGTCAACATGTGTGAGAGAGAGAATGAATACATATGTTAGGGAGTTTGTGTATATGAGAGAGAGAGAGGATAAAGTGTGCACCCTCCCTCTACTCCACTAATCTATGACAATCTCAGGGTGACTGGAAATCAAAAGTTCCAGGTAAGGAGAGCTGAGGCTATTTGTTTACCCTGTTGGTTTTAACTATTGGCCTTCATTTGATGTGTCTCCTGTTTTGGCATATTTTATTGATGTTTGGTACATTTTTTAAAATTTTGAGTTAGTTAATGGATGTTAGTCAATTCATCAACTGTTTTGAAATATGTATTCTTTTTATTTATATGGTTTCACTGTTATGATTTTTATATTTCTTGATTTTATTGGTTGATATTTTATGAGGAATGAAGATGTTTGCTTTTTCCATTTTTGCACTATATACAGAGTCTGGCTTGTTGCAGTTTCCAGTTCAGTTTTTTTCTGCATGTTGCTGTTTATATTTTTATGATCTCTTTATTCTGCATTTGGTGAGGGTTTTCTATGTTCTGCATGTATGACCGAGTTGAGGTATTGTGCTGGCATGTAGTTTCTGTGTACAGATCTATAGCAGATGGACTTGTTCTGCTTTCTTAACAGATGTATTGGTGTTTTAGGGCCCAGTATAATATTTGCAGTGTTGCCTTTTCTTAGGTAGGGTTTTTATTATTTGAGTGCTAGTAGTTAGTGTGGTTTTGGTTTGGGAAGTGTACTACATTGTAATTATAATTCAGTTTACTTATGGCTTTCTGGAGGCCAAGCCCACACCAAATACACATTACAATACGAGTTCCAAATGTCTTTTTGACAGGGTTTTCTGGCTGTGGCACCACAGCAGTGCATGGAAATATAATATTCATGTTGTGAGTGATATTTTTACCTCTGAAGACTGTACTTTGAATGCCCTTTCCATGTAAACTCTGTTACAATAATGGCATACATTTTTAATTATATATGGGGGAGGGCTGGCAGGAGGGGATCATACAAGCTGGTAAGGTTTGCCTAGACCCAGGGCATCTAATGTCCTTGCACCAGTCCTGGGGTGGCATTGGTGGGTAAAGGGGTGGGATATAAGATAAGAAAAAAAAGACAAGTTTTCCTAATGATGGGGGGTGTCAGTTATTAAGTAATTGTAATTTTCTTGACTGTTCTAATGGAATGGTGTTGGTATATTTATATTTGGGATCATTTGGTTGCACCTCACTTTGTGCACAGTTTTCTAGTAATTAAGCAAGTAATGAAAGCTTTTTAAAAAAATAGTCGTGTGGAAGAACAAAGGTGAAAATTTTATTCTGCGCATCCCAGTGTTCGGAATTTCCACAGTTGAAAAGTGGCAACTTCCAAACATATTTTTCTGTGTGTAAATTTTAAAATTATACATTTGGGGGGGGGGGGGGGGGGGAGGTGCCAAAAGAAGTATCCGCCCGGGATGCCAAACACTTTAGGTAAGCCTCAGAATCAGATTAGCAACTCTTTCCTACAGTTTGCACTTTGATGAGGGTTAAGAGCCTGGGACATCCTATCTATTTAGAGTTGGTGTTTAGAGACTGGTAGCATCCTATTTTGAGAAGTCTGGGGTAGGGATGCACAGGGATAAAAAATGTTTAATTCTTTTAATTTAATTATTGGGGTGTTTATTTTATTCATGATTTTCATTTAATTTAATATTTACTTTGTTTTCTTTATTTGACAAAATAAAATAAACATTTTTTTAAAAACATTCCAAAAATGCATTAAAAAAAAGAAATGGGGCCTCCTGAGGCTACCTGTCCTCAGCACCCTTCCCTCCCACATGTAAAAATGCCAGGGCCGGAATCCTCTGCAGCCCCTACTTGCCCATCCGGGGGATCAACTGATAAGGCCTTGCGTAGGCCTAGGCCATAGTAGGTCACCTAAGTCCTATACAAAGTCCAGGCTTCAAGGCCTGGTCCTGACACATCGGCCTAGGCCCGATACCGGGGCCTAAGCTAGATGCCAGGGCCTCAGCCTTGGCCTAGGCCAAAGTCTGATGGTGAGACCCAGACTAGAGGCTGGATCCCGACACTTGGGCCTCAGTTTAATCCCAGGCCCAGATCCGACGCCTGGTCATTGAACTAGACAAAGGCCCAGGCCTGTGTCCAGGCTGCAAAATCAGTTCTCTGACAGATAAGGTACCGGTGTCACTCTTGGCCATAGGCCAAGGCCCCTGATTTGGGCCTCGGCCTATGATCTAGGCCCAAGGGCGACTTTTTTTTTTTTTTTTGGCGGTTTCAAAATGAAATGTGAAAGCCAACAAAATTTTGTTGGATTTTCAATCGTTTCATTTTGAGAACGAAATAAAACGGAAAAAGGAAATTGAATTGTTATTTTCTATTTCATTGCCCCCAAATTCACATCTCTAGTCTGGGGTAACCTGACTTTCTAGAAATTGAGTTTAATAAGCATTTCTACTAATGTAAATGTGTGGCTATGGTTTGCCAGGTACTTGCTGCTGTAGATGTGGACTTCACAAGTTTTAGGAACACCTCCTCCTGCTTAGTGGTTGACATTGTGGATACCCCACATTTTACAAGTTTTACGGTTTTTGAGGACATGCAGATGATGCCAGCATTCTCTAAATATACAGGGGGAAACTAGTGCAAGTAGCTGGATTGCAGCAACAGGATACTTGGTCTGATCTGTTTCAAAAGGTCCCTACTACTTTATTTTTAAACTTAGATTAAGGAGGGTCAGCCCAATAGAGAAAAAAAAAAGCGACCACTGCTCCCTGCCATGAAGGATTTCCAGATTCAATTCCAGAGCACAGCTCTTGTTCCTCAAGCTGGGCAGGGCTGGCGACTTTGCAGAGGTGGTCCTCTTAATATTCCATGGAGATGATCTCAGACATCCAATCTCAGCAGGGGGTTCCTTTCAAGCCACATGTTCATATCCCACTCTTGGAAAAATGCCTAGAATAAATTGTTTTTTATTGAATGGGTCATATAAAGAGGAAATAAAATCATTAAATTAACTTTCATACAATGAAATAGCATAAAAGTAAAGAATGTGTACAAAGAAAAATATGAAAACATCAGTGCTGGGCTTATAAAATGTACCTCATTAATTAAACAATACAAGGAAGATCACAATAATAAACCTAATAAATCATCATAAACCTAGTAAACTCCATTTTCTCAAATGAGTCAAAAATCCTGATCTGATGTCGTTTGGAAAGGGAATGAATGAAACTACACCATATCTCATAATGGGATAGATTTTAATAAAGTACACCCGCGCGAACAAGAGTACACCGGATTTTAATAGATATGCGCGTATCTTTTAAAATCCGGGGTCGGCGCGCGCAAGGCTGCGCAAAATCGGCAGCCTGCGCGCGCCGAGCCACGCAGCCTGCCTCCGTTCCCTCCGAGGCCGCTCCGAAATCGGAGCGGCCTCGGAGGGAACTTTCCTTCCACCCCCCGCACCTTCCCCTCCCTTCCCCTACCTAACCCACCCCCCCAGCCCTATCTAAACGCCCCCCACCTTTGTTGGCCGGCGCACGATTCCCTGGCCCAGGAGCAGTTTCAGAGGTCTAGGCCACGTCCCCGAAATGCCCCAGGCCGGAACCACGCCCGCGGTCCTGCCCCGGATGACGGGCCGCCGCGACATGCCCCCCTAGCAAAGCCCCAGGATGTGCGTCCCGGGACTTGCACGCGCCGCCGAGCCTATTCAACATAGGCTCAGCACACACAGGGGGAGGTTGGGGCAGGTTTTCGGGGGGTACGCACGTATCTTACACGCGTACCCCTTTGAAAATCTGCCCCAATATTTTTCCATTAAATTACCTTCTAGTTTCCTTTCCTAGCAGTCATTTGTTCTAAAAGAAGTAGATCAAACATTCTTAATTCCACCACATGAGGTTGGATGGCATATCTGCCAACCATTTAATCAGGATGTAATGGTGTGCAACCAATGCACCTTACTCTAGCAGGGGTGTTTCTATAATGAGGCGGGGTGAGGCAGTAGCTTCAGGTGACAAAATTTTGGGAACCGTAGAAAGGGTCCCTCAAAAAAAAACCTGCATTGACCACCTCACTGTGCCTTTAAAATTCTGACACTAATGGGGGGATTCCAATCTCCACCAGCAAGATGGCCCTTCTGCAGCCGGTGGCACAGAGAAATGATGCTGGTGGTATTCCCACTCCCCACCAGCATGAAGACCCCGAGGCAGCCAGCGACACAGAAGAATGACATTCTGGTGGAGTTCCCACTCCCCACCAGCAAGAAGACCCCGGGACAGTCGGCAGCACAGAAGAATGACGCTGGTAGGGTTCCCACTCCCCGCCAGCAAGAAGACCCCAGGACAGTTGGCGGCACAGCAGAATGAGGTGCTAGTGGGGTTCCCACTCCCCTTTATCAAAAAGATCCCATGGAGGCTGGTGGCATATCAGAATGAGGTGCTGGCAGGGTTCCCACTCCCCCGCCAGCAAGAAGCCCGCTCAGCTGCTCTTTTTTGTGACCTACCAGCTTACAGAGGTAGGAGGAAGAAAAAGGGGAAAGAGGAAAAACAGGAGGGGACAGTTGTTAGTGAAGACAGCCCCAGAGATAAAACTTTTGGTGTGCCCTTTGGAATCTAACGAATCCATTGAAAAATGTTTACATTACATTCTATGTTGAAAGACATCTTACCTGAAGTGGAAGAAAACTGGAATTGTGAACAGGTAAGCAGGGCTGGTTCATCTATTAGGCAGACTCAGGCGATTGCCTTGAGTACAGCAATTTTGGGATTAGTACCGGGGATTCACTATTCATATGCACACAGGTCTCTGCCGGATGACTCTATTGACCAGTATCCCAAATCTCAAGTAACAGAGGACAGCCCTCTGCTTCCTGCTCCAGCCATTCCCCTCCCAAACAGGGTGCAGGGAACAGGAGGAAAGATGAACAAGGTTAGAGAGGACAAGGAACATGGAAAGCCATTCTACTCCTTAATCCAGCCCCTCCCCTCCTGTTTTTCCCCTTCCCCTACCTTTCTGTCATGCAAGGAACAGGAGGGGAGAGGGTAAAGCTAGAGTGAACAGAGTAGAGTAGGCTCGGATAACTTTATGGACATATTAATGTGTACATGAGTTGCCAAAATAATACATAAAGTGGTTAAAATAAAAGGGAAAACTTTACAAAATGGTGATAATAATTATAAGACAAATTACAAGGAATAGAAAGGACAATAACAAAGACAATTCCCAGCTTCCGGTGCTGGTCTGTATTGTCCTTGGTCTTGTTTATTGTTCTACATCGCTTTGGGTAAAATATTGTTGATAAGTATGATCAATAAATATAAAAATAAGTACAATAAAAATAAATTACATTTCTGGCCTGGTGGAAAGATACATATTTTTTACTTCTATAGCTACTCTTTCTCCTGTTTCCCCTAGCCATACACAGTGGTTGTTGTGCTCAATTTTTTATAGGCAGTCTTTGATTTTCTCTGTCAGCTGTGGGAAACGTGCATCTCTGATACTGTATCTTTGTATTTTGCACAGTACTGGAGGAAATGCATTTCTATTTCTCTAGTGTTGTATTGCACACAGAATCTGGCATCTCGAGGTTTCCAGTTTTTGTTTGCATATTTCTGTATCTAGTTTGTGGTCAAATATTCTGTATTTTGTAAGGTTTTGTGTTATACATGGGTGATCAAGGTGAAGTATGCTGCTAATGTGTAGTTGCTGTGTTGTCCCGCATGTTCTGCTTTCCCAGCTGGTGTATTGCTAATAATAAATTTGGATTTGTATCACTTTTTCCAATAATGATCAAAGTGGTTTCTAGCAATGCCAATTTTAGAATTCAGGTACAGTAAGTTCCTGAGCCCAAAAATTTTACAGTCTAAGTGGGTATCAAAGGCAATGGCAGATAAAGCACTCAAGGTCACAAAGCATATCAGTAGAAGTAGGATTTGAACTCTGATTTCCATGGTTCTCATTGCTTTAAACTCTAGGCCAGTCCTTTTCCCTGTTAAGAATAGTAATGCTGTTCTAGGGCCCAGTGTAATATTTGTTGTGTTGAAACTGTGCGCTGAGATCCAGCTCAGTTTCCTAATGCACAAGCAATTATTTTTTAAATTCCAGATGCAGTAAGCTAATTACATGCTAATGCATCAGGAGTTGAAAAGTCCACTGACCAAGTTAAAATGAGCATTCAGCACAGACCAAATGCATATTTTAACTCGGAGCAGCAGCCAGCAGTGCTTCTACATAGTCTCAACTCATCTTAAAGGTGAATCTGCTGCCGATGTCCTCTTGAAAGTGCATTGCAACTGCTGCAAGATTTTTTTTTGACAGGTTACGCTAAAGGACGGTGTTCAATGATGCATTTCCAGAAGACATAAATTAGTGAGGTTCGGTTTGCCTTTCTGCCTCTTCAGCCGGGGGAAAGGAGCAGCTGTGCGAGGATGGTTTGGTTTTTTGGGTTTTTTTACTCTTTCTTCAGCTCTCGCCCTCCCGCTGCGAGTGGGGGGCGGGATACACTGCTGTTCATCCGACATGGGGCAAGGCACGGAGGGAAATGAACTTTTATATTACGCTTATAATGGGAAAATTTGATACTTTTATTTTTCAAAGGAACCTGATTTGCTTTAGTTTTAAATCCACAGCAGAAAAACTGCAGCCTTAAGCCTCTGGCATTAGAAAAGTTCTTAATGGACCCTAATTCAAGCTTTTAAGTTACAGTCATGAGAATTATTGGGAGACTCTTTGTAGAGGTATTGTGTTTAAGGTAATAAGGAAGAAAGGCCAAGGAGCACAAAGGCTTACATACAGGGATTTATCGGCCAAAAAATGTTGAAAATCTCCCCCTCCTCCCCACCCCGCCCCTCATAGAGGTAAAAGTTGTCGCACTGCTTCACAATGCACCTACATTAATCAGCAACAAAAAAGGGGCAGGCGGAGGTAAGGCAAGGATCGTGCATGTAGTGAGTACGTTGTGAAATCACCACGTGTACTTTCCTGTGTGTGTACTCTGTAGCCGCTTCAAAGCAGGCACAAAGTTCATGGGCACTTTTGTAGCCACAGCATTCTCACCGGTGCATTTTCAAAGGCCAACTGCACAGGGCATTTGCCTTTGAAAATGAGCTTGCAGGTCTATGGGTACAAAGTAGCCTGGGAGTCTGAAAATTGCCCCATATTACCTTAGCTTCATGCTGCCCCAATTTTAAGATGATGGACAGTGCTAGTACATATAAATTGCTTAGTTCAATTGACTTGTAATTTGCGGTTTATAAGTTTTTAAAATAAATAAATCTGAAATAGTAGATGTGTAGGAAAGCAAACAAACTAAATAGGAAATATTTTGACTAAAGAATCTGGTCTCCTGTTTACACCTCAAATAACATTTATTAATATTTTTGTTCTACAGTTACAATACACTTTGACAGAAACTTACTGCATACAGGCATTTTCTTAAGGTTTTCCAATGGTGAAATTGTTGAAATGGCTATTCACAACATTGTCACTATCCATCCTGCCAAATATCACCACCTCCTCTGGAAGGACTTTCCAGGCATCCACCACCCTCTCCATGAAGAAATATTTCCTGACGTTGCTTCTGAGTCATCCTCCCTGGAGTTTCATTACGTGACCCCCTAGTTCTACTGATTTCTTTCCAATGGAAAAGGTTTGTTAATTGTGTATCATTAAAACCTTTCAGGTATCTGAAGGTCTGTATAATGTTGCAGATCTTAGTATCATCCGCAAATAGACAAACTTTACCTTCTATCCCTTCCGCAATGTCACTCACAAAGATATTGAATAGAACTGGTCCCAACACCTAACCTTGTGGCACTCCAATTAACACTGTTCTCTCTTCAGAGTAGGTTCCATTTACCATTACACGCTGTCTTCTGCCTGTCAACTAATTTGTAATCCAGGCCACCACTTTGGCGCTCACTCCCAAGCTTCTCATTTTATTCACAAGCCTCCGATGTGGGACCATATCAAAAGCTTTGCAGAAATCCAAGTAGATCAAATCGAGCGCTCTTCCTCGATCCAATTCTTTAGTCACTCAATTAAAAAAAATCAATCAGGTGCACATTTTACCTTGAGATACCCATGTAAATGTTTAGGAAAATATCTTAATGTCAATTATCTTTATTTTGAACCTTCTCAACTGTGACTGTTCTTGGACTCGCACGCCCAAGAAGCTCATTAGGATGATATGGTAGTTTGGAAATGATGATGTCTTGTATGCCTCTCTATTTCCTTTTTCCAATATCGCTCTCTTTCTGTCTTGTTCCCCCTTTTTTTCTTAAAAATAATTTGAGAAATGTGTGGAGATGATTACCTTTTTTTTTTTTCTTTTTACATGTTAATATGATGTCAATTTGATGTTTTTTAACATCTATTATATGGCACGTCTCTCAATGCTTTCTAGTACAAAAATTCTTGTGTTAAATTCTGTAAAACATAAATAAATAATAATTTTTTAAAAATCTATCAGATTTGACTGACAGGACCTTTCCCTGATAAATCCATGCTGCCTTGAGTCCAGTAATCCTCCTGACTGTATATAGTTCACTATCCTTTCCTTCAGCAGAGTCTCCATTAATTTTCCCACCACCAAGGTGAGGCTAACTGGCCTGTAATTTCCACCCTCCTCTCTGCTCCCACTCTTGAGAAGCAGGACCACCACCGCTCTTCTCCAATCACTTGGCACCACTCCTGTTTCCAGGGATCTATTGAACAGGTCACTCAGCAGACCCGCCAGCACATCTCTGAGCTCTTTCAGTATCCTGGGATGAACCTCATCCAGCCTCATGGTCATGTCCACTTTCAGTTTTCCTAGCTCTTCCCATACATTCCCTTCTGTAAATGGAGTTTCATCTATTCTATCTCCATCTATCTTATCTATGGTCTTGTCAACCCGCAACAGTTCTTCTCCAGGGTTTTCTTTAGTGAATATTGAACTGAAGTATTTGTTTAATATTTCTGCCATTTCTTCATCTCTCTCCACACAGTGCTCCTTGTCACCTTTCAGTTTCACTATACCACTTCGGGCCTCCCTTCTTTCTCTGATATACCTGAAAAATGTTTTGTCTCCTCTCTTTACCTTTTTGGCAATTCTTTCTTCTGCTTGACTTTTTGATTTCCTGATTTCTTTCTTTGTCTCCCTTATTTTTAACAGATATTCTTCCTTTTGTTCCTTTTTTTGAGATCCTTTATACTTCTCGAATGCTGTTCTTTTTGCCTTAACGTTTTCAGCCAGCTCCTTAGAGAACCAGATCGGTTTCTTTTTCCTCTTTCTATTGTTTACTTTTCTTACATATAGATTTGTTGCCTTTGTAATAGCTCCTTTTAATTTGGCCCACTGTTGTTTCACCTCACCCATTTTCTCCCAGTCTTCCAGTTCTTCCTCCAGGTACATCCCCATTTTTTTTATTTTTACCATTTTCAATAATATTACAAGTAAGAAACACCCTTACTTCCAGAAAATATAGGAATAAATGCTTATACATACAATTATTAAAGCAGAAACAATGAGACAATTTAAATTTCGATAAGCATCTTTTCCATCAACATAGGTAACATGGGGGACGGGAACAGAATACAGGAAGATAATAATAGTAATAGAATGCTTAAAGAAATAGGCAATTAACATGATCTCTGCTACAACTTAATCTAATATCTTCTCGACCTAGATGTTAACCAGAGTTAGGGAAGCTACATTCCTTGAATTTATAAATAATTTCAATTGCTCTGGAAAGAAAAATATGTAAGAATCATCACGTGAAGAGATCAAACATTTACATGGATATCTTAGTTTAAAAAAATATCCAAGAGAAAAATCTGTAACTTTAACTTGAGAAACTCACGTCTCCTCTCCTGGGTCACTGGTGTGAAATCCGGGTAAACTCGGATTTCTTGCATATGGAAACTTGCGGAGGTATTTTTAAAATATCTACGCATCACATTGCTACCATCATACTCTGATGGAAAGGTTACCAAAAGAGTTGCCTGATCGTAGACCTCGGATGAGGAATTTTCCAAAAACTGAGTCAGATTCTCTATCCCCCCACGTTGATTCTGAGAACTTTTCAATTTAGAGGGATTGGGCAAGAATAACAACTTACTAACAGGCAGAACTTTATCCTCTTCACATTTTAATACTTCCCTAAAATAGTTTCTTAAAGTAAAGCAGTGGTCTTTCCCTACAATTTTAGGAAAATTCAAAAACCTAAGGTTTAATCGCCTGTTATAATTTTCTAAATATTCTAATCTCCTTAAGGAACTGCTTGAATCTTTAATTAATTTAATATTACAATCCTGTAATTTTATAGAAGAAATTTCAAGCTTCTCTATTCTTGTATTAACTTCAGCAGAATGATTATCCATTTTTTCCTCTAAATCAGTCAATCTTCTTTCCAAGTTTACCATTTTTGTCCCTTGGTCTCTGAGAGTGCAGCCAAAACCGGCTACGAGGTCCCACAACGCGACCAGCATTACCACCGCAGGTTTAGTAGGTAAAACAAAGGACTCACTCTTCATTTCCTCGTAGGGGTCCTTTTCCTCCCTTGCTGGTCTCAACCAGTTTGCCTCCAGCTCTCCATGCCCATCCTGGTTCCAGCTTGGGGTCGAAGTCACAGGCAACTCCTCTGCACCGGCTCCAGCGAACTCCAGTGTTTGCAATGGGGAACTGTGCTGCTCCAGAAACGCTCCTCTCTGGCACCCACCTTCCAGGGCTGTCACGGTGACCTCATCACCTGGCGTCCTAGGTGAGGGAGGAGCTCCAGCAGTTGGGGCCAACGGTGGGTAAAGATCAGGGGGGGCTAAGAGAAACTTCCCCAGGCGATTCCACCGCTCCCTCGGAGGAAACCGCAGCGGGGTTAGCACACCCCACATCCCCAATTTGACAAAGTCTGTGTTTGTGAAATTTAAACTTGGGTCTTGGTGTGCCTTCTCTGTATCCTATTTGCAATATTAAACCATACTGTCTGATGATCACTACTGCTCATGTGAGCCCCTACCCAAACATCAGAGCCATTATCCCCATTAGTGAACAATAGATCAAGGATCACACTTTCCCTCATGGGTTCCATTACCATTTATTTGAGCAGTGCACCTTGAAGGGCATCCACTATCTCTCTACTTTTTAAAAATTCCACAGAAGGGATCCACATCCAGAAGATTTAAATCTCCAACGAGCAACACTTCTCCCTTCTTTCCCAACTTTTGGATGTCCTCGATCAGGTCTCTGTCCAGTTCATCTGTTTGGGTTAGAGGCTTGTAGATCACACCAGTAAAAAATGGAAGCACCATCTTCTCTTTTTAGGACGAGCCATAATGCTTCTTCTTTATTCCATGTCCCTTTCTATTCAGTTGCTTGGATATTGTTTTTGCCATAAAGAGCTACTACGCCCCCTTTTCTGCCCTCTCTGTCCTTCCTTGACAAGTTATAGCCCAGGACGGCCGCATCCCAATCACGAGACTCAGTGAACCATGTCTCTGTAACATTTCTTTTATGATATTTGACTATGTTGGAGGGTTTCTGGGTGCATTGGGTGACTACTTCCCTTTCAGATACCACGTCCTATTCTGTTGCTGGGGCTTTTTCATTTTCCAAAGCAGAAAAAGCATTATGTAAGGGTAACAGTTGATAGAGTGGGTGTCTCTTCATCACAAGCCTTATTCTGCCAGAGCTAACTGTAATCCAGTTATTCCTGGGATTCTGAGTCTTGGATGCCTGACTTCTCTGTGGGAGTGAGGGTGGGTATTCAGGATTCTGTCCAGTTGGGGAGATTGAGTGTCTTATAGTCACATGTCTTGTTCTACCAGATCCCACAGTAAACTGTTTATTCTTGGGATTCTGAATCTTCCAAGGAAGCTGAGGAAGATATTCTGATTGCGACAAGATAGGACAGGTTTTTTGAAATCTGAACAATTCTTCTTTCAAATCATCACCCGCTTTTTCATTGCAGACCGCTGAAAACAAATTGGACAACCCTTAAGCTTCCAAATGGTAGGCCTTGGGACATAAGCACCACAAATGTTACACTGAATAAAAGCTTTCTGGAATAGTAACTATTATATAAGTTGTTAGATTGCTATTATTCACTTAACCAAGTCCTTACAGGAACTATTTAGGAAGAAAAAACTTAGGGGTGGATGAGAGAGGGCTAGAGTGAGAGGGACCAAACAGCTCCTGCAGGTAGCAGCCTTTTGTTCTATAAATTACAAACACACACTTATTTCAAAACACTAGCCAGGAATCTAAAAACACTAGCTAGATTAAATAGATAGAAATATCAAAACATGCAACAACAGGAAATATAGAAGAAAAGAGAATAATATTATCAAGAACTCAGTCTATATTATGGCTAGCGAATTTAAAAATTAAACTTCTCTGGTCCCAAGCACAGGTATGTGTCTCTCTGGAGAGGCACCTGAACAATTCTCTCTCTTCTATTTAAATTACTTCTTAATCAACCCCTACAAATCCTTGCGAGACACCAATCCAACAGACTAATACTTTTTTTTTAACTTTAAACAGCAGTTATTTCAAAACACTAGCCAGGAATCTAAAAACACTAGCTAGAGTAAAGAGATAGAGATATCAAAACAAGCAACAACAGGAAATATAGGAGATAAGAGAACAATGTCAGCAAGAAATCAGTCTATATTATGGGAGGCAAATTAAAAATTAACCTTCTCTGGTCCCAAGCACAGGTATGTATCTCTCTGGAGAGGCACCTGAAGGGTGGGGCTAAGAGTGTGTGCAATGTTGTAAGGTTCGCCTATGACACTTAATATCCTTGCACTAGTCCAACAAGAGAAAACAGGATTCCATCTGGAGCTATGCTGCTTTAGGTTAGTGGCTGTCCCCAGTCTCCACAAAGGCTTAATTTTCTGTTTTTATAAGCCCAGTGAACAATATGAGTCACTTCTGGACCCCCCCAGAGTCGATAGGCAGAGCAGAGCCTGGGGAACCATAAAAGCAGCAGACTAGGGGAGGTCAATGATGCGGTGAGCCTGGGAGGATGGAAATCCCTGAGCTCCGAGTACCTGTACTCCATCGGCGTGCATCTTACCCGCAATTGAGGCCCCTTACTCACCAAAAACGAGTGACAGTAAGTCTTTATGTCCATTGTTCGTTATATGAACAAGATGCCTCCCCCGATGGCAGCCAAAACTGGCAAAAAAGAAAAAGAAAAGACGCGCAGCCCCGATTCCAAAATGGCCGCTGTCAGCAAACACACCGGAGATTCTCTGACTGCAGGGCTTACACTCCCTGCTATTGAGCATGTAATCAAAGCTGCTCTAGATGAAAAATTAGAGGGGGTAAAAGCACAGATCGAGGAAGTTAAGGCAACCATCGCAGAATTGTCACCCCAAATCGATCATGCTGAGAGCAGGATCTCTGCCCTGGAAGACGATGCTCTCAGGGCAGAATCTAAAGGTGAAAACCAGGGGAAACTAATCACACAACTCCTGGACAAAGTAGATGATCTTGAAAACAGGGAGCATAGAGTTAATCTGCGCTTTCTGGGCTTCCCCGAAGAGATAGAAGAAAGATGTTTAGGAGCGCTATAT
The DNA here is from genome assembly GCF_901001135.1 of Rhinatrema bivittatum. NCBI lineage: Eukaryota > Metazoa > Chordata > Amphibia > Gymnophiona > Rhinatrematidae > Rhinatrema > Rhinatrema bivittatum. Next base: position 88,591,184 of record NC_042619.1, read on the forward strand.
TTAAACAGTGGCTCCCTGAAGCACTGGACTTACTGGAGCTTAAAGGTGCTTTCAAAATAGAAAGGGCACACAGATTAGGAGCAAAAAAACCAAAGTCAACAAGACCACGCTTGGTCATCGCAAAAATATTAAGTTTTGCACACAAAAATGAAATCTGGAAAGCATACCGACGCAAGCAAAACTTATGCTATGAAAAACATACAATCCGCATTTTCCAGGACTACTCGGTGAGAGTGTCTGAGCTGCGTAGAGGATTCTCCCCAGTTTGCTCCCAGCTCTATCAGCGGCACATCAAATTTGCCCACCAGTACCCAGCCAAACTGCGGGTTTGGTATGATGACAAACAACATATCTTCCAAACTCCAGATAAAGCTGCTGAATTTATGACTACTCTACCAGCATCTTAACACTCACACGGGGCATGCGTTAGCTGGCTCTCATCTGGGCCTGCCCTAGTTCTCCTTTTTGTCTGCTAACATGCCGGACAAGGACCTCCATTGTCATCATAAAGACTGGTCCCGTCCACCCAGGGACGGAAAGAAAGACTCTAGTCTGAGCCAAATAGTGGACCTCCAGCTAAGGCATGTCTTAAGAAATTCCACCGACCATCCTAGGCAGACTATGCTGCTTTAACTAACACTTTTCGTAAGAACAAAGCCACTTCTCTATGTGCACTCCCGATTGTATCTACTACCTTGTATGGACTCAGCACTATCTCTTTGCACATAGTTTACCAGGGCCCACGGCCTATCTTCTGGAGATACAGCACTTGTACACAAATAAAATGACCTCCACGCCTCAAGGAATGAGGTTTTCTCATTTTTGGACTCAAGAGACAGGGAACCTTAGGGGGATGGAGGGAGGGGTACCATAGAAGGAACTAGTTCTATCTTTGATCTTGCTATTACAAGACCTCGAAGGATTATCAATTACATATGGCAACTCACCATGCAAGGGCCTAGAGGACAGATACTAATATCATGGATGACATCTACACTCCAAAAAATGCACAACTGCCTGGACGAAATGGGGAAGAGGGCTAAGCTGGGGGCCCTCACCTCTACCTCTACATTGTCTTTAATATCTCCACATCAGCGACCACTTCTACCTGACCCATGAATAAGCTTATATCTTGGAACGTCAACGGGTTAGGTTCACCTATCAAACGACAGAAAGTCTTAACCCACCTTAAGCATTTACAAGCCGACATTGTGACCTCTGCGGAGAGTCAAAAACTCCAAAGGGACTGGATAAGCTCGTGTATCTACTCTGCAGCAGTCAACAGAAAGGCTGGAGTGGCCATCTTAATTAGTAAAACAGCAAATTTCCAAATTGTTAAAAATATAGCAGACCCAAATGGACGATTCATCCTCCTTACCGGCCACTGGAATGCTATGCCAGTCACGATCTGTAACATTTACGCTCCCAACGAGTACTCGCACAGCTTCTTCACAACATTATGTAACTTGCCACAACATTATGTAACTTGCTTCTTACGTGTACCTATGGTCAAGTATTTCTATTAGGAGACTTTGTTATGAATCGGCTCCTGAGGAAGGGAGGAGTTAGCAATCTGTTATGCTTTGGCTCCTTTGGAAGGGAGGAGTTAGCAAACTGTTATGATCTACTCCTCAAGACGGGAGGAGTTAGCAATCTGTAATGAATCTGCTCCTGTGGAAGGAGGAGTTAGCAATCTGATATGCTCAGCTCCTGTAGAGGGAGTAGTAAACAATCTGTTAGGGTTTAGACTGCGGAGTAGCAATCTGTTATGAATCTGTTGCTGAAGACTCCTGATGGAGAAGGAGTAGCAATCTGTTATCAGCGGAGTGCTTGGAGAGGGCACTCAGCTGTAGAGGAATGTAGATAGGTGGATCCTTGGGCCGATGGCAGATGACTGCGCCCCCAGGAGGATATCCTGAAAGGGACCACCGGTTAGGCTTGGGTACGGAAACAGACACAGATAATTCTTTTATTAGCAGGTTAGTAGAACCACTAGAGGTGGCAGTAGTGAGCTGATATGTCCGGCAGGGCTGAAGTCCCTCAGGTACTGAAACAGCGATCCCAGGGTTACTGAGCTGTAGAGAAACTATAGATAGTGAGTAGATAAGGTATGCTGTGTTCATAGCCAGAACTAGATGACAAAACTCACATAAGGTCTTAAGGAAGCTCAGTAGCTGGAAAGGGTTAGGCCCTCAAGGAGCGAGTACCTGGTTCCAGGGAAAGCTCTGAGAGAGCGATGGTAACTCACAAATGTCTGTATCTGCGATAGCTTCCAGGCAGTAGAGAATCTTCAGAGTGTTCAGAAATATGGGCCCTCGAGGAGCGAGTACCGGTTCCTATCTGCAATCTGAAATAAAGAAAAGAGAGCGAGGCCCCCGAGGAGCGGATACCCCTGGTAAGTCCGAGGAGGCACAGTAGCTTGGGAGTAAAGCCGAAGCAATCCCCCCTTGCTAACTTGATTCGTTAGCGAAAACTGAGATCTTATATATTGGAAGCGGATGATGTCATCTCAGGGGGACGCCCCTGAGGTTTGCGTCCTTGCTGGTACTTCAATCGGAGCGTGCGCGCGCCCTACATCATCAGGAACATGGCAGATCCGCAGCATCGTGCCAGTCCGAGGACGCCGGAAATAGACAGCAAGAAGATGCCGCGGCTGCTAACTGTCCATCAGACCCGGAGGGAGTCACCACAGAGGTAAAGAGGGCGGAGTGAGGGTGTCGAGCAACAACGGACGCAACAGACTTTAATTATGTCCACGATGCTACCTTAGACAAAAGTCCCCCACAACAGAGGACGGTAACCAAAACTAAGAAGGGCATAGCACTTCTCTGTCATCAGCTCCACCTCTTGGACATGTAGCGAGTTCTTCACCCAGTCGAAAAAGACTTCACTCATGTCTCCAGGTCCCACATGTCTTTATCACGCATAGACTACATCCTTAGATTGCAATCTCTTTTTTTCCAGATAAATCAAACAATCATTGAAATGCAAGTGATTTTGGACCATTCCCCGATCTCCGTTACATTGGCCTCATCGCTGCCTACACCTGACGAATGTGTTTGGAGATTCCCAAGTTATCTTAAAGACGACCACAAATTCAAAGAATTCTTACAAGAAAAATGGAAGGCATATGCAGAATACAACCAACAACATATATCAGACCCCCCAACTATTTTGGGAGGCTGGAAAAGCAATATTAAGAGGGGATATAATCTCATACGTTCACTCTCGTAACAAACTTCTTAACCAAAACATATTGAAATTTGAACAACTGCTAGCAAATAGTAAACGTAACCTGATTCAATCCCGCTCACCAACACACAGAAAAGAATATTACAGTATTCTTGGGAGCCTCAATACTCTTCTACAGACGAGGGCACAATCTTTCCTTCAGAAATAAACCGGGCAAATTAATGGCAAACCTGATCCGTGCCACTAGGAAAAAAACGTTCATCAATAGCATGGGCCAATCCAATGGGACTATAATAAATAATCCATAAGAAATATGTGAATGTTTACGCCAGTACTATGAACAACTATATGCTCCGGATCATGGGAGTGGAGATGAAGAAGAGAGAGAATTCTTCCAGGATCTGACTTTACTGCAACTTACCACAACTCAGAGAAATTTCTTAAACAGGCCACTCCAGCCATATGAAATTTCACAAGCAATCTCCAACACCCAAACTGGAAAATTACCCGGCCCTGATGGCCTCTCCTACGATTTCTATAAAATACTTCAATTACAAATAACTAGTCCTTTAACCCAATTCTACTCGGCTGGGCTTTCCAAAGAGCAGTTCCCTCCCTCTTTTAAAACTGCCCACATTACGGTGCTCCCTAAGCCTGGCAAAGACCCATTGCAACCTTCATCTTACCATCCCATTTCATTATTAAACTTCGACCTGAAAATTCTGGCGAAGGTACTGGCGGAGAGACTGAATGTGCTCCTACCCTCTCTGATTTCACACCATCAAGTGGGCTTTGTCAAGGGGCAGTCTTCACATGCAAATATCTTAAAATTAATAACAGCCATGGAAATCTGCCAAGCACAACACATCCCAGCCCTAGCTATCGGATTCGATTCCGAAAAAGCCTTTGACAGAGTGGCATGGACAAATCTTTTCTCGACCCTTCAACGATTCGGAATCTACGGGGAGTTTCTGCACTATCTTCAGCTTCTGTATCGATCCCCAGTCTCCCGCATCTTAGCAAATTGTTACCTCTCAAATGATTTCCACATAGTATGGGGAGTACGCCAAGGGCTGCCCACTGTCCCCGTTACTTTATAGCCTCGCTATCGACCGTCTGCTACACAAAATGGACCAAAGCCCGACCATCAAAGGCTTTGGGGTGCCTGACCACATTTTTTAAATAGCAGCGTTCGCAGACAATGTCTTAGTTTTTATCACCAAACCGCATCACTCACTGCCTGAAGTCCTCTGCCTCCAATATCAGTATGGGCAATTTGCGGGCCTTAAGATAAATCAAGACAAATCTGAGATTATAGACATAGGGGTAGATTTTTAAACAGCGCGAATAGGCCTACTTTTGTTTGCGCTCCAGGCGCAAACAAAAGTACGCTGGATTTTAGTAGATACGCGCGGAGCCGCGCGTATCTGCTAAAAACCTGGATCGGCGCGCGCAAGGCTATCGATTTTGTATAGCCAGCGCGCGCTGAGCCGCACAGTCTACCCCCGTTCCCTCCGAGGCCGCTCCGAAATCGGAGCGGCCTCGGAGGGAACTTCCTTTTGCCCTCCCCTCACCTTCCCCTCCCTTCCCCTACCTAACCCACCCACCCGGCCCTGTCTAAGCCCCCCCCTTACCTTTGTCGGGGGATTTACGCCTCCCTCTGGGAGGCGTAAATCCCTGCGCGTCAGCGGGCCTCCTGCGCGCAGGGACGCGACCTGGGGGCGGGTCCGGAGGGCGCGGCCACGCCCCCGGGCCCGCCCCCGGAACGCTCCCGACACGCCCCGAAAACGCCACGTGGTTCGGCCCCGCCCCCGACACGCCCCCTCCGAAAACCCCGGGACTTACGCGAGTCCCGGGGCTCTGCGCGCGCCGGTAGGCCTATGTAAAATAGGCTTACCGGCGCGCAGGGCCCTGCTCGCCTAAATCCGCCCGGTTTTGGGCGGATTTAGGCGAGCAGGGCTCTGAAAATCCGCCCCATAATGGGGCGGATTTTAAAAGGAGCGCGAATAGCCTACTTTTGTTTGCGCTCCAGGCGCAAACAAAAGTACGCTGGATTTTAGTAGATACGCGCGGAGCCGCGCGTATCTGCTAAAAACCTGGATCGGCGCGCGCAAGGCTATGGATTTTGTATAGCCGGCGCGCGCCAAGCCGCACAGCCTACCCCCGTTCCCTCCAAGGCCGCTCCGAAATCGGAGCGGCCTTGGAGGGAACTTTCCTTTGCCCTCCCCTCACCTTCCCCTCCCTTCCCCTACCTAACCCACCCGCCCGGCCCTGTCTAAACCCCCCCCCTTACCTTTGTCGGGGGATTTACGCCTCCCTCCGGGAGGCGTAAATCCCCGTGCGCCAGCGGGCCTCTTGCGCGCCGGGCCGCGACCTGGGGGCAGGTACGGAGGGCGCGGCCACGCCCCCGGACCGCCCCGGGCCGTAGCCACGCCCCCGTACCCGCCCCCAAAACGCTGCCGACACGCCCCCGAAACGCCGCGATGACCGGGCCCGCCCCCGACACGCCCCCGACACGCCCCCTCGCGAGTCCCGGGGCTCTGCGCGCGCCGGTAGGCCTATGTAAAATAGGCTTCCCGGCGTGCAGGGCCCTGCTCGCCTAAATCCGCCCGGTTTTGGGCGGATTTAGGCGAGCAGGGCTCTGAAAATCCACCCCAATGGGTACAGTCCGCACGTCATGGTCTGGAGACTTCCCTCTACACTGGGACTCGAAAGAACTCAAATACCTAGGAATCAGAATACCTGCCCAGATAAATCTTCTATATAAAGCCAACATCCAACCACTCCTGGAACACTCCATCACAAAGCTACAACAATGGAAATCATTACCCCTTTCGCTCACCGGGAGAATCCAACTGGTCAAAATGATATTACTCCCCAAGAGCTCTACATTTTACAAATGGCCCCCTTGTGGCTCACTAAACACGACTATAAGAGATTTCTAACAGACCTCCGACTCTTCCTCTGGCTTGGTAAACGAGCATGACTGCCCATGGCGGTACTGACCGCTCAAGTGCAGGCGGGGGGCATGGGATGCCCGAACTTGCTCAACTACATCTTAGCCTGTGTCCTTAGATATATTAGTGACTGGTTATTCTCCACGTCAATGTATGTACCTCATCTACATCTCCTGGAATAGTGGAGTTTCATCTTTAAATCCCCTTGTGCACCTAGCACCCAAAATGGTACCAGCAAACCTCAAACACCACATTCTTCTACAAACATGCCGGACAGCTTGGATCACACTATGCAATAGATTCCAACAACCAACGCGCATGACTTCACTGCTACAGGTTTCGGGGAATCCACTATTCCCCCAGGACTTCACAAAGGCCCCTTCCACAAATGGCATGCTAGCGGCCTGATTTATGTTCACCAACTTTTTGAAGCATCCACCGGAAGGCGACTTACATTTCTAGAGTTACAGTCTTCTTTTATGCTGCCACCTACCGACCATTATGCCTTCCAACAAGTGAGCCACTTCATAAGTAGTCTTCGACTTACAGTGGATGCATTTCAAGGCTCCCTGAAAATTAGAGACCTCACATAACCTGGGGTAACCAAGAAAACCTCCATATCCAAGATGACTAATTCATTAAATGCTATTACTTGGCCACCATTCCTTGACGCACTTTTTACAAAATGGAAGCAATGGCCAAAATGCACGATCACACTGGGTGAGTTTCGGCAATGTATGGAAGAGACATATGTAATATCAGAAAATGTCCTACTTCGAGAAACAAATTACAAATTCTTGTGGCAGCTGTACATCCCACCGACTCGGACGTTCCACATGCGCATTACCCCAACTAACAAATGCCTCAAGTTCACAATAGAAGAAGGGAATTACTTCCACTGTTTTTGGGACTGCAAGGAAATACTGGTATTCTGGGAACAACTCTGTACTTTTTGCTCTCAACTACTACACATCGCTCTCCCCTTGACCCTACACTCTGGCTCTTTGGAGTACTACCGACTGCTCCACCCACACTGAGCAACATAGAAGGCCTACTGTTGCAGAAGGGGAAAATAAATCTATCCTACTTACTTGGACAACCAACCAAACACCAAACTATGAACTCTGGTTTAAAAGGATGGTACACCTTTGTGCAACTGAGTTTGCTTCAGCACGGAACACGTCGGCAAAAATATTTGCATCGGTGTCATCGATATGGACTCCTCTGATGGCCTACCTGTCACCTACAACTACAACTAAATAACTCACGCTCCCAATACCATGGATTACCGCAATAACAATACTAATAATGTATACCGAAATATTACTACTCTTTGGTGAACAGACCTTAGACGTCTATTCCATGGTTGCCCGATTCACGTCCAGAAACAAATAGGCGACCAGCCTATCCAGGGATACTTCGAACATCATTGACACTATAAGATAAATCACAATTTCTTGTTTCAAACCCCAACTAGGTGAAGACCCCGGAGATGGAAAATTCCAACCTTCATCATTTACGTTTATTGTGCATTTTACTATTTATTTATTTATTTATTTATTTTTAATTTTTATATACCGAAGTTCTAGTAGGGACTACAAATCACTCCGGTTTACATAAAACGAACTATGTCCTTGAATTTACGTATCTAGTAACTTTGCCATTTAAGGCAGTAGTCTTGATAGCTTCATCTTGTCATATCTGGTGTATGTTTAATACTAGCGATCGGGATGGAACTAGGGGGGGGAGGGGAGAAAGATGGGGAGGGAATTCAGAAAAACAGGGAATGTATAACCTTCTGGTACTACTGATGGCATTCCCTTATCAGTTGTTATAATTGTTATGCATTTCTGATTATGTGATGTTACATCTGTTTATTTATTTATTCACTTATGTATATTGTGCCTTTTACGCTTTATTGGCATTGGTATAGTTTATATTTTATAGTTAATATCTATAAAAATCCAATAAAACATATTTCCAAAAAAAAAAAAAAAAAGCAGCAGACTGTGTAGCCTGCAGTCAATGGGAATGCACTAGAGTGGTGGAGGGTTGCGGAAAAGTGGAAGCAAACTACAGGCACAGGAAGGAAGGGGGTTAGACAGGAGGAAGTGCCTATGCAGTGTTGGGGAGGCTTCTGTTTGAAGTGACTGCACTGAGCTCTGAGAGAAAAAGCTGGCTCTGGAACTAGTGAGTCTCTTAGAGAATGAGACTGGGAAAAGGAGGAGGCTGCTACAGAATGGGGAAGGGCTGACAGCAAGTGAGAATTTTACACCACGATGCAGCGGTACTGAATTAGGGGCACTCACTGTGTGAGCACATAAGCAGCAGTGCAACAGTAGCATGTCAGAGAGTGTTTCTGTGTCTGGGTCAGAGACAGTGAGACACACACACACACACCCTTACACTTTGTGAGAGAGTTTGTGGTGGTATCTTTCTCTCTGACACACACACACTCAGTGTGTGGGTGTGGTCTTTGTGTCTGAGAGAGTATGTAGCTTTATGTGTGTCCGTGTATATGTGCTAATAAAATTTCTGCAGTCTAAAAATATGTTTGTAACTGAGTGTGTGTTTGACACTATCATTACTTGCAACTGGTTCAAGAGCCAGACTGAGAATCCAGGATATATTTCTATAAGAGATATAAGCAGATGAGTAGGGGGCCCAACCAATTTGCATGGATGGAATGGGGGCTGCAGCTCTGCTCACCCCTGCTCTAGAATGTGCTCAACATTTTAGTTATATAGGAAAGATGAAATTTATTTTGGAGATATTTTGGGTCAATTCTGCTGGGTTCCATGGTTGACCAGAGTGGCTAGCAGAGGCCATCTTGCTAGCTGTTGAAGACTGCAGGAGCTCAGCTGGAAGATCAGAGTGGCTGGCTGGCTGGCTGGCCGGTGGAGCCCACCTTTCTATTTGTCTCTATGGTGTCAGCCTCCTTTCCTTCCTCTACGGCACGTTTCTGACTGGATAGGAGAGTGCATGCAGTAGAAGGGGAAGTAGGGAACTATGGAAACAAAGGCAGCATGAAGACAGTGCTTGTAACTGCTGCTGTCTGGATCTGCAAAAATTAGAGCCAGAGAGGGTGACTGGGGGAGGGGAGCCAGACAAGAAACCATAGGGGAAAGATAGCATAAGAGAAGATGATGTGGAAATAGTGAGTCAGACAGGGAAAGATCATGGGGAAGGGGAGGAGTGCATGTGAAAGGCCAATGAGGTGGGGAGCTGTATGGGGATGATGGGCGTGATGAGTTAGAGAAGGCCAAAGAGGGAAACTTACCAAGCACTACTGAAGCTAGGATACAAACAACCTAGCAGATTTCAAGAGAGTACCAGAAGGTAGCATTTTCTGTACATGAAAAGTTCAAGGACAAGTGATCATTATAATGAAGCTGAAGAGAGGAAAGCTTGAAAAGAATGCAAGGAAATACTTTTTCACTGAGAGTATCGGACACCTAGAAAAGAGGTCATAGAAGCCAAAACAGTGGCAGGATTCAGGCAGGCTTCGGATAGAGACAAAGGGATCTTAGTGGTGGGGGGGGAGGGGGGGTGGAGACGACCACCACCACCAATCACATAAGACCAGTGACTGCACAGGCACAAATGGGCAGACTGGTTGGACCAAGTGATCCTTATCAACCAATAACATCTGTTTCTATTTTTCACTTGCAGAGAGTAATATAACCTTTCAGGTAAAGAGAAGTCTTTCTCACATCAACAAGAGGAGTACAATCTCACAGTAAAAATGGAATCAAAGGAAACAGCATGCAGTAAGTAACTTCAGGTCCTTCACAGCTTCCAGTCTGCCTCCTGAAAGGCTCTGGACTAGTCATGCACGAGGAAATGGAAGAGCCATGGCAAGAATGGGATGACAGAAAGCAAATACTACACTTTGATATTTTTTGTTGTGATTGGCATAAACTACAAATTTTTATGGCAATACAAACACTGAGGGATAAGTAAGTAATCTCACAAGATCTGAGAGAATTAGGGTCAAAAGCTCTGATTTAAACAAAAAAAGAAACAGCTTTTTGATCGACAGATTTGTTCTAGCAAATAGCAACATACTTGCCCTTGAGGGTAGTTCTTCCTCTTTAATATTTTTCTCCAAAATAATTTATAGCTATTTATATATTTTTGGATTAATAGCTGGACACATTTTTTTAGACTCATGATCTCTGTTATTTAAAAGAAAAAAGTTATATTTTCTTGAAGTCACTATTATACTGGTTGCATACTATTTAGACTTCCACTGAAATACAGTGATAGGGTAGGGTGAAGCAGATTATAAATGTAAATACATTTTGATGATCAGCAACACAGCTTCCTGGTTTTTGCCAGATCACCTTCCTGAAGCCCTTCTGTTATGTTTGTCCTGAGAGGAGGGTTACATAAATTCAGGTCCAATGACATGGTGAGGGGCATTGGAGGAGCACTGCTCCAGTTTTGACCCTATACCACCTCCCAGTGCTTTCCCCCTCCCCCCAGCATGATCCTCTCCAGCAGAAGTGTGTCATATCACATATGCCTCCTCCACATGTAAGCTTCACTCTGCAGTTTGAATGCATGAAGTTTTGTAGTCTCGTAGGTCCTGCCATCATTATGTTCAAACCGCCTGAGTGAAGCTGACCGACAGAGTAAAACATGGCATGAAGCAACGTTCTCCTCCTGCTAACCAAGAGTACAGGGAAAAAATGGCACAGAGGTGCCGGGGTGATGGCAGGATCATGAGGGGAGAAGGGTGGTTGAGAGAAGAGGAGGGAGAGAGAGGAATGCATAGGGTAGACAGAGAGAAAGAGAGAGGAATGCATAGGGTAGAGGCAGAGTGAGAAAGAGAGAGGAATGCATAGGGTAGAGGCAGAGAGAATTAGAGAAGCAAGAGAGGATTATGCAGGAAGGAAAGGGAGAGGATAAGAGAATCGTTCAGGATGTGGGGTGGGGGTGGGGGGGAGTGAATCATGCAGGAGGTGGGAGGTATACAGAGAGAAGACATCATGCAGAAACAGGAGTGATCCCGCAAAACATACGAATGCCCCTCCAAAGCCTTCATGCTGCAGCCTGCACTGCATAAATAAACTGTCATCCATCCCTACTCCCAACTCCTTGCTGGCTGTTTTCTAGCAGGGGACAGCCCAGTGCAAAGTTCAAAGGAAAAGAAACCTGTTCTTCCCAGGAGCTTCCCGATTCCTTCTTCATTCAAGTAACTGAGCCCTTGGGTATAGGTGCTGGAGATGCAGCTACGCCTCTTAGACTGAAGTACAAGGCTATAAGCTTTTATTTAAAACTGGGATCAAATTTTAAAAAAAGGTTTTCAACACCACTGCTACTAAATTATTACATCACACATACCACTGAGGTACTGATATAGATCCTGAGTGGGCAGAGCCAGGCAAACGATGAAAGTGATGGCCACCTACTTTAATTCCTTTTCTCTCTGTACTTTCTCAGAACACATTTTCACCCATAAAGAGAATTAGTGCAAAGCACACAATTAAGATTCGCCACCAACGAAAAGGGACAGCTGAATTTATTGGCTATATTAATCAGAACACACAAAAATGGCAACAAGTGATTTTCATTTTAAGACTTGTTTTGAAGAAAACAAGAAAAGTGCTTTTAGTTGGAGTTCTTTCCATTCGTTACGGGGGTGACTGTCAAAAACTTTCAACATATACAAGATCTTCCAGACACATAGCAGAATAATAAATTATAAATCAAGAAGTATACACCCAAAATAAATATTTACATGAATAGAACATAAAACATTGATTTGTCTGTCCTGTTAAATTGTATCAGGAAAAAAGAAAAAAAAAAACCCACCAATTGCTCTCACGCTTTACACAAGTATAAAAAAATGTAATTTCAGAAAACAATTCCAGAGCTATTGGGAAGGAGGTGGTAGTGCTTAATAGGTTTATTATAAAAAAAAAAATAACATTTGTGAATCTACTAAACCTTTACATTCTTTGATCAAGAGTTTAGTCAGGTTTGGAGAGTGAAGCTTAGCCCGGACAGCAGACATTGTGTATGCATCATGTTTAACATGTCAGCTTAAGACTCTGTGTGCTTGTTTTTTAATGGTGATGTGCCCCACAAACAAACACAAAGAAAACTGTTAATGCTGAAACGGACCCTACCAGCTGTTAAAGAATAAAAGCTCCATTTTCATAACATCACAGTACAATCCACTGATAGCAATAATCAATATACAGAAGTCAGTTTCTAGTTTTGCAGACTTAATGCTGTCACATTCATCTCTCCGCAAGATCGGCGTGTTGATCTTTAAATGGGACAATGCAGGGACATATTTTCCTACTGTACTATAACTTTTATTAGATTTATTCTTCCATCTTTTTTCCTATAAACAAAAATATACTGTACATTTTTTTTCAATCAGAGGTTTTGGCATTTTATGGTGTGCAGGATTGTTTTGAAATTTCAAAATACAAGAGAGCTGCACAACCAAAGGATTCTTGCAAACAACATTGCTAATTTTAGTGTAAATGTTATGTTGTGCAGAAGGGGGAGGCACAGTTCCTGCACTGCTGCAAACTACAAGGTCACCTCATGTGAGCTGTGCTTGGAATTGCTGTCACTGTGCATTTTGTTGAATTCATAGATGAAGTTAATGAAACAGTGAAAAATGACACAAGTTTGAAAATTCTCTTAATGTACTGTACAAATTAACAACGAGAGGACCAGATAGTTAAAAGAAGAATGTCCTTAAGAGATTTAACAGTACATACCAAACATATTGTTGGAAACAGCAATCATGTCTGTAATAATGAGATTTTCATTAGTACAAAGGCTCTGAATTAGGAAAGTTTTCCTATAGTATATGTAAACCAGTAGTCTGGTTATGGTCAGATATTTGACATGTGTGAACTATACAGGTTGCAAAAGTGCATTATGACCATGCTGTGAGGGAGTTAGTGGAGTCTTTGCTTTATGCTTTATAAAGCCATGTGTCATTTACAGAATATAAACCAAAACAATTTAATGGACAGATATGACAGCAATACTTTCATATACAGAAAACAAAACAGTTAAAATAGTACCTTTAATTATCTATTAACCCACAGTAAAATAAATCATTTGAAGTTAATACAATCCATAAACAAGAATTAATTTCAGAATGCTTCCTTTCTAAAATTAAAATGCAGCCTAGTCAATTAAACTAAAAATAAGGCAAGCAAGCTCTCTAATTTTTACACAGTCTCACAGAACAAGGTCAAGGCTGAAGTCAGCAGACAGCACACAGAATTTACTACTCTGGAAAGACCGCACGTGGTCCCACTTTCCCTGCTGCAGGTTAAATAAAGAAATGCAATGATTAATTTGCTGCAGTTTGAACTTGCCAGCTACCGGGGACATATCCAGGAGTGGTTGCCTGCTAAGGTAAAGAAAACCCAATTACTTAAATTGTACTAAAGGAAAAAGGATTCTGATATTTTTGTTTTATGTGCACGCCAATCATCTTTTTAACAAAACAGTAATTCTTTCCACACTGGAGGACAATATTAACTGGCAACTACAATAACAGGAAATTTTAGTAGATGCCTGGATTCTCTGCAGTCTGTGATACTTTAATTTTCAAGATCAGATACGTTTCTACTTCAGAAGATGCCTGCAAATATAAACATTTCTAATACATTTAAAAGACTGTAGTCCAATGGTGATTTTTAATCATACCTATCTATCTTTGAATAGCACAATTTGACATGCAAGGTACTGAACAATGGTAAGTCCCTTCCCCTGGGAGCTTACAATCTTAGTGGGCACCTAAGGCAACAGGAGTTAAAGTGACTTGCCCAAGTTCATAAGGGGTATCAGTGGGAGAATTGGAATTTGAAGCCTGCTTTCTTGGTTCCTAACACATTGCTCTAACCACTACGCCACACCTCATTATAGATTGTCAATAAATTTGGATAGAAAATTTCTAATTTGATTAGTAAAAGACTTTCCACTTTCTGTCATGCTTCTAGAGTTCAATCACTTAGAAATTTTCCATCAACGGGGATGGGGGAAGCATTAGGTTTAAAGCTCAAATGTCAAATAAAGGGTTTTAATAAAAAAGATAATGAGGGAAGGAGAGGATGATCGAGTAAAAAAAAAATTGTGAGATTATAGGAGGAACATAATAAACACAGTCCCAGTGTGTCTAAAATATTGATCTTTAATGGAAATCCCTTCTATAGAAGTAATAAGATGGAAAGATGATACACTTTTCAAACATAAATCTAAAGAAACCACACATAAGAATGAGTCAGAACAATGTATAAAATATATCATAAAATGGCTCAGAGAATTCATGCGGCACAAATCATCTCACGTAATCACGTGTTTGTGTGTAACCTCAAAACCACAGTACCTCAATACTGTACAATGCCACAAGATAAAAAAATTAATATCTATATAATAACTAAAAATACCTTCTGTAGTAGTAATTAGACATTTGGTGATTAGCTGTTGGTAACGAGATTACACATACATGGGAAGAGTACAAATTAACTATGTACACAGCACACGCAGCTATGTCTAATTACTTCAAACAAGATTCTCAATTATGCGGCAAAAATCATCACACAAAGCAATAGACCAGACACACATTCTTAATGCACTCAACCTGAATTCCATTGTAATGCAATGTAAATATGTTCACAGTTCAGAACTGTTACAGAATGATATTCTTTCTATTAAATTGGGTAAGAATTTGGTTATGGCCTCCTACAGGTGTGATGATTTCTGCTGCGAATCTTGATCATTATACAGTACATGCTTCCAAAGCTTTGTATTGCATATTAATCTTATAAATATGTTCAGTGTTTTCAGATCTTAGTCTTATAGTTAAAGATGTGTTATTCCATTGTAATTGCTACCAAAAATAAAAAAAATTAAAAAAAAAGTGTACATAAAGTTATCCAGGCTAGTTCTGTGGCTCAGATCACAGCACTATTCTTGTGTCCAATGGAGCTGGTCAGTTCTGGGCATGCTTCAAAGGTGGGACTAGCAAGGGTCACCTGTGCTGCCCAAGTAGACTATCTGGGGAGGAGTGGGTGTAGCAGAGACCATGAGGCCTTAAAATGGAATAAAAGACTTAAAACAAAAGTTCCAGGATAAATATTTATCATTCAAATAAGAAGGGGGGGGGAGGGGTTCTAGTTTATCTTTTTTGCAATCTCATTGTCTTCCCTGGAAGTGGATATTATTGCAATTAACTGTGCCATTTCTTCCATTACTGCAATAAAAAGGCCTTTTTGCTAAGCACTCTTATTATGGTCACTGGTAAACAGTCCAAGCAAGGCTGTGTTTTAGTATCAGTGGTTGCTTTTCAGGACCTGCCTCTCAATGCAATATGTTTTCATACTGAACAAAAGCTGGATTCCTACCCAAAACCTAGTTCAGAGCATATGATTTCCAGGATTTCCCGAAAAGTGCATTTATTCTGATACTTTTATGCCCTATTACTTAGTCAACTACAATAATGGCAAAAAGTTCATGAAATATTACTTTTCAGATTTTTGTAGTTAGTCTGAAAAGAGTCATCTACTTCTTCTGTCCTTTATACTCCTGTCTTTCCAATAACTCTGACATAATAAGCAGCTCCTAAAGCTAGCAAAACGTAACCTTAATTGCAAACCATGCCTGAAGCAAGGAATGGTTCTCCCTGCTTCCGCCCCCTTTGATACATTCACACAATAAAGACATTATTGTACCACAAAATAAAGGTCACACCACATCTGACAGGTAAGCAAGGTGATGTGCTGTGCAATGTTGAAATATATCCTGAAGACACATGAAACTTACCACCATTAACTTGAAAGTGCAAAAGGTAAGCTACCAATTGACTAGACCGGATGCACATAATTTGCTGCCATTCACAGCAAACATACATCTAAACAAAGAATTCTTTAAAAATGGCTACTAAATTCAGGGCTATTTGGGAGATCAGCTGGACTTTAATTTCTACCAAGGCTGTAGAAAATGAAAACTCAAATATAGCTAATCAGAATAACCACACACACAATTAGGATTGTTATCCCTTACAATTTAACTCTGTATAGTCATGAACTGCCAGTTCCCAAGTCATTACCTACATCAAGTTAAACATATCCATTTCTGCATCACTTACTCAAGTTTCATTGGCACATGGAAATTTTTCAATGATATAAATATATTTATTTCATAATAAAAATAAGTGCTAATAATATTTTTTAATTGTCTTCACTTGAAAAATAGAAAATACATGCACTAAAATTCAACATTTAGTTTAGTGCTGTAAATAGGAAATTATAAAGTTTGCAAATGTTGCTCCTATTTTTTGATTCTAGGATATTTTTGTCCTATGTCATGAAGCAATATCACTCTTTTATACTATCCATCAGTACACTCTTAGATTCTTAATCTCAATCATTCCTAGCATTTAAACAGAATATGTGTCAGACTATGATAGGTGTTGATCTGTAATTTGCTGGTTATGACAAACAAGCTGCCTCTGCTGTATCCTTTCTTTAACCCCATGCCATTCCACAAATCTGAATCTTCAGCAAGGGCTGCTCACCCAGGCTCCATGACAGAAGTTATATGGCTAGTTTGAATTTGTCAGCAGGTTATAAAAGAAACAACAGCAGGATGGAAATGACAAAAGGATAAAGAAACAGAAAAACTGATCAAAACAAATGTAAACTGTAGATATTTTACTGTTCAAATCCTAGGGCCTATAGTAAAGACAAGTGTCTTGACTATTTCATTGTATGAAATACAAGTGATCATGCATTTTTTGTTGGGTGTGTCCAAAGAAATATAAGCAGTAATGTTTATCATCTGGCCTTCAAATGGTCAGCCTCTGTTATTTAATACCCAGAAAATAAATTCTACCACTCTCTGACCTCAACTTTCCTCACAACATCCTCTTTCCATCTCAACTTTCCTGTGCAATTCTTTTAGTTCCCTAACAGCAATTTGCAATTTAAAAAAATACATATGATTTAATTTTTAGCTATTTTGATTCTTGGTTAGAAAATATAACAATGAAAAATAATAGTTTTTGGTAGGAATTAAAATGCTAAACATATTTATACATTAACTGATAGGAAATAATTCCAATCTAATTCTCACAGTCAGTTTGAATGCATTTTCTTTTTGCCTGCTAAAAATAAAATCAGTATGATAATTGTTCTATGACAAATTTGCTGTAGGACATTTCAAGCTGCAAGCTATTTGTCTTCAAACACATATATACCTTAATATAAATTCAGCACAACAGATTTGCTTTTTTGGAGATTAGGAAACTGCAGAAACAGGAACAATTTGGTCCAATATTATATTACTCTACATTGGTCCATATGACTTCGGTATTTATACATCTATATAAACAACTGTTGCTTAAATTCTAAGTAACAATGCTAGGTTGGTTTTATAAAATGTGATGCATTAGGTAAAAGTGTCAAAATCTTTATGTATCTACAGATGAGGTCTTATATTGTACACATGTTAAAGCACTATCTACAGTGATATTTAGCAAGATTCTCCCTGATCTTGGATTATGCACTGGACAAACACTGAAGCAATACCAATGGATCTATTTCCCAGCTATCTCGTTTAATCATTTAAATTATGGCATATATTGTTGTTATTATAGAAATACACCTTTTCACTGCCTGCTATAAAATCCAGTTACATTTGCAGACATGGAGCCATGCTCTATTTGTAAGCTTCCACCAAATACCTGATTTTCTTGATGTGATCCCAAGTGATGGTGAAGCAAAGGTTATTTCTGACTGTAGAAAAAGCTACATTTATTCTAGACCTCTAGTGAATCTTGCTCTATTCCACTTTCTTAGAAAAACACCTGGAGCTACTTTATTGTATGGAGGCAGATGCTAAAGGGATCGATATAAATTCCCTTTTTCACAAACGGAAGGGCAAAGTAATCTCTAGGTTTTTAGTGCTTCAGGAAAAAAAAAAGATACAAATATTTAAAAAGTGCTTGAAAAAACGTTGTTGATATCAAGAAAGGGGTTTAGAAGTGCAGCCCTGAATCTCTTGAAAATGCTCTTAAGTCACCTAGTTGCCTTTAGCGATGGAAACCTTTAATAAATAGTTCATCGTAGACACACCACAGCTCATGTTAAGCTCCTTTGGAACTACTTTTTGGCAGTGTCCTGGAATGCTGCTGCTTTTAGTGCTGCTCCAGTTAAGACCCTATTGCTGACTCTGCGCACCAGTACCTTAGAAACTGGGATTTTTGTTCTGGGTACCTCAGTTTTTGTTGGTTGTTGCTGCGTAGCCAGTGGGCTGTTGCTGCTGGCTTCTGCTCCCTGGCTGGGAGGATGCAGCGGTAGGTGTTTAATGCTAATAGGTATCTTGGATTCCTTGAAGCCGGAAGCGGTTTTGAGTGGGCAAGTTGTTGTTAGGGGAGACATAGGTTTGGAGCAGGATGTCTTTGCCTCAGAATGGCCTCCCGCCAGGCTTTCCTCGGGATCCGTGTGCAGATCGGAGGGAGCGCGGCCATCGCCGCCCTCCCGTGCGGTGCCCTCTTCTGGCACACGGCACGTGCTGCCTTCCTCAGGTCCGGGGGTAGTGGAGCGCCAGTGGTCCTCGTCGCTGTTGGCGACTATGCACTCTTGCAGTCTCTGGTCCCTTGTTTCTGCATCCCCGGCTTTGTCGCCTGGCTTAAGCGGAGTGTGATCAAGCCCCTCCAGTTTCCCGGGAGAACCAGCATCACCCTTCTGGGCACATTTGCTCTTCTCCAGCCCCCGAGTAGGGCTCGCCGTCCGTTCCTCCCTTTCTTTGACTTGCCCCTGTTCGAGGGGCAACATTTCCCAAAACTCGGGTAAATAAGTGTCATCCACTCCGTCGGGGCTCGCCATTTCCTCCCCGCCTCCTTGGTAAGTCACCAGGTTGGGGTCCTTCTTGCACATGGCCTTCTTGCTTCCCCCTGGGGCAGGCTTTCCACAGGTGGCGCTTCCTCCGTCCTCCTCCTGGTCGGCGATGATATCCCCGCAGCCTGTAAGAGAGTCAAAGCTTTTCAGTGACGTGACATCAGCAAACATCAAACAAATACGATCCACCGACCGCTCGGAGAGCGGATCAACAGAAGAAGGAGGGTCGGGGCCGGGGGCTGCAGCCTCTTGACCACTATCACACTCGGGTTCAACAAGGGGAACACTGTTTACTGGAATTTCACCTGTTATGGCTCCATCCTTTTCCTCCTCTTCCTCCTGCACACCTGGGCCTGGCAGCTGGATTGCAGCCGTGTCCTCCTCCTCCTCCTCCTCCTGTGCTATCACTTGCCCGCTGTGGCCTGATGCTGCGGGTGATGGTGAGCCCTGGAAACCGACCCCGGCACTGGGCGGCTGCTCCTCCGCCGGGCGGGGGGGTTCAGCCTCGGCGCTCTCCTGCGGGGCGTCGGCTGGCCGCTCGGACGGAGGTTTCCCCGCCGTTGTCTCCTCTTCCTGGACGCACTCCAGGCTGGCGGTGAGGGAGCAGGGCAGGATGAGGGCAGACGGGCTGTCGGAGCTGTCCTCCTCCTCCTCCTCCCCGCCACCTTTGCCCCGGTCCCTGCGGTGCCAGCGCATGCTGTGCAGGAGCCCCCTCAGCCCTTTCTTTTGTCTGGGCTCCGCGTGCGGCTGCTGCTGCTTCTTCTTCTCGCCCCCCTCGCATCTCCCGTTTTTCCTCAGCAGGGACAGAAAGCTGTGCGACTTGGCCACGGAGCCGCTACTCGCCTTGGCGTCGGTGGTGCTGGTGGCGGGGTCAGGCAGCCGCTGCTCACCGCCGCTGCACGGTTCCTCTTTCCCGCCACCGCTGCTCTCCAGCGCCACCTCGGCCAGCCCGTCGTGGGTCCGGCTCCTCACCATCCCCGTCGCGGCCGCTGCTGCCGCGCCGTTGCCGGAGCTCTTACTCTCGCCTTTGTTCCTCACGCCGAAGATGCTGGGCATGGTGCCGCCGCCTCTCCTGCGGCCGAAGAGCTTGAAGGCGGTCTTATTGAGTTTGCCTGCGGGCTGCTCGGCGGCCGGGCTATCGGCGCTGTCGCGGTGCAGGTCCATGTCTGCCGTGGCGCGCGCCCTGCTCCTGCCGCCCTCTCGCTCGCGCCTGCAGACCCCCGCGAGACGCCCGCTGTTCGCTCTACCTCTCCGCTGCTCCCGCTCGTCTCCATGGCAACCCGGGGGAGGGGGCGCGGGGAGAGAATTCTAAGCGGCTTTCGTCAGTTCTGGGCTGGAGCCTGTCCACACTGTCATCCGTTCTTAAATCAGCCGAGCTGCCTGCCAAACAGAAAACAAAATAAGGGCTTTTTCCCCCTCCTCCCTCCTACCCCTTCTAGCAGAGTTTATATAACCTCACCTCAGCCATTTGTTTAACTAAGGTGATAGTAGTCGAGGCGACTGCATATGAATGCTGTCGTTGAGATCTGTCACTTGACACACATTGCCAAATTGGGAGTCTTTGAATTTATCTTAATTAATCTCAGATTTTCATTCAGTTAACTCTATCCGGTGCAGAGACATGGAAGGATATGGAAAAGCTAGCGGTGATAGCTTGGCGACCAAGCCTTTGACTAATGCAACTCTTTTTTGTTTCCTAAACGCTTAAAGTCCTGACAATAGCGTTTTAAACCATTAGTTGTATTTATTTATTTTATTTATTTATTTACTCTTTCTTGTTTACCGCTCTCTCAAATTCAAGATCTGACCGAAGGGGTGAGCAGTAGTCTTTACATTACATAAAAATTCAACAATAATTAAAAACAATAATTCCATTTAAAACAAATTTAAAGAAAAAAACTCACCATCCCAAATACTCTACCTCTCACACCAAATTGATCTGATTCCTTCTTCTTGAACTAAGCACTCTAAAAGTACCACTTAATCTGGAAAAAGTCACTTTTTAACCCTGTTTTCTAAAGGCTAGATAATTTACCTCCCGTCTCACTACAAAGGAGCAGAATTCCACAATTCTTGGTCTGCAATCAAGAAGATCCTTCTCCAGTACACAACCTTGGGTATCTCTCCAACTGATGGTATCTGAAACAATACTCCCTGACCAGTTATAATTTAACATCTTTGAATATAAATGTAGTCCCTTAAATTATGCTTGAACATAGTACCATAATAACAGTAGCTGATGGCAGATAAAGACCAATTGATCCATCGATTAGTCCAATTATTCCGGTCTGTACTGCTAAGGAGATATCCCAGATGCCATCCGTAGAAGTTTGACCATATTGTCAGATATTGTTTTTTATCCAAGTCAGTTTTTGGTTGTCTCTCCTCATCAGTTCTCTAGCAACCTGGTTGAATAAGTATACAAATTCCCTTACTTAATTTAACACCCTGCCAATCTCCTCCCACCTGCATGTCTTACCACCAAGCTTTATAACAATAGTGCAAATGGCAAATTAAATTTAATGTGGACAAGTGCAAAGTGATGCACTTAGGGAAAGTAACCCAAATTATAGCTATACAATACATGGTTCCACATTAGGAGTCACCATTCAGGAAAAGGATCTAGGCATCATTGTTGATAATACGTTGAAATCTTTTGCTCAGTGTGCAGCACCAACTAAGAAATTATTAAGAAAGGAATGGAGAATAAATTAGAGAATATCATAATGCCTCTGTATCGCTCCATGGTGTGACCTCTAGGGATGTGAATCGTTTTTTGACGATTTAAAATATCGTCCGATATATTTTAAATCGTCAAAAATCGTTAGGGCCACGATACAATACCAATTCCCCTGATTTATCGTTAAAAAATCGTAAATCGGGGGAAGGGGGAGGGCAGGAAAACCGGCACACTAAAACCCACCCCCGACCCTTTAAATTAAATCCCCCACCCTCCCGAACCCCCCCCCCCCAAATGCTTTAAATAACCTGGGGATCCAGCGGTGGTCCAGAACGGCGGCGGTCCGGAACGGCCCCCTCAATTGAATCCTGTTGTCTTCAGCCGGCGCCATTTTGCAAAATGGCCGCCGCAAAATGGCGGCGGCCATAGACAAAAACGATTCGACGCAGGAGGTCGTTCCGGACCCCCGCTGGACTTTTGGCAAATCTTGTGGGGGTCAGGAGGCCCCCCCCACGCTGGCCAAAAGTTCCTGGGAGTCCAGCGGGGTTCAGGAAGCGATTTCTTGCCGCGAATCGTTTTCCGTACGGAAAATGGCGCCGGCAGGAGATCGACTGCAGGAGGTCGTTCAGCGGGGGTTCCGGACCGCCGCTGAACGACCTCCTGCAGTCGATCTCCTGCCGGCGCCATTTTCCGTACGAAAACGATTCGCGGCAAGAAATCGCTTCCTGAACCCCGCTGGACTCCCAGGAACTTTTGGCCAGCTTGGGGGGGCCTCCTGACCCCCACAAGACTTGCCAAAAGTCCAGCGGGGGTCCGGAACGACCTCCTGCGTTGAATCGTTTTTGTCTATGGCCGCCGCCATTTTGCGGCGGCCATTTTGCAAAATGGCGCCGGCTGAAGACAACAGGATTCAATTGAGGGGGCCGTTCCGGACCGCCGCCGTTCTGGACCACCGCTGGATCCCCAGGTTATTTAAAGCATTCGGGAGGGTGGGGGATTTAATTTAAAGGGTCGGGGGTGGGTTTTAGGGGGTTTTAGTGTGTCGGCTCACGATTTTAACGATTTTCACGATAGTTTACACACCCAAACGGCAACAATACGATTCCCTCCCCCTCCCAGCCGAAATCGATCGTTAAGACGATCGAGGACACGATTCACATCTCTAGTGACCTCATCTTGAGTATTGTGTGTTCTAGTTACCACATTTCAAAAGAGTGAATTAGAAAAGATATAGAGAAGGGTGACCAAAATGATAAAGGGGATGGAATAATTCCCCTATGAGGTCTAACCTCTTCAGCTTGGAGAAGAGATGACTCGGGAAATATGATAGAAGTCTATAAAATAATGAGTGGAGGAGAACAAGTAAACGTGAATCAGTTGTTTACTCTTTCAAAAAGTACAAAGACTAGGGGACAAACAATAAAGTTACTAAGTTGTACATTTAAAACTAATAAGAGAAAATATTTTATTACTCAATGCATAATTAAGCTCTGGAATTCATTGCCAGAGGATGTGGTGAAAGCTGTTATTATAGCTGCATTTAAAAAAGGTCTAGAAAAGTTCCTGGAGGAAAAGTCCATAAACCATTATTAAGATGGACTTGGGGAAATCCATTGTTTATCCCTAGGATAAGAAGATTGTTGCGTTTGGCTGGTTGTGGGTCTGTCCCACGACCGGCCACTCTTACCTTCAGCCCCAGGTCAAAGGGGGCCCACTGACCCCATGGCTGGGTTTCGGGCAAAGACACAGCCGGCTGCTGTGCAGGCCTGACGTGCCATGCTAGGAACATCACTCAGCTGAGCGAGGTGTCCCTAGGCGCACGGGCACACCTCAGGCACTTTTAAAGGGCCCCCGGTGGGAAATCTACCACGGCACCTCTGGATATTGCCTGCTGTGTCCTGCCTCAAACACTTTGGCAATAGGTCAAAGTCCTCAGAGTAGCTGATTGCCTCTTCATTCCTGGTTCCAGCTTTTGCTCCCATTCCAGTGCCTTGTCTTCGTGTTCCTGGTTCCTTCCTCTATCTTCGGAGTTCCTGCATTCCTGTCTTGTGGTTCCTCATCTGCCTTCAGTGTCTTCCTGCTGTTTCCCCTTGCCTTATTCCCCCTGGATTGACCTCTCAGCTGACCTCGGTTTGGATCCCTGGCTTGACTTCAGACTGCTCCTTGACGACATTTGATTTCTGCTTGCCTTGTGACCACTGCTTGCTCTCGTCTTGTTGAACTCTACCTGACTCTGACCTTTGCCTGCTCTCATCTCTACTGTCTGTTGCCTGCCCCGACCACTGCTTAGACTGACTTTGTTCTATTCCAACTGGCCAACAATATCTTCTGCAATGGATTCATCTCTTCACAGAGGCCTGCACCTAAGCCCAGCCGGCCCCGGCACTCGAGGGCTCAACTTAAGGGGAATGAGGGCTGATATTAGCAAAGTTCCTGCTGGGCCTCTGCTCCAGCCAGTTCTGCCTACCGATGATGAGGACCTGCAGGGCCCCTCCCTGTGGGTAGTGCCAAGCTCACCTTGGTCCAAGGATCCTCTTCTGCAACACAGATTGGGATCTATCTACTTTTTAGGATTCTGTTAGGAACTTGTGACCTGGATCAGCCACTGTTGAAAACAGGATACTGGCCTTGATGGTCTGACCCAATATAGCAAGTCAATAGACTTAGTTTTTGGGTACTTGCCAGGTTCTTATGGCCTGGATTGGCCACTGTTGGAAACAGGATGCTGGGCTTGATGGACCCTTGGTCTGACCCAGTATGGCATGTTCTTATGTTCTTAAGTGTTATGGTCCTTAGTCTTCTGGGCCTGGGTTTCTTGGGGAATATTTTATAAAATTTGGCAAAAGTTGAGGAGCTTGTAGGTTGGAGGCCGGTTCCCATAAGTTTTCCTCAGGTCCATAGTTTTTCTATGAGATAAGGTATTGCACTTAGTTTAAGACCTTTCAAGAACCTAGAATTTCTTGAACCTCAAACTGAGTATCCTCCTCGATTGCAACTTCAGGGGGCTGGAGATGCGGTCTGCCGGGCCTTGAGAGAATCACAGGCTTTAATAAGGAAAAGTGGATCCTTAGTGATGCTAATAATTTGAGTTTTTATGCCACAGGACCAAGTTGATGCTCGATAGGAAAAGGCCACACAAATCATGGTGTGAAATTCATAGACATCATCTTAAGTCGTAGGAGCCGGGTGGTAAGCCAGACTAGAGTTCCTGGGTGGAGAGATGGCACTGGGCGACGTTTCCTATCAGCTTGTAATTTGGAGCATTTTGCTGTTTGGTTCAGGAGAAGGTGGGTCCTTTGCTATAACTCCAAGAGCTCTTGCCCCATCAGGTTAGCTGCCGGACAAGTATCTGAGATAGGAAAAGGTCTAGGTATGTGGGTATGGCATCCAAAAACAATGTGAAAGGGTGATGACCCTGTGGAATAGTTCACATGATTATTATGGGCAAATTCAGCCCAAGGAAGGAGAGAGGACCAGTTATCTTGGCATTGGTTCAAGAGGGCACACAGAACATAAGAACATAAGAACATAAGAAATTGCCATGCTGGGTCAGACCAAGGGTCCATCAAGCCCAGCATCCTGTTTCCAACAGAGGCCAAACCAGGCCACAAGAACCTGGCAATTACCCAAACACCTAGAAGATCCCATGCTACTGATGCAATTAATAGCAGTGACTATTCCCTAAGTAAACTTGATTAATAGCAGTTAATGGACTTCTCTTCCAAGAACTTATCCAAATCTTTTTTGAACCCAGCTACACTAACTGCACTAACCACATCCTCTGGCAACAAATTCCAGAGATTTATTGTGCGTTGAGTGAAAAAGAATTTTCTCCGATTAGTCTTAAATGTGCTACTTGCTAACTTCATGGAATGCCCCCTAGTCCTTCTATTATTCGAAAGTGTAAATAACCGAGTCACATCTACTCGTTCAAGACCTCTCATGATCTTAAAGACCTCTATGATATCCCCCCTCAGCCGTCTCTTCTCCAAGCTGAACAGCCCTAACCTCTTCAGCCTTTCCTCATAGGGGAGCTGTTCCATCCCCTTTATCATTTTGGTTGCCCTTCTCTGTACCTTCTCCATTGCAACTATATCTTTTATCTATCAGAAAGGCCTTGAGACTTTGATTCACCCGCTCCGTTTGTCCATTGGTATGGGGGTGATAAGCCATGGTAAAGTCCAATGAAATTCTAAGCTTTTTAGACAAGCCTTGCCAGTAATGAGCTGTGAACTGAACCGCACAGTCTGAGAGAATGTGAAATGGCAGGCCATGCAGGTGAAAAATGTGTTGGAAAAAAAGTTCAGCCAATTCAGGCATGGATGGAAGGCCCAGAAGGAGTTTGAAATGTGCCATCTTCAAGAATCTGTCTGCTACCACCCATTTGGAGGTGTTGCTGCCAGAGAGGAGAAGGTCAATGTCAAAGTCAGTGGCCAGGTGGGCAGAGGCAGCTCAAGGCCATCTGCTGCCTGAGGGGAGGGATGAGATGGCACCCCTCTGACCCCACTGCCCCCCCTATACACAGTCCCCTCTCATATACACACACACTCATACACACACCCTCTCAATCATCCTCTTATAGACACACTCATACAACACAAACACACACACTCTCATCCACAGGCACTCACTCTCACATGACCAATTTCTTGCTCTCTCACACTTTAGACCTCTTCTTCACTGGCTGGCTGCAGAGCAGGGCCTCTTCATCTGCTGTCGGCTCCAGAGAAAATCCGGCAGCATGGCAGAGTTTCTTCATCTGCCGCTGGCTTGGAGGAAACGCCAGCAGCATGCAGGGCCTCTTCTTCTGCTGCCGGCTCCGGGGAAAGGCTGGTGGCATGGCAGGGCCTCTTCTTCTGCTGCCGGCTCCAGGAAAGGCTGGCAGCTTGGCAGGGCCTCTTCTTCTGCTGCTGGCTCCGGGGAAAGGCCGGCAGCACCGCAAGGCCTCGCTTTTGCTGGAGGAGAATAGGAGCCCTGCCAGTACATTACTTCTGTCCATCACCGCGAGATCGCAGCAATGGCACCCTTTCCCCTGTTAGCATCCGGGGTGGACCGCCCCCTCTCAGTACACTTCTGAGATGAAGGAAACCCTGGCTGCGCGGGGGGGGGGGGGGGGGGGGGGGGGCGGGGAATTATGTGCGGGTCCTTTGTTGTTTTGGCAGCATGGTGAGGCAGCTACTAGAGGAGTGGGGGGGGGGGGGGCAGTTTTTGCCACTTCCACAGTTTTCTGCCTGAAGCGGCCGCCTCACCCTGCCTCATTATGGAACCACTCCTGCAGGTGGGTCCAGGGTCCCTTGGGGGCTGGCAGCAGCTGTAACAACCCCTATAGCCATGTTCTCACACTTTTACCCATGGCACATGTAGGGCAGGACGCGACGTAACACTTTACATCAGTTTTCATCTGGGGCCCCCACTAGTGTCACATGATTAATTCCAATGTCCAAGTGAAACCAGGATGGTCAGACAGGCAGGAGTCATGAGCCCATTGCAGCACTTTCTGTCCAGCTTGCCAAGACCTGCTTGCCTTGTCTCTAGCCTTGTCTCCAGCCTGCCTTGTTCCAGTCATGTCTGTGTGGACTCACCACTATGATGTACTGCTGCCGCAAAGACCTACAGGCCCCCAAACCCAAGGTCTAAACCTGCAGGGGAGGGGGGTTGGCAGGCAGAAGACCAGCCCTTGTCTTGCTTACAGTCCTGCCTTGCAGTCCTGTGTCGCTCCACAAATGGGGTTCCCAGACTCTGGGAACCATAAAAGAGCCATAGGAAGTAGGTAGAAGGAAAGAAATGCTGCTGGCCTGAGGTAATTCTATGGCATGTGTTGAAAGGTGTTGGCTTTAGAGATGCAGGTATCCTATTTTGTGTGCTTATAAATTGTTTTGTTCCATGTTAAGGTATTGTAATTGTGTTTAGGTAAACACAAGAAATAATAATGAAAACAGGAAGAGATCATGGGGCTAAAATGGGGAACTCTTTTTAAGAAAAATAAGAACCTAGAATGGGTGGGTAAGGGTTAGGGTCAGAGGGTCTTAAATTGCCAACTGAAATGGCACTAACTGAATGTAACAGTGTGTGTGTCTCACAATCAACTTTTCCTGAATCAGCACATCTGAGAGACTGAAGGGTTGCAACAAGTCCAGGGGATGGACTTCTTAGCAAAGGATTAGATGTACTAAGAATTTTTTCATGTAGGCACAAAATGAGAGAAACCTTTTAGTAGACCGGGCCCTTAATGCTTCTGACAGTCTGTTATTCAATAAAATCATATAATTCAAAAAGAGGATAGCTTATATTTTTTTAATCATTTATTAATACAAATCTTTATTATCAAAAATGTGTCCACTTTAAAACAACACACATCCATCCATACACACTCACACCTTAAAAATATACATATTCAAGGAAGGTACACTTGAAAACTTACTTAATACCCATATTAACTTAATCTAATAATTATTACTCCCTGTGGGAAAATCCCACTTACAATCTATCAATACACTTTATACTATAATACAATATATATCCGCAGCAATCTAATTCTCCAATGTGTCCTCCCTTCTTGATGCTTTTCTTAGATGTATATCTGGCTTGTCTCGATATAATCAACCCCAACAAGTGGCCCCTGTTTCGCACTCGTTTGCTTCCTCAGGGGGATGAAAAACCTCTGAGAAAACCAAACGGAACATAAAATCAAAAAAAACAAAGCCTTGGACACATCCATATGTTGCAAATTGTCTCTATATTGTTTCAAAAAATCAATTAACACCAAACAATTTCCAACCAAACACTCACCAAACCAGTACTCTTCTGTGCTCAATTTCAACTTCAATCTCAAAACCTCTCCAACGCGATCTTCTTCATATTAAACATGATGTTGTAACACAAACGTTCCATCTATAACATATCCATACATATCAAAATAAGATACTGTTATTTCTACCTTCTTATACCGGTTAACTATGCCCATATTGAAGCTCACATACCTGACAAACACTTTTTTCAATCGCTCTTAAACGTCCAAAAACGCCCAAAGGTGAACCACCATCTTACACCGCGTCATTGTTAGTTAACCCTATACTAATGGCTCCAAATTTTATTGTCCCACGTCGACAACCACTCCCATCTACGTTCTAAAGATTAAAGTCACGTTCGTTAACCCTATGCTAACAACTTCAAACTTTATTGTCCCGCGTCGGCAACCACTCCCATCTACTTCCTAAAATTCAAAGTCACGTGAATACGTCACCGCACGCCCCGCAAGACCAAACAAACAACTAACACACACCCACTGTATCCTACCTGCTCGAACAGCTTAGAGGGAACAAAACGCTCAATACCGATGACAAAGTTATATGTAAACCCTGATATGTTTCAAAAGAAATACTTTACTAAATCAACCTACTTACGATTTCCCTTACTCCACCGCTCACTCCTCAGATGTAGACAAATATCGCCCCAACCTTATATAATACCATAAATAGGGAAATCCCTAAAAACAAGCCTGCCATTCGATTTCAGCGTTCAAACCAATCGGCATCAAAGTCTGCCACTTGAATATACATTGTTGCTCCCATTTAATTAGTAATCGACGAACATCGCCCTCTTTGCTGACACATTGTCTTATGACAAAATATTTAACATCCTCCACGGCATGTTCCCTCTGCAACCAATGTGTTACCAAAGGGGCAAATTCCTTTTTTTTCTGATGCAACTTTTATGTTCTATTATCCTCTGTCTAATGGCTCTAGTCGTATGGCCAATATATATCATATCACAAGGGCAAATTATAGCATAGACCACTTGCTCCGAAGAGCATGTGTAATGACCTCGCTGTTCGAGCAGGTAGGATACGGTGGGCGTGTGTTAGTTGTTTGTTTGGTCTTGCGGGGCGTGCGGTGACGTATTCACGTGACTTTGAATTTTAGGAAGTAGATGGGAGTGGTTGCCGACGCGGGACAATAAAGTTTGAAGTTGTTAGCATAGGGTTAACGAACGTGACTTTAATCTTTAGAACGTAGATGGGAGTGGTTGTCGACGTGGGACAATAAAGTTTGGAGCCGTTAGTATAGGGTTAACTAACAATGACGCGGTGTAAGATGGTGGTTCACCTTTGGGCGTTTTTGGACGTTTAAGAGCGATTGAAAAAAGTGTTTGTCAGGTATGTGAGCTTCAATATGGGCATAGTTAACCGGTATAAGAAGGTAGAAATAACAGTATCTTATTTTGATATGTATGGATATGTTATAGATGGAACGTTTGTGTTACAACATCATGTTTAATATGAAGAAGATCGCGTTGGAGAGGTTTTGAGATTGAAGTTGAAATTGAGCACAGAAGAGTACTGGTTTGGTGAGTGTTTGGTTGGAAATTGTTTGGTGTTAATTGATTTTTTGAAACAATATAGAGACAATTTGCAACATATGGATGTGTCCAAGGCTTTGTTTTTTTTGATTTTATGTTCCGTTTGGTTTTCTCAGAGGTTTTTCATCCCCCTGAGGAAGCAAACGAGTGCGAAACAGGGGCCACTTGTTGGGGTTGATTATATCGAGACAAGCCAGATATACATCTAAGAAAAGCATCAAGAAGGGAGGACACATTGGAGAAGTTAGATTGCTGCGGATATATATTGTATTATAGTATAAAGTGTATTGATAGATTGTAAGTGGGATTGTCCCACAGGGAGTAATAATTATTAGATTAAGTTAATATGGGTATTAAGTAAGTTTTCAAGTGTACCTTCCTTGAATATGTATATTTTTAAGGTGTGAGTGTGTATGGATGGATGTGTGTTGTTTTAAAGTGGACACATTTTTG
Source organism: Rhinatrema bivittatum (assembly GCF_901001135.1). Taxonomy (NCBI): domain Eukaryota; kingdom Metazoa; phylum Chordata; class Amphibia; order Gymnophiona; family Rhinatrematidae; genus Rhinatrema; species Rhinatrema bivittatum. Next base: position 88,621,708 of record NC_042619.1, read on the forward strand.
ATAATAAAGATTTGTATTAATAAATGATTAAAAAAATATAAGCTATCCTCTTTTTGAATTATATGACATTGTATCTATAGAGGAATTAGTTCTATTCACCCAGTGTTTATACCTTGTACGATTCAATAAAATCAAACATACATGAATAAAGCCAAATTTTCTTCTCCAAAGATTTTAATTCTCTACAAACACTCTAGAATAATATTTGAATCCTATCAATAAATGTTAATATAGCCTAGTTGCAGATAGACATTTAAGCAGATAAAATTAAATAAATAATTACCTGTGAGGTCTCCATTACCACAAATTCACCACCCTAGAAATCTTTGATCTTGAAAAAAAAAATTATAGTAACTTCTAACTCGTGCCACTAAAGCTGCTTATTTAGATAACTACCTTTCTGAAATTCCAGGCACACTAGAGAAGGTTTGTATCCAGCAATGCACGTTCAGCATTCTCGTCCTCTTGCAGAAGTCTGTATTTCCTCTGGGTGAATAAAGGGTATAAAAGATCTGCTAGCAGTGCTATTGTTCTGCGTAGGGACTTTCAATGGTGAAGATATCGCGTCCTATTTGCTCTTAGTGCTGATTTCTGAAACGAGAGGGTGCACGTTCTGATTTTTTTTTTTTTTTTTTTAGAACAGATTTAAATATGGTTGTATATTTTTACTTGCTGACACTTTGGGGAAAATTTTGGGGAAAAGAACAATGGAGAAGCATCAAATACAAGCACCAAAGGCAATTACTGTTTGATTAATTTGAGGAACTGTGTATGTTCTTCTTGGATTTGCTTTATAAGTGGTATATCAAGTATAAAAAACATAAACATCTCCCCAGAAACACACACAAAAGAATGACAAAGGGGGCTCAGCGGTCCCAACGTAATACCTTCACCCCATCCTTACCCCAAGCCAATGATGGTGGCTTGGCAGCCCCAAGAATACCCCTCTCCCCCGAACGCAAGAGGGCCTCTAAGCCCCAATTCTCACCCTGCCCCTCCCCTCCAATTTCCAATGAGGGCCAAATGAAGATTATGGCAGGAGGGTGCTCCTGCCCCACTGCAATGAACCTAAAAATGGCACTGGCTGACTTTTCCTCTCTCCTCTCCAAATGGCATGCCAATTTCCTCAAAATCTTCTCAGGCACACCTCTGTTCCCAGAGTTCAGGTTTGAATATTTTTATGCCTCTACTACCACAAATATTTGATAGACTGTCCTTGCTCTAAGTCATGATGCGGCTTCTCCTAGTTGATAAGAGCAGAATGAACTCCAGAACCACGCCATCCGCATGGTTTCTCTTCGACTGCTATCATACCTGGGAACTCTGGATTTCACCTGGAGATTGGGAATTTTATCACATTAGAAAGTTGTGAGCTTTGCTGTTTACTGTTCTAGCCATTCCCCTTCAGGAAGCCTTCAGGGAACAGGAGAAGAGGGGTGAGCCTGGAGCAGTCACTGCAGGCAGCATGTAGGAAGAAACTGGAGGGCAGGAGCTGGAACAAACACAGCTCAGCCTGCCACTGTGACTTATAGAGGAGTGTAAGGGGACAAGGTTGGGAGACATTGAGGATGAGCAGAGGGGAGTGGAAGAGGAAAAGCTGATACTAGGGATGTGAATCGTTTTTCAACGATTAAAATTATCGTCCGATAATGTTAATATCGTCTTAAATCATTATAGAACACGATACAATAGAAATTCTAACGATTTATCGTTAAAAATCGTTAAATCGTGTTAGTGTGCACTAACTCCCCGTTAGTGCGCACTAACTCGATTTAGTGCGCACTAACTCGATTTAGTGCGCACTAACTGAAAATGATACAAATAAACACTTTCCAGGTCACTGAAGGTCAGTTAGGAATGAATATGTGTTCCTATTGGCTGGCTGCCCTCTTATCTATTGATGTTACCAAGGTTACCACTGAGGTGATGGTTGGGGGGATGGGAAATGGAACTGGAAACTAACAAACACCAACAGAAAATGAAACAAAGTGTTCACACTTCCCAGGTCAGTAAAGGTCACTTAGGAATGAATATGTATGTATGTATTCCTATTGGCTGGCTGTGCTCTTATCTATTGATGTTACCAAGGCTAACACTGAGGTAATGGTTGGGGGGATGTGAAATGGAAACAGTTGGAAGCTTGACAAAAAAAGTAATGTAATGATCAGCACTCACGTGACTAGAACTTGTTTGTTTATTATTTTTGTTAGCAGGCACCTGAAATGCTAGTGCATGTTGAATTTGCCAATCACTGTGCATTTTAGAAAGGTGGTCCTGGCTGGAACTGTACACAGTTCAAATATATGTAATTGATTGTTGGTAAGTGTATTTTTTAAGTAGCCACACTGGCACAAGTATGTTTACTTTTCCTCCTACTTAACTCACTAGCTCAGCTTTGTAAGAAGGGCTTCTCTGCTTGTGTGTTGTTTTTGTTTGGTGTGAGGAGAGCAGAAACATCAGATCTTTATTCAATCTACTACAGTCATCTCTTACAGTGCCCTATCCCTATTAATACCAGGAGTGTTGTGATCTTCCTGCACACAGTGCCTTAACCCTGATACCAGTCTGAGACAGCTCCCTCCCTGCATTACTAGTGAGAGGCTGGCTTCACAGACAGGGGGGAGCTGCCTGACCCTCACTCCTGACTTCCCCCATGTCCCAGCTAGTGACTGGTGTGTGGGTGAGGGGGGGGGGGGGAGGATGGTGAAGTCTGAGACAGCTCCCTCCCTGCATTACTAGTGAGAGGCTGGCTTCACAGACAGGGGGGAGCTGCCTGACCCTCACTCCTGACTTCCCCCATGTCCCAGCTAGTGAATGGTGTGTGGGTGAGGGGGGGGGGGAGGATGGTGAAGTCTGAGACAGCTCCCTCCCTGCATTACTAGTGAGAGGCTGGCTTCACAGACAGGGGGGAGCTGCCTGACCCTCACTCCTGACTTCCCCCATGTCCCAGCTAGTGAATGGTGTGTGGGTGAGGGGGGGGGGGAGGATGGTGAAGTCTGAGACAGCTCCCTCCCTGCATTACTAGTGAGAGGCTGGCTTCACAGACAGGGGGGAGCTGCCTGACCCTCACTCCTGACTTCCCCCATGTCCCAGCTAGTGAATGGTGTGTGGGTGAGGGGGGGGGGGGGAGGAGGATGGTGAAGTCTGAGACAGCTCCCTCCCTGCATTACTAGTGAGAGGCTGGCTTCACAGACAGGGGGGAGCTGCCTGACCCTCACTCCTGACTTCCCCCATGTCCCAGCTAGTGAATGGTGTGTGGGTGAGGGGGGGGGGAGGATGGTGAAGTCTGAGACAGCTCCCTCCCTGCATTACTAGTGAGAGGCTGGCTTCACAGACAGGGGGGAGCTGCCTGACCCTCACTCCTGACTTCCCCCATGTCCCAGCTAGTGAATGGTGTGTGGGTGAGGGGGGGGGAGGATGGTGAAGTCTGAGACAGCTCCCTCCCTGCATTACTAGTGAGAGGCTGGCTTCACAGACAGGGGTGAGCTGCCTGACCCTCACTCCTGACTTCCCCCATGTCCCAGCTAGTGAATGGTGTGTGGGTGAGGGGGGGGGGGAGGAGGATGGTGAAGACAGCTCCCTCCCTGCATTACTAGTGAGAGGCTGGCTTCACAGACAGGGGGGAGCTGCCTGACCCTCACTCCTGACTTCCCCCATGTCCCAGCTAGTGAATGGTGTGTGGGTGAGGCGGGGGGGGGGGGAGGATGGTGAAGTCTGAGACAGCTCCCTCCCTGCATTACTAGTGAGAGGCTGGCTTCACAGACAGGGGGGAGCTGCCTGACCCTCACTCCTGACTTCCCCCATGTCCCAGCTAGTGAATGGTGTGTGGGTCAGGGGGGGGGGAGGATGGTGAAGTCTGAGACAGCTCCCTCCCTGCATTACTAGTGAGAGGCTGGCTTCACAGACAGGGGGGAGCTGCCTGACCCTCACTCCTGACTTCCCCCATGTCCCAGCTAGTGAATGGTGTGTGGGTGGGGGGGGGGGGGGAGGATGGTGAAGTCTGAGACAGCTCCCTCCCTGCATTACTAGTGAGAGGCTGGCTTCACAGACAGGGGGGAGCTGCCTGACCCTCACTCCTGACTTCCCCCATGTCCCAGCTAGTGAATGGTGTGTGGGTGAGGGGGGGGGGGGAGGAGGATGGTGAAATCTGAGACAGCTCCCTCCCTGCATTACTAGTGAGAGGCTGGCTTCACAGACAGGGGGGAGCTGCCTGACCCTCACTCCTGACTTCCCCCATGTTCCAGCTAGTGAATGGTGTGTGGGTGAGGGGGGGGGGGGGAGGATGGTGAAGTCTGAGACAGCTCCCTCCCTGCATTACTAGTGAGAGGCTGGCTTCACAGACAGGGGGGAGCTGCCTGACCCTCACTCAAGCAGAGAAGCCCTTCTTACAAAGCTGAGCTAGTGAGTTAAGTAGGAGGAAAAGTAAACATACTTGTGCCAGTGTGGCTACTTAAAAAATACACTTACCAACAATCAATTACATATATTTGAACTGTGTACAGTTCCAGCCAGGACCACCTTTCTAAAATGCACAGTGATTGGCAAATTCAACATGCACGTGTCTGCTAACAAAAATAATAAACAAAGAAGTTCTAGTCACGTGAGTGCTGATCATCACATGTCAAGCTTCCAACTGTTTCCATTTCACATCCCCCCAACCATTACCTCAGTGGTAACCTTGGTAACATCAATAGATAAGAGCACAGCCAGCCAATAGGAATACATATTCATTCCTAAGTGACCTTTACTGACCTGGGAAGTGTGAACACTTTGTTTCATTTTCTGTTGGTGTTCATGAGTTTCCAGTTCCATTTCCCATCCCCCCAACCATCACCTCAGTGGTAACCTTGGTAACATCAATAGATAAGAGGGCTGCCAGCCAATAGGAACACATATTCATTCCTAACTGACCTTCAGTGACCTGGAAAGTGTCTATTTGCATCATTTTGAGTTAGTGCGCACTAACAGGGAGTTAGTGCGCACTAACGGGGAGTTAGTGCGCACTAATCGGAAAAAACGATTTTTAACGATTTTTCAACGAAATAATCGTGCCAAACACGATTTTCTTCTCCTGCCACACGATTTCTATCGTTAAGACGATATGGAAAACGATTCACATCTCTAGCTGATACTCATTCTGTATAGTATCTCTGTCCTTGCATAGACCCTCCTAAGTCTCCACTAAATATCCCTAGCTTAGGCTTTGGGTAGGGAGTGAGGCGGGAGCATACCATTCTGAACCAACACCTCCTCCAGAGATACTGGGAATAGTATATCTCACTTGCATAACTGCAGGAGGATGTATAGAGTAGTGTGGCATTATTAGTTGGGGTTTTTTTTTGTAGGAAGAGGAGAGTCCCCTGTTTCTCATTTTCAGGCTCCACAGCCAGATACCTGGGACGAGGAGAGAGATGCATCCCTTGTCCAATACTCACCTCATCTCAAAGGGTTGGTTTCAGTTTAAGAAAGAGGTTTTGTAAAGAATTATTTTTGGAGCTGTGGATTTCTGGTCCTGGTTCTGAGGGGAAACAGATCTCCTACCCAAGAGAGGTCAGGATAGATGAGACTTGCTGCACTAATTCAGTCACATTGGGAGGTACAACAGTGACCTGCCGCAGGAGAAGTTGGATTTTAAGTAACTGAGAAGAATTGTGTTTCCTTTTCTGTTGGGAGGATGTTTTTGCTACCCTTCCTGCCCAGGAGAGGGAATTGAGGATTTCATTTATTACTGCATGTTTGGACTTTCAGGTTAAAGGATCCATTTTTCAGTATCAGAGAAGAGAGTGGGGAGTGGAGAAGGAGTTCAGTTGGAGACCCTCATTAGAGTCTCTATACTAGAGAAGAGAGGACTGAGCAGATGGGATTCTGGGAGAGCATCTGTGACCTCAGGTATTTTTGTCCTTCATTTGGGAAGGGAGACTCAGTTTGGATAAAGGACCTCCTGCCCTGCTAAGAGGAGAAGTCATCTTAGTGCCAGCCACCTTGACAGACACTCCCCCAGAGAAACAGAATTGTGACTGTGGATAAAACCTGGACATGACTTGAGAATATGCACTGGTGCCAAATGCTAACCACTGAAGATCTGTTACAGTAAAGTTTGTTTTGTAACAATCCACCCAAGTGCCCAGCATGGCTATCGGCACAGAGATATTGCAATATTTCAAATTGAGTACACCCAGAAAAAAAAGAGGTATTTCCCCTGCTGCCTTAGGCCCCAAGGTTCAGCCTTCCCCTCCCTCATTCAGAGAATCCATGCCCTGGGGCTGAATGGACTTGTGACTATGTACAGGGACTTAGCCCTGGGACTGAGTGTGACCCCTGCACATTTCATCCAGAAACCCTGAAATTGGGGCTGCTCTTGGAATGCTGAAATTCTGCTGTATCACATAATGATAAAATTAGGAGTGGAATTATAATTAGAAAACTTAGGATCCAGTCAAAAATTGGTTCCTTACTTTTTTCTCACTTTTTTCAGCTTTTTGTTGTTGTTATTGTTGCTTATTTTGTTTGGCTTTTCCTTGTTATATTTATTTATTTATTTAAATGATTTATATACCGGAGGTTCCTGTATAATATACATATCACCCCGGTTCACAAGGAACAGTAACTGTCGCTACATTTAGCGGTTTACATAGAACAGAATAAGAATAAAACAGGAGTTTTTACATTGAACATTGAAAATTAAGTAAACAAGTTTTTACATTGTACAAATTAATCGAAGTAGGTTACTTTTCTTCGTGTTCTTGGCTCTAGGGGAAAGCTTGTTTGAACAGCCAAGTCTTAAGTTTCTTTTTAAATGTAGAGTGGCATGGTTCCAGACGAAGGTCTGGAGGGAGCGAGTTCCAAAGTGAAGGGCCCGCTGTGGATAATGCACGTTTCCTCAGAACGGATTTCGCTGGTTGTGTGATTAGTCTGTTCTGATATTGTTCTTTATCTTTTGTTTTAATTAATTAATTTATTTTAATATACCAACCGTATAGAACACATATCACCTATCCTCCATAACTTACACTGGCTCCCGGTGAAATACAGAATCTTGCACAAATCACTAACTTTAATTCACAAATCCATCTACAATCATCTGCATCTGGACCTCAAATTCCCTCTCAATCTCCATATCACCAACAGACCGACCAAAGTAGTATATAAAGGAACCCTAAAGGCCCCACCTACAAAAGCTACACGCCTCACCTCGACCAAAGATCGATCCTTTTCAACAGCAGGCCCAGCTATCTGGAACAACATCCCATACGACCTTAGACTGGAACCCTGCTTAATAACATTTAGAAAAAAACTCAAGACCTGGCTTTTCCGCCAAGCCTTCTCAGATCTCTCAGATTCTCTTTAGACGACCGAATACCCTGTTTGAACCATGGATCTCCATACCAACTTCAAGCTCTGATTGATTAAGAGCCTACTTAGTCTCTTTAAATGTTTTTATTATCCTAATCTCTTTGTTCCTTAGACCTTTCTTTCTAGCAATCTTGGCTTCCAAGTTTACTACCCCTGTTGAATGTAACTTTCTCCTTCCTGTTTTTTACCAATGGTTTGTTACAGTTTCCCCCTTTCGATGTAAACTGATCTGATATGGTCCTCAACCGTGAAGGTCGGTATAGAAAAGTGTTAAATAAATAAATAAATAAATAAAAATTTTGTATTTTTTGTTTTCCTGAATTCTAGGCACCCAAGTGACTTGGCTCTTGGGATTTTTCCAGCCCTCATTTTCAAAAATATTTACACACTTAAAATTGGGTTTTATATGTGAAAATGCACTTTATCCATGTAAGTATACTTTTGGAAATTGCTGTAATATAGGTCATTGAATTGTACACAGGATTTATCCACAGGATTTAACGCAGGTAAATGGCTTTTGAAAATTGCTGCAATTATATATTACATTTCCATGAGTAACTTCTTTGAAAGTTCACCTGTTAGTATATCAAGAACCTAATTTTCAAATTTTTCTCTTTCCCATTATATCAGTCCTGATGGTATCCCTTTAAACCCCTGACATGAAGCCATTTCTGAACTCAGGAAAAAATAGTTGAAGATCCAAACTGTTTTTTTGATGCTTTCTTTGACTTTTTCTTGCCAGGTTATCACATTAATGCATTTTAGCAATGCATCACGTTGTGTAATTGAGAATATGACCCTCAATAGCAGAAAGGCTGATGATGTTGGGAATGTTGTATACATATGTACTATAATTAAATGTGGGGTAATTTTACTTTACAGATTAAGGGGTGGATATTCAAAAGCCATTTGGATGAATAATTTAATGTTACCCGTCTAAATTGTTGCAGTTCTGGCCGCGAGCACCGCGGCCAGGCCCTTACCTCCGGGTACCCGGACCTGCTCCCACTTCCAGAGGCCTGGTTTGCGGCCTGGTTGGCGGGGTCTCCGCTGGGGCTGCGCCGCTGCGAGCACTCCCATGGATGCCCGGCTCCTAGGCGCGCGCGCCACTTGGGCACTTTTCTCTGCCGCTTCCCGCCAGTGGTGACTCCACCCAACTCCTGATGCTAGACGCCACGGCCTTGATAAGCCAGCCGCGGTCATCCAGTCTTTGCCTTGCAACGGGTTAGCCTCCCGGTTTCCTGTTGCGCTGTGCCCCAGAGTGACTCGCTTTGCTTCCTCGCTCCGTTCCTGCTACAGTACCTGCCTGGTTCCTGCCTGCCTGCTACAGTACCAGCTTGGTTCCTGCTTGCTTGCTACAGTACCTGCTTGGTTCCTGCCTGCCTGCTACAGTACCTGCTTGGTTCCTGCCTGCCTGCTACAGTACCAGCTTGATTCCTGCTTGCCTGCTACAGTACCTGCTGGGTTCCCGCCTGCCTGCCTGCTACAGTACCTTGGTTGATTCCTGCTTGCCTGCTATAATACTTGCTTGGTTCCAGTACCCGAATCCTACTACTGTTCCTGCCTGGTTCCAGTACCTAAATCCTGCTACTGTTCCTGCCTGGTTCCAGTACCCGAATCCTGCTACAGTTCCTGCCTGGTTCCAGTACCCGAGTCTTGCTACAGTTCCTGCCTGGTTCCAGAACCTGAGCCCAGTTACAGTATTGCTACTGTCCTAGTCTGGTTCCAGTTACCTGTCCTGATCCACAACCCGCCTAAGTCCCAGCGGCCAGGCCCCTACGGGCTCCTTCCGCGGGGGCTTCAGCTTCCAAGGGTGAAGCCACCTAAGTCCCAGTGGTTGGGCTCCTACGGGCTTCTCCCGGGGGAGTACCAGCTTCCAGGGTGAAGAGCATCTACGTCCTGCCTGAACATCTGCCTCCCGGCCTACTATTCACTAGAGACATTGACCACCTTTCCCAGTCTCCAGCAGGCCAGCCCAAGGGTCCACTAAACAGAGACTCCCATAACATAAATTGCAAGTATTAGTATATTCAGCTAAAATTTAGCCAGATAAGTCATTATCTGACAAAAATCTAGCTGGATAAAAAAAAGAGGCGTTCTGGAGGTGTAATCTGGAGCAGCTACTTATCTGGCTAATTTAGACAGATAAGTAGTGATATTCAAATTTTTACAGCTAAGATAACCAGCTAACATTAGACCTGCATGGTTGTGCCCCTGAATATCCTGGCTAATGTTAGTTGTATAAGTCTTATCCAGATAACTTACCCCTAGATTTATCAAAATGCTATAAATATGGCAGAAATATCACGAAAAGGGGTGTGGTTAGGCTAATTACCCTGCTTCTGTATTGCATAGACAATTTCTGCAATGTATGATAAACTTATTGCACCTGCGCTATTTTTTGTTTCACATGCTGATTAATACATCTGGGGGTGGGGGGAAGAGATTCTGTATAGAGTTAGTCTGATACTCTATATATATATGTACCACTGTCGAGGGGCACTTTGAATCGGGGTGGGTTTCAGAAGGTTGTAGTCATTATAATGGATGAAACGTATAACACAAATGTACTCTAGTTATAATTTTCATCCATTATATCCATTTGTGTTGCACAAATCTACTCCTAGTTATAATGATTACAAATCTTTAGTGAGATCAATTTTACTATGAATACCTCCGAATGTTTCTGAAACACTCCTTTAAACTCTCCCCCACCTTCCGAAATCCACCCCGGTCCAAAGTGCCCCTCTACAGTGGTACATATAGAGAGAGTGTCAGACTGACTCTATATAGTAGCTCTCTCTCTCTCTCTCAATATTTTTGCATTAATGACCCTCATTACCATTTATTCCACCCCAAACACCTCCCACTGGCATACTCAATGTGGCAGGTGTGTTAGGACATTAATGCATGTGTTAAGGCCCTATTGTGAAATCATAAATGACTCCGTATCTTAGGACAGGATTCATCATTCTTCGCAGAATGATGAATCCTGCGAAAACGGGGGGCAAAGGGGGGGGCGGGCCTGCGAAAGCATGCAGCCTTCGCACCACGGCGGTGCACCAGCTGCCGGCTTTCACACTGAATAGCGCCACCGTGAAAGTTGGTGCTATTTGACACATTATCGCCGGCAGCAAAGACACTGCCGACTCCTTCCCTTCCCCTAATTTACATGATATTGCATGAGAAAAGGCCCTAACGCACGCGATAACGCTTTAGAAAATAACCCCCTTAGTTGGCTATGTCTGAATATTGACCTCTAAAAATATAACAAGTCCTTGTTAATTGCTGAAGTCTATCTTGAGTCCGAGGTTTGGATATATTATAATAACAGGTCATGGTGCTCACAAATTAATATAGAAAAGATACTTTATGAATTTGATTACGTGCTTTTTCAGCTTCAAGCAAATTAGAAATCAGATACAGTAGGCAGTTCCCTGCCCCAAAAGGCTTACAATCTAAAACTTGTACCCGAAGTAATGGAGGGTGAAATGACTTGCCCAAGCAACTTCACTAGGAGAAGTGGGAGCTGTACCCTAGCTTTCCTGGTTCTCAGCCTACTACTCCTTAATTGGAAGTTGACATGGTCTTGTTTAAATTAGTCTCTGGCTGGGGTGTTGTTAGGCACAGGTCTCATGTTCTGATTCTATTTTCTGTTTACAAGTGTCTCGCCTGCTACTGTCATCATGTCATCCCTTAAAGGGGGGCAGGTTGGAAGGGACTTTGCATTGGAGGGACAGATAAGACAATGGAAAAGTGGGGAGGAAGACAGGTCCTCCCCCATCCCACTTTCACATTTTCGGAGGATGTGGCATCCCACCTGACTCCCATAGTTTCCGAGATGGACTCTTCCCAATTTCCCAAGCCCCAAATCCTCCTGTAATACTGTCTGTGGCACAGATAAATCAGTGAGGGCTCAATTCAAACCTTTTGAACAGGCACATATCCCACACACAGAAGCACATGCCAGGAAAGGACAAACAGAGCTATCAGATAGTCTGAATTACTGCATGTAAATTCTTTCTGTGCAGAGTCTGGAAAGGTTTGTGTTGAGGCCTTACAGAACATTGCAGGCATTGTCCTGAGAGCATAGAATCTGGGTCATGTGCATATCATCCCCTTCATTAGGCCTATCTCTTGTGCCACATAAAAAGAAGAAATACAGCTCCGTGTTCTTAGCATTCATTACAATATTCCACTATTGTGTTGAAGTGAGCTGTTTTACACAAAAACCTGAAACGTGTCTGCAGTTAGCAAATACATTAAAATGCTATATGTGTACTGCATTATTACTAATGGACAGCCAAAACATAGTTAGATGATTTTTTTTATTTTATAGCCTCTGTCTGGATTTTTCAGGATGAATTAATAGATACAAACCTGCTTTATTGTATGCAGATGAAAATCTAGATCAATAACTGGCCTTCTACATTCAAACTTGGTGTATACTGCTCTAGAGGCACATTTGATTGACCAAATAAGTCAAACCTGCTTCTTTTTAAAAGTTTTCCCCTTCTCTATTTAGCTATAGGAATAATTTGCTTGGCTCAGCACTGCTATACTACACAAAAGTAATTTATTTACAGTGTCTTGCACACATGTACAGTTAAGCCCAGGAAAAACACTGTATTGAGATTCTTGAATTTAAAATACAGCAAATGCCAGACCATATAGTATAATCTTGCTTAGCCACATTAAACTGTACCTTAACTATTAGAAAAACAGACCGAGAAATGCAAAAAAGAATGGTATAAGTATAATCCTGTACAAGAGTCATGGTAGGCAGTGTAGAGCAGAGAAATGCAGCATCTGTCATGGCACCCCCCTGTGAGGTTGCTGTAATGGTCCCCCTAATGGTGTTTGTGGGTCGGACTTTTGGGTTGGAGTTTGAGAGAGCAGGAGACTTGATGGTGCTTAGTACAGGTACCTTTTTATTTTTTCCCTGTTGACATCAGCCCCTGGAAAATGATAGTAGGGGAGGAGCTGGATTAGAGAGCAGAGTAGCTCTTTTCTCCTCCAGTCTGTTCTCTGCAAGGCCCTGTATACTGAACAGCACCAGAACCTAGTAATTGTCCATACTACTATTAACCATTCTAACACCCGTAATTTTAATTACAGTTATTGCCACTATTTCTCTTTTTAACCACTTTATGTATTACTTTTGCTAATTTTGTCATGATGGTTTCCTGAACCTAAACCTTAATCTCTCTCTTTTAACCTCTTTCCCTCACTAGTGCTTTTCCCATGCCATGGCTGTGGCAGGGCAGGTACAGCAGGCAAAGGTGCTGCTCGCTGATGCCTCCCACATAAGAAATTGTGCTGTGACTGAACCCTGTAGCCAGTTGCAGAGAGCTAGGGGAGAGGTATAGGGCATTGGACAGTTGCCCTGATTTCCCCCCCCCAGGGCCAGTGCAGTGGTGTTAGGCACCCTAGGCGAACCTTCTGCCTGAAGCTCCCCCTCCCCCGCAGTCCCAATCTCATTCACTGAGATGCTGCTCATGGCCGCCCAGTGTTTGCTTTTCTCGGCCGCGAGCAGGATGGGTGCCGTTCGCAGCCCACCGAGACTCTACTCCGCTCGCAGCCCCACATGGCTGCTTTTTGCTGCCCCCTGGGCGACTGCTTAGTTTGCCTAATGGGACACACCAGCCTTGCCCACCCACCCCCACCCAGGGATGACCCTTTTTACGAGTACTAGCATCTTTCTTTCTTGAAAAAAAAAAAGCACTGAACTTAGGTGTTGGGAAGAGAGATTTTCTGCTAGCTCACACCCATTGGCTCATGAGCTGTTTCTCTTTTGTAATTTTGTTTTGGAGGGAAGCTTTTGTCACCATTCATTCCCAGGAAAGAAGACAAAAGGTTGCCCAAGTTCTGGACGAAAACCTCTGCTGTTCTGGTCCCTTTGCAGGGTACAATCTGGAGGTGTTTTTGTAAGTAAGGAGATTTCCTGTTTTTGTGGCTTGAGCTTGCTTTGTGTTTTGGGAAACTGTTCGTTCTTCCCTGTGTCACTCAGCCTGAGAGACTCAGTGCCAACACAGCAGAAACTGAGGGAGTGCTTAACCAGTGCCACATTGGAAGGAGAAGAAAACCCATTGAGCTACCCATCAAGTGCTCACCAGCAGAGACAGCGAGGAAGTAGCAACAAGTCGATGAGTGGGGTGGAATTTCCAGATCAAGCAGCGGAACCCAGATATCAACAAGGGGAAAGCTAGTAGTAGGGTGCAACCCTGAAGTCCCAAATTAGAGAATCAAGGGAACACATGACTGTATTTAATGTTTTAGTTATGGATGCAAGTAGAAGGAATTGGTACAAAATGCTGTATTATTTCTGTTAAAGACGTGATTTAGTCAAAGTTTTATGTTGGAACACCAGCAAGGATTACTGAGCAATGTTTCCTCTAATTTTTTTTTATGAACTGTGTACTCATAAAGATTCTCGTGTGCCACTTTGGGTTCATATTTGTGTGCAATATTCTTTGAGACACCGTTCTGTTTTCCTGGATGCACACAGCTTACAGGGACCATTGGCTATCGATTGGCTCACCACAGATACAAACATAGTCAGCACCTTGTATTCTGAAGGTTAATCCTTCCCCCTCCCCCCATTTGCAAGGCAGGACTAAGCCCCGGTATCGAGTGTTAGCCCCTTTCGTTAAGGAAAGCCCGGGAAGGAGCTACACATAAAAAATAAGATAGTGTACCTGAATTCTAATAATGTAGTAAGCTGCCTTGATCAGCGTTTGGAAAGGTGGGTTAAACTCCCCCCTTTCCCTGCCAGAAAAATTATCATCTACCCAGATGGCAGAGGACCAAAGAAAGAAGGGGGTAAAGAACAATGTCTTGGATAAAGACTAATATCTTGCCGGTAGTCAAGCTTGTACAGCTGAAAGTTGTACAAGCAGTGTAGAAGGGAACAACCAGGCAGATGGCCTAATTGGGTCCACTGAACCTTATCTGCCATCATCTACCTTTCAAAGAAGAAGCAGAATGTTGCAGTATAGGAACTTTCAAGACCAGAGGTCTATTTGCAAATGGTAGCTTTTATGTAGCATTTTGACCCTTGAAAAGGTATCAGAACTTATACAAACTCCAGTTTTCTTCAAGACCAATATATCTCCTAAAACTCCACGCTGCAGAAGAGTTAATACAAGAGAGATTTGACTTACTGGTTTGGGAGGGATAATAAAATTGAAAATAATGATTGTCATATCAGACTGTGCTGTGTAATAAGCACTGGCTCTTTTCCTACAGCTTTAGATGGCACTTGCTCAGTTGACCATGGTAACAAGATCGTCTACCTCCAATTATGCTTTCATTTGAGTAATAGCTTGGTGAGACACTCAGCACAGTAGCATTTAGCACAACATGAGTAATTCTGTTCTTTGTTTAGGTAGTCATTTTAAAGCAGAGTTAAAAATATATAACTAAATATCCTTAATGCAGTCATTTAGCAATGTGTATATTTTTTTTTTTTATTTTACAAGTCTGGACTGTATTTGTTGGAATTATGAATAAACTTAGCAGCTCCAGTTCCCTGTAAAATGTACACAAAAGATCAGTTTATATTAAGGCAGTTTTCTCTATGGGCTAAGTCAGGGTCTGCTGCACGCTGCCAGACAGAGGTCCTGGGTTTGATTACCAGGTCAGGTCTTCCATTCCCTGGACCAGCTGGGCTCAGGGCTGCTCCAGAGGCACCACTCACAGCCCCTTGCTGGGTAAAGGGAAAGAGTTTCATTTATAAGCAACATATAGTAATTTAATCTGATCTGACATTCATTTCCCTTTTTTTTTTTTTAGTTATACAGGACCACCCTAAGTAGCTCACAGGGTAATCTAAAAAATACAATTTAAATACAAATCATAAATAATAAAAAAAACTGTACATTTTAAATACATGTCATAAATAAAGTACAATGCATAAATACAAGTTAAATACAGTTCATGCAAAACAATTCCTAAATAATTATAGATTATTATGGAACTTGGTGACAAGGTATAGTGGGGTGCTGGGGCGGGGGGGGAGGGTCAAGTGTGTTGGATTGTAGCTGGATTTAGAGTCCATGTTAGCCAGGCTTCAGAAAGAGCCATGCTTTGTGACTCCCAGCAGAGGGCTCTCACTAAGATGGCTGAGTGGGGCTGGGGGATATAAATTAAGGGGAAAATGCCCCAGGTAGTTGAAAGTGAACGCTTATAGCACCATAGTCCAACAGAAGTCAGTTCTGACTGAGCTAAAGAAGGAAGAAATTGTCTGAACCAGAAAAAAAAAAAAGAGCCTTTTCTTTTGCTGTGTTTGCAGCACATAGTTTTCTTCCTCTTATGTCACTAAATATTTTTTTTCACAGGTACTGGAGATTGCAGCCTATCTGCATGATCCTCGCATTTGCCTCAGTGATCAACTCCAGAAGTCACCACAACCCACCTCAGGCCTGAGCGACTGTAGCATGGAAGTTCCATGCTTCTCTTTATTTCCTATGGCTCTACTCCATTTTCTCTTCCTGATGCTTATTCTCTGCAATCTTATTCCCTCTGCAGACCACTACTAACACCAAATCTACCTTCCCCATGCCCTACATTCATTACCTCACCTACTTGTCATTTACACTGTCCAGTGCTCTTGAGCTTCAGAGTTTTCATCCTCTTACCCAGCCATCTCCACTCCCTAAATGCATCTCATACCTGTCGCTGTTGTCGCACCTGTGTCTCTTCTACGTGCTCCTCCTCCTCCTCCTCTCAGCTGGAGATATCACTTCGCATCCTGGTCCTCCAAGGCAACTTTCACCTCATCAATGCATCTCAGACTGTTACTCCTCCACTCTTATCACTATTCCCCTTCTCCCTCCCTCTTTTCTTCCTTTTTCATTTGCCCTGTGGAATGCCCACTATTTTCAAGAATCATGTCTCTCTATTCATGACCTCTTTCTCTCTCCTACTCTTAGCTTCCTTGTCTTGATTGAGACCTGGCTTTCCCCTGCCTCAGTTGCTGTTCTCGGATATAGCGGTTACCTTTTCTCCCATACATCTTGCACTGAAGGTTACACTGGTGGTGTTGGACTCCTACTCTTCCCTCCTGTAGGTTTCAACCCCCTTCTTCCACCTTCACTCTTTTTCTTCCTTTGAGGCCCACTCCAGTTGTCTATTCACCCCACTACCTCTCCGGGTAGCTGCAATTTAGCAACCCCCCTGCTAAATCCCTTTCCTCTTTTCTCACCCACTTTGAGTCCAGGCTTTCCTTCTTCCTTGACCCATCCTCCCTTTCCCTTATTCGTGGCAATTTTAGCCTCCATGTTGATGACTCCTCTGACTCTAATGCCTCAAAACTTCTTTCCTCAACCTCCTCATTTGATCTGCAACTCTGCTCTACCACCCCTACTCACAAGCATGCCCACTGCCTTGACCTAGACTTTTCCTCTAACTACTGTGTTTCAAACTTCTTCACCTCAGTTCTTCATTTCTCAATCCATTCATTATCTGATAACTTTAAACCACCCTTTCCCACTGCCTTATCCATTCATCGCCAACACTTTCAGGAATCTCCAGGCTGTTGACCCTTGTATCCTCTCCACCACTACTTCATCTCTCCTTTCCTCCACTGCATTGTGTCAGTTGATGAAGCAGTTCCTTCTTACCATACAATACTCTTCCTTGCATTAGACAATCTTACCCCTCCCCCTTTCCCATTCTATAGATGCATCATACCCCAAACCTTGACTTACCCCTAAAATTTGCTTCCTACATTTCTGTGCCAGCAGTGCAGAAAGGTTTTGGCTAAAATCCTGTGCCCATGCAGACTATACATTTCAAATTCATGCTGACCTCATTCCAGTATACTGTTGCACTTGCCAAGCATAACTCCTACATCCATCTGACAACCCTCATCATCAGGTCGATACAGTAAAGCGCGGCCGCAATTACCCCATTTCTAACCCGCTTTGTACCCGCAATTTGGCCGCGTAAGTCCAACCCATGATTCACTATCCCTTTTAACCCATCCTTACCGCTTCTTTAAATCAACGGGTAACCCTTTCCGCCCGCGGCATGTATATGATATGTAAACGCTCCGATTAGCTATTCCCTACCATACAGTAACATGCGCCCCGACTATCGCCTTTTTAACCTGCAGTTTAGCCGCGTCTTTAACCTGCTAAATTACCGCCTACCCTTACCCCTGCGTTAGAGGGTAGGCGGTAAAGGTTGCCTGTGAAATTTCACGGGCAAACTTTCCCCCAGCCCCCGCTCACCTGCCCTGGCTGCGTCCATGGGTGCCGGTCTCCTGTACGGGCCCGCGCTGACAGGGACAGGGACTCACAAATGTCCCTTCACTTTCTCTTTCAGCATGCCTTCTCCCGCTTTGGCTCACAACCCTTCACTCTCTCCCTCCAGCATTCCTTCTTCCGCTTTGGCTCATGTCCCTTCATTTTCTCTTTCAGCATTCCTTCTCCCACTTCAGCAGCCCGGGGCGGATCGGGCGCTCTCCACGAGGCAGCTTCCAGCAGCCCCCGCCGGCAAAGATGCATGAACGCAAGCCTGAATCCAAAAATCAGCTGTGCCACTTATCTTTCACCAATGTTGCCACACCCATATAACCTCACTACTTAGGGCCCTATCCGTTCCCACATATAGTTCAAGCTCTTCTTACTCACCTACAAGAGTCTTCACGCATCAGCTCTTCACTACCTCTCTTCTCTTATCTCTCTGTACACCACAATCATTAGGCAAGTCACTCCTATCTATGCCCTTCTCCGCTACCACCCAATTCCCAGTTCCATACTTTCCACTTGGCTGCATTATATGCTTGGAATAAACTTCCTGAGCTGGTGTGTCATTCTCCTGCTCTTGCCTTATTTAAATCATGTCTAGAAAGAAACCCACATTTTTCAGGCTGCTTCTAAATCTTAAGCCTTGATTTTCCAGCTTATAGCCTCATTAATTTTTAACTATTTTCTTAAGTGAAATTCCCAAAGTCTCTTTTGTCCTGTATGTTTGTTTATTAGGGTGTAAGCACTACAGAGAAAGGATGGTCTCATATGTTTTTGTACAGCTCTGTGTACATCAAGCAGTGTTACAGAAGTGATAAGTAGTAGTTGTAGTAGTCCGAAGAGAACTGTAGAAGCAGAAAAGCAAGAAACACAGCACTGCCTTATGTTCCTTTGGGAACTTTGTGCCTTATCATGATTAGTTGTGAAGCTAAAGAGCTACTGGTTATCCACTTGGGAACTAGGTTATACAATTAAGACAGAGCATTTACTTATTTTGACAGCATCTTTTATCCAAAGACCAGAAATTAAAATGCAGCATTATATAGTTGTACTTGGGAGAATGGCCCCTGGCTGTTTCCTTTTGATCTTCCAAAACCATTAATGAATATAGGACCAAAAAAAAAAAAGGTTTGCAGCCGTTTTCCCAGAGATAAAGTGATCACAGTATTTTCTCACTCTTTTCTGAATTCTGCTTTAATTAAACCCAATTTTAAATTACTTGCTATGTAGAGTTTATCACCGAAACGGATCATTAGCAAAGATAACACAATTCTTTTAAAGCCAAAAGCAGTAGTTCTCAGTACAGTACCTTGCATTTCTTGCTCCTGGGGAAGGCTCAATTAATAAGCATCCGTTTTCCTAACCTGTGGCTTACACAGGTTAGAAAAACAGATGCTCATATGCTAGGGGCACACATTTGTCCCTTTTGTCTCCTTGGCAGTGCAACCCCTCATTTAAATACTGAAACGCGCACCCTGGAGAGGTGGATGGGCACGTGTTAGGAAAGTGGGCTCTCAACACTGAGTGCCTGTTTTCCATGCTCAGTTATTGCATTAGCCCCATTCTCTCCTCACCACCACATTTTCTCACCTAGCTCATATGTCACACACACTGTCCCTTAACGCTTTCTTTTTCCCACAGCTCATCTCCCACCACACACATTCCCCTTCCTCCAGCTCACTTTCTGCCACATTCAATCACTCCATGCTCTCACCCCCTTTGCCGGGCTCACCACACCCAACACCCACACTGTTTCCCCCACCTACAGTTTTATTCCTCACCCCATTCTCCTGTTAGTTTTCCCCCTCTCCTTCAGCTGATCTCCCTACATGCTTTTCCCACTTGCCCAACTCATCCATCCAGCCTCTCTCTCTCTACCCCGACCCCAGGTAGCCTCCATTCTCACCCATACTCACCTGTCCCACCAGTCAGCATTCATTATTTACCTCTAGTCCTTGCCCTATCCCCTCCAAGACACGCCTCCCCTTCTTTTGTCCAGACACACACTGCCAGTACTTCCCCCTGGAACAGATGTCTAAATACCATACAGATTTCAGTGCATTTGAGCTAGAAGGTGAGTGAACTTCCACACTTTTTCATAGTCTCATGAGAAAAGAGCAGGAGTTTGAGCATCATGTGGCTCAAACTCACTGAGAACTGCAAGGTGCCAGAAGGCAACAGCTGTTCTAGGAGTGGTACCAGCAGCAGACATCTGGAGACATTAGGGAAGGGACTAACTAGCTTGGAGGGACTTAATAACATAAGAAACATCATACTGGGTCAGAACAAGGGTCCATTAAGCCCAGTATCCTGTTTCCAACTGTGGCCAATCCAAGTCACATGTACCTGGCAAGAATCCAAACATTAGATAGATCACAAGCTACTATTGCTTATTAATTACTGTATTAGCAATTTATGGATTTAACCTCTAGGAACATATCCAAACCTTTTTTAAACCCAGTAACACTAACTGATGAAACCACATCCCCTGGCAATTAATTCCGGAGTTTAGCTATGCGCTGAGTAAAAAAGAATTTTCTTCGATTTGTTTTAAATGAGCGACTTGCTAATTCATGGAGTGCACCCTGGTCCTTATATTATCTGACAAGAGTAAATAACCAATTTACATTAACTTGTTCAAGTCCTTTCATGATTTTGTAGACTTCTATCATATCCCCCTCAGCTGTCTCTTCTCCAAACTGAACAGTCCTAACTTCTTTAGCCTTTCATCATAGGGCAGCCGTTCCATGCCCCATAACATTTTGGTCACCCTTCTCTGCACTTTCTCTAGTGCAGCTATTTCCTTTTTGAGATGCGGTGACCAGAATTGCACACAGTATTCAAGGTGCGGTCTCACCATGGAGCGATATAGAGGCATTATGACATCCTCCATTTTATTTTCCATTCCCTTCCTAATAATTCCTAACATTCTGTTTGCTTTTTTTGATCGCCACAGCACACTGAGCCAACGATTTCAATGTATTATCCACTACGAAGCCTAGATCTCTTTCCTGGGTGGTAACGCCTAAGATATAACCTAACATTGTGTAACTACAGCAAGGGTTATTTTTCCCTATATGCATCATTTTGCACTTGTCCACGTTAAACTTCATCTGCCATTTGGAAGCCCAATTTTCCAGTCTCACAAGGTCCTCCTACAATTCATCATAATCCACTTAAGATTTAACTACTCTGCATAATTTTGTGTCATCCACAAATGTGATCACCTCACTCGTCGTACCCCTTTCCAGATCATTTATAAATATATTAAAAAGCACCAGTCCAAGTACAGATCCCTGAGGCACTCCACCATTTACGTTTTTCTACTATGAAAACTGACCATTTAATCCTACTCTCTATTTCCTTTTTTTAACCAATTTGCAATCCACAAAAGGACATTGCCTCCTATCCCATGACCTTTTAGTTTTCTTAGAAGCCTCTCATGTGGGACTTTATCAAATGCCTTCTGGAAATCCAAATATACCACATCTACCAGTTCACCTTTTTTTCACGTTTATTCACCCCTTCAAAATAATGTAGATTTGTGAGGTAAGATTTCCTTGGGTAAATCCATGCTGGCTGTGTTCTATTAAACCCTGTCTATTTAAATGTTTTGTGATTTTATTCTTTATAACAGTTTCCATGATTTTTCCCAGCACTGAAGTCAGGCTCACCGGTCTATAGTTTCCGGGATCACTCTTGGATCCCTTTTTAATATAGGGATTACATTGGCTACCTTCCAATCTTCAGATACTTCGGATTATTTTAATGATAGGTTACTAATAGTTCTGAAATTTCCTTTTTTTAGTTTTTTCAGAACCCTGGGTGTATACCATCCCGTCCACATGATTTACTACTCTTCAATTTGTCAATCAGGCCTACCACATCTTTCAGGTTCACCGTGATTTGGTTCAGTTAATCAGAATGACCATCCATGAAAACCTCCAGAACACATCTCTCTCCAACATCCTCTTCAGTAAATACTGAAGCAAAGAAATCATTTAATTTTTCCACATGGCCCCTTTAACCCCTTGATCATCCAATGGTCCAACAGACTCTCTTGCAGGCTTTATGCTTCGGATATATTTTTAAAAGTTTTTATTGTGAGTTTTTGCCTCTATGGCCAACTTCTTTTCAAATTCTTTCAAATTTTTTCTGAGCAGGTCTTATCAATATCTTACATTTAACTTGCCAGTGCTTATGTCTTATCCTATTTTCTTCTAAAAGATTCTTCCAATTTTTGAATGAAGATCTTTTGGCTACAATAGCCTCTTTCACCTCACCTTTTAACCATGCTGGTAATCATTTTGCCTTCCTTCTACCTTTCTTAATGCAAGGTATACATCTGGTCTGTGCTTCTAGGATGTTTGGGTTTTTTTTAAAGATTGTCCACACCTATTGCACACTTCTTACCTTTGTAGCTGCACCTTTCAGTTTTATCTATTTTTCTCATTTTATCAAAGTTTCCCTTTTGAAAGTTTAGTGCTAGAACCATGGATTTACATACCATCCCCCTTCCAGTAATTAATTAAAATATGTTCTTATGAGGTTGCAGAGAATGGTGTGTATCAAAGATTACAGTAGTTTCTTTTGCACTGCAAATTCTGCAGAAGTGAAAATTATTTTGAGGAGAGGAATTACGTTCAAATTCTGCTTTGCACAAAATTCTCCCAGCAATAATTTCTCTTTACTTTCACCATTGCTTTGTTAAGTCACCCCTGGATTCTTGTTTCCAAAAATGTTTTCTATGCCTGAGAAAAACACAACTCATCCAGTAAGTACAATTCAAAGACTAATACAGCTCTCAAGTATAATAAATTGCTCTTGTGTGCAAAAGTCTTCTATAGTTTTTGTTATAGCAAATCACAGACCCTCTTTATAATATACATGTTGGGTTTCAGGCTGCTTGCTGTATAGAGAAACCATTGTCAGACAAACAAAACTTGCATTTATGGGTGTAATGGTTATTTAGAACTGGTCCACGATGAGTAAGGATTTCGATTGAATCAAAAGCTTTGTAAGTAATCATCTGCAACATTCACAAAGACATTTTATCTTTTAACATGGGGTAGTAGTTGCATGATGTTTACTGCAGCAATGCCAGTTTTTGGCAGCAGCCAGATTTGATGATACTATTGTCTTTACACCTTCATTAATTGGCTCAGTCTCTGCTCTTCCAAGAAGAAAAGGTGCAAAGCTGTGTTAAATTCATCAGATCTGCATGGGCCTGTTTTATTCCACTGCATATTTCTTTTACTAGTCCAAAACTCAAGCTCTAGGTGCACCTTCTGCCCAGAATGCATTGCCCAGGCCCTGCACCTGTGGGGACTGCTACACCTGATCTGTAAATGGTGAACTAGAGCTTTAAAATGTTAAAGACAAACATAATGGGAATGATCATAATTGAAATAAGCTTTATATGACAGAGAGGACTGGGCACCTAGATCCTGTTAGGCTGCAGCTGCTTTTATTTTTACCACAGTTGAAAAATTTGGAATGAGCTTTGAGAAGTTTGGGGGATGCTAGCTCAAATAAGAGGAACCAGGTTATACCTCCAATTATGTACACAAGACTGCACATCAAAGACAACGTCCAAGCAGTGACTCAGCCTCCTGAAAAGAGCAGAGTGAAGAATTTACATTAGCAATAAAACATAGCTTAGAATCCAGCCAGGACAGGGGGCAATTCTCAGTTTGCACATTGGATTAGGATTTATTTATTTTGGGATTTTACATTTACAACAGTCTATGCTTAAGCCCAAGGAAAAACAATTATGTGGATGCTCCAGGGTTTGAGCATCAGCTCAGAATTGTCCATGAAGCAGGAATTCATCATGTGGTCTTGCGTTCAGTTTCTATGAGGCAGCTAGGATAACAAGACTGGTGTTGGTATAGATAATTATTCAGATGTTCAATTCAAGCAACAACAATTTTTTGACATGAAGACCTCTTACATTTATAGTCACCTAGTCAGTTTGCAGGAGCAGATTAGAGACCTAACACAGACCTGGCAAACCTGTAGAAAATCAGCCCAGCTAGTGCATTTGGTCTCTGCTTCCCCCAACCTCTCTCCCTCACTTATGCGTACAGAAACATCATATAGTATTGCTGACTAGTAATTACAATATTTTAAATAACCAAATTATTTTATTCTACATTTGCCTGAATTTTAATTCCAGTCATGTTTTCCATTTTTCTTCTCTCCCCCTCCAACTGTTTCTCTGAAATTTCTGTCTTCAATCCATCATTACTTAATGTAATCCATTGCTACAAAGTAAAATGGTTCATTCCAGCACCCTAGGTGGGAGTTGCTAATAGTTTGATCTTTTGCCCCTTTTTTTTTTTTTTTTAATATTTAGAGCCTGCTTTAATTTTGGGGACAGGCACACATTCTGCCTGGATTGAGCTCACTCCATGCAGCCTTAATGGATCCAGATCCCCAAGGAGCATTTTTGTGCTCTAGGGAGGAAAATATCAGAAAATCTATATGGATCCCTCCTTTCTGAGGCTTGATATGAACCATCTGACCATGAGTACTATGGCTTGTACCAAGTCCGTTGAAAGTGGACTTCTCTGAGAACAATTGAGAACAGAGTGCCTGGATTTGATGGTGCTATGCACTGAAATTAAGTTATCACCACTTGGTGCACTGGCAGGCTGGGATTTGTTAGACTGTGCACAAACATCTATCTCTTGCTGGCAAGCTACAGTGTGCCATAGTTATGTCTGTGCAAAAACCCAAACAAGATGGTTAGATTAGACTACACTGTGCCATGTTTCATTTGAAGAGCACAGGGCTATGGAGTGCAGTGGGATCAATGAGAGGAAGAATGCCTGCAGTCTTTCCCCTGAATCATCCTGCGAGCTCTATGGAAAGTGAGGTGATACAGTTATATTAACATCTCTTACCTCATCAATCTCTTCTTCACCATTTAATTTACCTTGCATTTCTCTGGATCTCCAGCTTTGTTTTTTAATCTCAGCCCTCTCTATTTCTTCTGCAGGTTTCTATCTCCTTCTTGTGTCATCCCTCTACCTCCATTCTTAACCACACAATAGTGAGGAGAAGCAAGATGGCACTGCCGAAGCAGACATGCTGCTTTGAGGTCTGCATAATGCTGCAATGGTTGCGAATGGCAGCTTTTACCTCACCAAACTTTGTTGCTGGCTGTAAGTGTGGTGATGCCTTCTGGGCATATTTTTCAACAAAAATTTATTTATTTTATTTATCGAGTTTTATATACCGTCGTTCGGTTTCGCCATTACAATGGTTTATAAAGGTTTTCAACAGCTATTTCATGCTGTGGAGCAGGGCTGGATTTAAGATTTTGGTGCACTCAAGACTTGGGAGGAGGGGTGTGTGTCTGGACAGAGCTCCATAACAAAACCCCTTTGAACAAGGTTCCTCTTCATGCAGATATTTAGCAGGTGTCTAAGGCATCTACACCTAAATCTGGGCCTGCTGTGTAGAAGGATGATTTCAGCACCCAGTTAGCAGGTGTTGATTCTTCTTCCTTAGCAGACACTAATAAGTTCCTCAGTCCAGCAGTATAGGCACACTGAAATCTGCCTGTGCAACGGAGAAGACCTTTGAATACATGCTTGGGGGAGGGGAGGATAAGGAGCTGTGGGGACTGAGAGCACATACTTGCCATGTCCCCCATGCTGCTGTGAGCCTGTTTTCCATTGATGCAACCACAGACTTCTGCATCAGGAAAAAGGGAGAGCCAGAGAAGTGGATTTTAACAACCAGTGGGGTTCACTCTGCTGGGCCGCAGCTGGTCTTTCTCCTTCTGAACCTGGGCCAAAGTGAGGCAGAGAAAGCAAGTTTGCTTACAAGGCAAAGGTTTCTCAGTCAATAGTAGGATGAAATAGCCTTAACATGTGGTAATGTCATCCAAAAGTACCAACAGAGACCCAGGTCTCAGTAAAGATTTTGAGTACGTGCTGGAGTATCCACACATACACACACACGCTGCCTCGTGAGCTGCTCCATATCTTCCAGAGCTTAAGCTTTTTCAGATATTCGAGTCTCCAGGGAAGTGGGTGGGGATTAGGTATGGCTAATTCATTCTGCTATCTGTGCAGAACCCTGTCTATAGGTAAGCAAACTTGCTTCCTGTGAGGGTTGTTGGCTGTAGATTGCCTCAAAAATGAGAGGCCTAATCCCAGGAAAGTCAAATCCAGTCCACTGACGGTAGATGGACTTCAGTCTACACCAGCCACCTTCCCTTCATGTTGAGCCTGCTGGTGCTTATGGCTGGTGAGGCATGAAAACTGGAGAAGTCCCCACCATGGACAGAGAACGAGGCCTGAAACAGGGTAAGGAGAAGGAATGAACCAGAAAGCCGGAAAGAAGAATAAACAGGACCACTGAATGTAGAAACTGAAGATAATGAAGTCTTCAGGATAGAGGAGCAGAGTCAGAGTATGAGGACCAGAAGGCAGGACCAAGTTCTAGCAACTGGCTCCTGAAACTGCCTCAGTATAAAAGTCTATACAGCAGACAAGATGATTCTGGTTGGGGGGGGGGGGGGGGGGGGAGTAATGAGCACAGTACTAGGACGACTAGACAGACCTTTCACAGAGGTGCCACCTACAGGTCAGAGGAGTACTCAGGAATGGATCCTTACACCTCCTCCATCATAAAGCAGGCATCAATTAGCCATAACGCGTGGGGAGTCTCAAGTTGTAGGTTACAGAACAAGCAAATTTTAAAACAAGCAATTTGGAACCCTATAGTAAACAGGCTGCAAAAAACTGCTGTTCCAAAGTTATTGTCCCTTCGACATTTTTTGTCAAGACCATGGTGGGATATGAACTGAAGACAAAGTTGCTGCTTTGGGACGTGAATGGATGATCAAGTAGCAGCTTTGCAAATGTCTTTAATAGAAGTGGCCCTTAGATGAGCCACTTAAGTTGCCATAGCTCTTATGTAATGAGCCTTGACAGAGCGTAATCTGAAAGCCAGCCAGCACATAAAAGTATGAGATACAGTTTACTAGCCAATTACTTAGAATTCTCTTATCAACTGTCACACTTTGCTGGAATCAAAGGAAATGAACAGCTGAGAAGCTTGACAATAAGGCTGAGTCCTCCTCAAGTAACAGACTAGAGCAATTTTGTGGTCCAAGAAGCGAAGAGCCCTTTTACCTCTGTGCATATGTGGTCTTGGAAAGAAAGTAGGCAGCATGTAGTTTAATTAATGTGGAATGCAGATATTACTTTTGGAAGGAACATAGTGCAAGTACACAGAACCACCATGCCGTGAAAAAAAATGCAGGTATGTGAGAAGGAAATGAATACCTGCAATCCACTTACTTTTCAAGTCAAAGTGACAGCTACAAGGAACAACAGTTCCCAGGTAAAAAAAAAAAAAAACTTCAACTCCACCCACTCAAGAGGTTCAAAGGGAGGTTTCATGAGTTGAGCAAGGTCGACATTAAGATCCCAAGGCACTGGAAGTTTATTGACTTGAGGCTTGGAAATGACACACGTTTCATGAATTTTGATACGAACGGGTGGGGGAAGCAAAGCTCTTTTCACCTGCTGGTGATTTGTCATAGTGGCACTTAGATTAAATTTAACTGAAGAGGTGCTTAGGCCTAAGGACGAGAGGAGGAATAGATATTGAAGTAAGCCTCTCGGGCAACAGGAGAAAGCATCCAGCTGCTGGTCACAAGCCAAGTTGAGAACCTCTTCCATTTGTAACTGTAGGATCTTCTAGTAGGTGTTCTAGCCAAAATCAGCACATCCTCCATATCTTTTGGAAGGCATAAGGAGAATATTGCATGTTAAACATCTGCACCATGAAGGCCAGCAATGGCAGGCTTTGAAGGCAAAGTCTGCCACCATCCTTTGTGATAAGCATCTGAGAGCTCTCCAATGAAACAGGAGGCTGAGCTGATAGATGAATGAGATATGGATGCCACACTTGACAAGGCTATGCCAGTGATATGAGAATCATTCACCTTGTCCTGAACAACCTTCTGGACAGTCCTGGGACTGACAAGAAATTGCACATATTTATGAGCAGACAGGTGCTCCAGTTTAGCACAAAAGCATTGGGAATGGAATGCAACTTCTCAGAAGCATAGGGCAGAACTTCTTGACTTTTTTTTTTTAATCTTCTGAGATGAACAGATTGATCATTGGCATTCCCCAAAGATTGAACAACTTGTCCACAACCCTTTGATCCAAGGACCACTAGTGGGATTGCAGCATTCTGCTTAGGCAGTTCACCAACACGTTTTGGACTGCTGGAAGATAGGTCACTGGAAGATTGGTGTTGTGATGATTGGCCCATAACCAGATTCAGAGAGCTTTCTTGCAGAGGGCATATGAGCCCGTTCCTCTCTGCTTGTTCACATAGAACCTGGCCACTTGCATTAATATTCTCTTACCTGATAGCAAGTAGGAGAATGGTTTTAGCGCATAATGGATAGCTCGCAGCTCCAGCAGGTTAATCTGCAGATGGCTCGCTGCTGAGTACCATAATCGCTGGGTCCACACAGCCTCTCTGTGTGCCCTCCACCTCTTGGTGGAGGCATTGGTAGACAAGATCACTTGATGCGCTAGCACATGCAGTGAAAAGCCTACCTTGAGAACCTCCAGGCTCATCCATCACTGAAAGGATGTGCTTATCTCAGAAGTCATGAAGATCCTGTGGGAGAACGGTTGATAAAGCTGATCCCATTGACTTTAGGGGCGCACTGAAATCTGCAGATGTGAGTCCTGAAGAAACAGGGCCAATCTCACTGGCACTCTGTCTCACTGCAGAAAAAAGCTCACTAATCCCATTAATAATGTGGTTCTTTCAACTAGAGGTAAAGCCTTCACTTGACCAAGTCTATTCTAGGCTCCTGTGAACAGGACCCTTTTAATTGGGGTCAGACTGAACTTGGCAAAGTTGACTAGGAACCACAGATATTAGCTGCTTTGAGGAACTGAAACTCCTATTGGAGATGGACCTTCCCCAACCAATTGACCAGATAACAGTAAGTCTGCATATTCCCTGTTAACACAGATGCTCAGCCACTACTGCAAGGTATTTTGTGAATGCTCTTCAGGCTACTGAAAAGTCTAAAGGAAGCACCTTGACTGGTAATGCACATCCTTCACCACAAACATGAGGAACTTCCAGTGGGAAAGGTGAATGTGGATGTTTGCATAAGCATCTTTCTTGTCCCAAGTGCACATCCAATCCCCTGGTTGAATGAAAGGAAGAAGTGTCTGGAGTCAGTTCATCTTGAATCTCTCCTAAACCAATGGTTTGTTCATTCCTTACGATCCAGAATGTCTCAATTCCCCTGATTTTTTGGGGATCAATAAATATTAGGCATAGAACCCCTAAACCCACTCCTGAGAAAGGACAAGCTCAATTACTTTCTATTACAGAAACGACTATCTCCAGCTGCAGTGGGGCAGATTGAGAGGGGTCAGAGTTGAATACTGAAGCCCAGAGGGTCGAGTGAGGGTGAGAAAAATGCAAATGGTCACCAGACTTTACTCACCCCACTGGTCATTAGTAAATCCAGTCCATTTTGGAAGGAAGGACTGGATCCTCCCCACCACTGGAGGTGGGTCTCAAGAACATTAAAAACAAAACAACAAACCACCTAGTCCTGGTCTTGGAATGACACCTTTTCCCACACTGCTGGCCTCTAGGGGGCAGCTGCTGCTTTTAAAAGAAAGACTAGCCTGAGGGTGCTGAAACATTTGGAAAAGGCATCTTTACAATAACGGAAGTTTGCAGGAAAAGTACTGTCATTGGGCTGGGGCCAGCTGGGCTCCTGCTGCCACTGATAAGTGACTGTAGAATGGACTGATGCTCCTTAATCAGAGAACTCATCTTCTTTACCTGGTCACTAAACAAATTGCCCCCAGCACAGGGAACCTCTCCCAGATAGTCATACACATCTTCATGAAAGTCACTTGCTCAACTACTTGAGACTTCAACCTCCGATGGAAGCGAATGATGTCTTGGCCATGGTATCAAAAGTTTTGTCAGAGTGGACTAGATGTTTTTCACATTCTTCTACATTCATTATAGCTTCGTGAAATTCTACCTGCTCTGGGTCTGATGAGTCTGCTACAGTGTTTGAATAACTTTTTGCAGAAGATGAAATCTCTCTCATGCACAGCTGATGAGTCACAATCTTGGCACTAAGCATAGATCCCTGGAAGACCTTTTTCCCCAAACATGTCTAACATCTTCAGATCCTTCCCAGGAGATGTACTAGAATGATGAGTCCACTTTGCACATTTCAATGCCAACTCCACCAAGTGGTGTGGCAGCTGAACCACACCGGAACCTGCACTCTATACTTCAGCTTTCAGGCCACCAGTGTCTGCCACATCCTCATTGGTAGATTTTTGAGTCGTCTATGTACTGGAAGGGAGACAGTGTCTGCTGAAAACAGAAGCAGCCTGAAGACATCTACTCATGGGTCGACCTGCTTCCTGAACCGATGGAAAGTGTGTTTGCCAGCTTATCTAAGATAACATGATCTTCCAGGAAATACATATGCTGGGGCAAGTTCAGTAGAGAGTTGTAAGAAATCTCAGTGGAATCCTCCTCCTCTCCTGAGCCATGAAACAGAGAATAATGGTGGCAGTAACCAGAGAGAAAACTTCTGATGATACGAAGAGGAAGTTTCTGAAAGGAACTTGGGAGTGCACATACTCCACTTCTTTCCCTCTAATCCATGAAAGGGCTCTGTAGGAGGCAAATCTACAACCAGAAGGGGACTTACTCCTATTGCTGGAAGCCCCTGAGGTGAAGCACAAGCTTCTGGGGGGGGCTTTGAGCAGCACTGCTACAAGGTAAGATTTCTTCCATCTTGGACAGGAGAGTTTTAAGTTCCTTCCTCTTCAGAGACCCAGATCAGCTCCTTTTCACTAAGCCTCATTGACACCGGTGGCACCAAGTGGAAGCTTACAACTGGAGTGATAGCTGAAGTCATGACTGGCTTCAGAGCACTTTACTTCAGATGCCTCAAGACTCATGCTGGTCTGCACCATAACAAGACTTTTGAATTTCAGCGCTCTGTCCTGACAATGATGGGGCCTTAGCAGGTTGCACCATGGTAGGAACTCTGCGCTGATGAGATGGACAGTGCCAGGTCCAGATAGAAGAAGTGGCTCAACGCCATAGGGATCTTCCACACCATGAATGAGGATGGCATCTGCACTGTGGTGGTTGTGCCTCACCTCAGGGTTGACCCTACTCAAACACAGAGAATCAATTATACAAACAATTTTAAATCGACAACATATATGAACTTTATTATATCCTGAAATATAACATCCTATTTAAACAATTAAAAACTATCTAGTCAAAACACCCACTTACACATTCATCCCACTTAAAAACATATAACACCTGTAAACATTGTGATCATCAATACACTTTCCAATTTAATACTGTTTTTTATATAGTTGTAATTACATTTAATTTCAGTATCTTATGACAGTTAACATCAATGAGCCCTTATATATAACAAATTTTTCACATATAAATCAATCCGAAACTGTGTCCGGATATCACGACTCAAAATTCTCTTTTAATATTCATCATGAAGGGCGATCATATTCCTCCCGATCCGACAAAAGATCTTTGTTTCACCCCACACCTGGGGCTTCCTCAGGGACTTAATATAAAAGGTGTCCACTCTCCACACCTACCATTAAAAGTAAATATCAAGTCAACCGCCACAATAGCGTTCAATATACAATACATCACTGTATTGAAAATTACCCCTACTAACCTGCAACTCCCGACTTTTAATCACAAACTGCGTAAAACTCCCAAATCAGCTTCGAATCATAAGTCACGTTTGCTTCCAAACATCACTTTAATCACCTTCATCAAAAATATAGCTTATACTCCATGTTTTCAAACTGCTTTCTAAAACCAAACAGGCAAATAAATGAATTAAAACCAACTTCTACCCATCTATTCAACAGTCCCATTACCACTCCCATTCACATCGTGCACTTACAATCCAAACCGGAACCGACAAAACGTCACATGTCAGAAAACGTCATAAAGTACTACCCTTTCCTCTGCTCTTATATATACCATTCAATCATTATCTAATTCGATCACTGGAAATGTCATCAAATGCAAATATTAAACAGCTGTCCCCATCTGAACACATTCAAAAAAATGCATTCCATTCAATCAGGCCATTTAAGCCTCCAGGTGTAACAGTTCCCCATTTAAAGATAAAGCGCTGCTCTATCCGTTTCAGAACAGCTGACATGTCACCCCCGTTAGGTAAATAAACTTTCCTAATGACACAAAAGTTTATGTCATCCACTGTATGTCCAAGCTCAATCCAGTGATCCACTAACGGGGCATGCAATTTCAATTTTATTCTACTTCGATGTTCTATAATCCACGCTTGAATAACTAGCGGTCTGCCCAAGGTACACTAGCCCACAAGGGCATACTGTAGCATATATTACGCCACTTGTATTACACGAAAAAACTTCGGTAACTTTGAATTGGCATATTGAAATTCCTTACATACCAACACGTGTTTACATACAGAGCATGATCCACAGCTAAACTGACCGGAATCCAGATTCTCTAATCCTTTAAAATTTCCGGTATTTCAAATGGCTACCTAAGTTCTGTCGCTTTTTCACAGCGAAAATAGGTTTTTCAACAAACACACTGTTGGATGATAACATGTGCCAATGTCTTAAAATACTACTTTTAATATCTCTAATTTTAGTAGAGTATGGAATAGAGCAAATAATCCTAGCAGGAACCTGTTTCTTAGATTGAATAAAAAATATTGTCCCTGTTGGCATATAATGCCTGTTTATATGCTTTTTTTTTTTTTTTTTTACTGTTGACTTGGCATAACCACGAGCTAAAAACCGTTTGGTTAATATCTGCACTTGACTCTTGTATTCTGTTACTGAAGTGCATAATCTCCTATATCTTAAAAATTGGCCGGTGGGGATATTGTCACGTAATTGTCTAGGGTGAAAACTATCATAATGCAATAAAGTATTTCTATCAGTTTCTTTTCTGTACATAGTGGTCACCAATTTGCAATCTTGTATATGTACTGACATATCCAAGAACGTGACCGATCTTTTATCCCAAGTGACAGTGAATTTTAAATTGGGATCACCAGAGTTCAATTCTTTCAAAAACTCATTCAACTCACTATTTGATCCCTGCCAAATAAAGAATAAATCATCAATAAACCGTTTCCAAATAACAATATAAGGAAACCATTTAGACCTCTATATATCACATTCTCTTCAAAAACTGACACATACAAACAAGCTGCACTCGGAGCTACTGGCCATCCCATAGGGATCCCTTTGATTTGTAAATACATTTTCGAATCAAAACTGAACACATTACAAGTCAACACAATTTCCACCAACTGTAATAAGAAATGCAATCTCTTAACAGATAAATCCAATGTCTTCAACTCCCTTCTAATAATCTGAAATGCTTCCATTTGAGGTATGTTAGTGTAAAGGGAGGTAATGTCTGCTGTAACCAACAGCCAATTATCTGCTACCTCAGGTAACCCCACTAACTGGTTAATAAAAATCGGTCGAATCTTTTATATAAGAGGCAATCTTGGACACTTTTGGTTGAAGGTCAAAATCTATAATTTTAGCCAAGGGCTCCAAAATCATGCCTATACCAGCCACAATAGGTCTCCCTGGTGGATCCACCAACGATTTGTGAACCTTGGGTAGTATATAGAAATAAGCACATGTGGGATGTTGTACATTTAAATATCAAAATTCTGAGTAATAATATTCCCTTTAACAGCCAATTCCAAAATCTCCTCCACACGTTGACTCACAGATTGACTGAATGTCTGATTTATCTCCATATAGAACTGTTGATCATTAAGCTGTCTCATAACTTCCCTATTGTAATCACATACATCCATAACTACCACACCTCCACCCTTATCTGCAGACAAAACCATAATGGTTTTATCCTCCCTCAATTGTTTAATCGCAAGCCATTCCTCTTTAGACAAATTATGTGACAGGTATTCCCTGTCATATTCTATACGCTCCACATCCCGCAATACCAACAATTGAAAAGCCTATAAAAGAGGACTGGGTGTACTAGGGGGAATCCATTTAGATGGTTTATATAAACTATTCCTCTCTTCCATATCCTTCTTGTCAGAAAAAAATTCTTTGAGATGTAAACACCTAAAAAATGTATACAGTTCTATATGTGTATTAAATGTGTCATACCTGCACGATGGCACAAAAGAAAATCCTTTATTGAGAACCCTAATCATAGCATCAGTCAAAGGTTTAGAAGACAGATTAAACACTGCACCATGTAATACATTAACATACAGTAATGTATTATATATTGAACGCTATTGTGGCGGTTGACTTGATATTTACTTTTGATGGTAGGTGTGGAGAGTGGACTCCTTTTAAATTAAGTCCCTGAGGAAGCCCCAGGTGTGGGGTGAAACAAAGATCTTTTGTTGGACCGGGAGGAATATGATCGCCCTTCATGATGAATATTAAAAGAGAATTTTGAGTCGTGATATCCGGACACTTTTTCGGATTGATTTATATGTGAAAAATTTGTTATATATATAAGGGCTCATTGATGTTAACTGTCATAAGATACTGAAATTAAATGTAATTACAACTATATAAAAAACACAGTATTAAATTGGAAAGTGTATTGATGATCACAATGTTTACAGGTGTTATATGTTTTTAAGTGGGATGAATGTGTGAGTGGGTGTTTTGACTAGATAGTTTTCAATTGTTTAGATAGGATGTTATATTTCAGGATATAATAAAGTTCATATATGTTGTCAATTTAAAATTATTTGTATAATTGATTCTCTGTGTTTGAGTAGGGTTTACAGTAATAGAGAATTAGTATATCCCTGTGTGTCGTTCACCTCAGGGTTGAGACAGACTTCAGCACAGGCTTTTTTGGTGCTGAAGGTGGCCCTGGAAGGGATCCCTTGTGCCTTTTAAGTGCTCTTCTTTGCACCACAGCCAATGCCTCACTCCTATGCACCATGCTCAACTCCTGACCCGAGACAGATCCCACAATGGACACCATGGGATGGAGGGGAGCCTTTCAAGAGTGAGAGGGAGAGATATCCCGCTTTGATTTTCTGCAGTTAGTCGAACCTTCAATTCCGAATGAGGAGCAGCTGTGCTGCATATTTCACAGTGCCTCCATTTTCTAGGCATACTGTTGTTGCACCCATGGGAACATCCTACTGCAACTGTCGCAGTTGGCAGAGTCATGCTTCGGGAAATCTGGTGCGCACAGATGCAGGTCTCGAAGCTGCTGACTACCGTCTCCTTGGCCACAGATTTCGCCATTTCTTTTTTTGTACAACTGAGTTCTGTTGAGACTCTGCCAAAGTAGCAACTTGAAAAAGAAAAACAAGACAGGAAAAATCCTAGGCCAACAAAAGAGGCCAGCAACAAAATGTAGAGAGAGACTGGGAACATATCTATGCAGTAGCTTGGATGAAGCAAGACTGAAAGTCTCATGAGGCAAAGAGCATGTGTGGAAACTGCCCCACATGCTTAGTCAAAACTTTAATGAGCTTGTCCATGTCAGTGCCATCGGATGATGTTGCCAAGTAAATTGTCAGTATCATTTCCTAGCCTGTACCATTCCTTTTTCAGCCCTGAAATTAAATAGGTATTGCCCTAAAGAATGTATCTCTTATCCTTACCAGGTTGACGTGTCTATTGGGTTAGCAAAAACTTTTGGAAGGATGAAATATAAAAATACTTACATGTTAGTTAACAAGAAAGACTGTATTATTCCTCACAAAAATGGAAATAAGAACCCTAAAGAGACTGATTAACAGACGTGACAGGAATGAAATATTTCTGCATTGCATCCTTTCCAATATTTTTAAGCTATGTTGAGAGATATTTTCTGTGAAAAAGACAATATAGCCCTCTACCACTGAGGCTATCATAACATGTGCAGTTTTGCTCTGTGTGTATGTATGTCAGGCTACGTCCACCTGTGCTGTGCCTATCTGGGATGCCATGTCGCTCAGTCACAATGGTTAATTTCCAGAAGTGTTTAATTCCAAGAATCCTTTTGGATGTAGTGAGTATTAGGGGATGCCTACTGCAAAATTCTTCCAACAGTTGTCCAAAAAAAATAAAACTCACAACAAAAAAATCTGTTCAGGGTTGAAGGATTTCAGCTTACATAAGAACAGAATCATCATGGATACTTTAACTTAAGCAAAAACTGCAAATCTAATTGTAAAGACACAAAGCATAACAAAGTGGAAGGCATTTTTCTCAATTGACCTTTGTACAGTTATATAACAGTTTTGTCCCTTTTTGGAGATTACGGTTTGGGGCACAGTTTTATTGCTACTTGGAAATGTAAATCTGATTTTGCAGTTAAGCTGGGGTGTATTGGAGTGTAGGGATAAATTGTCAGAATTTAAATACAACTGTTCTGTCTCTTGGTTCTGTCTCCTCTCTTTTTCCTCAGTTTGTTTGTGAGGCATTCTTCCTCTTCAAGTGAAGACAATAGAGAAAGTAAAGAAGAGAAGGGAGCCTGAACCCTAAAGCCAGATCTTGTGTGTATGAAGATAAAGCAGGGCGTGAAAAGAAATGGCAGAAGTCAGCCAGTAAAAGAAATGAGATGCAATGGAAGTATGTCCTGACCGAATAATATTCATGCTGAGGATCCAGACCTCCTTTACTACTAGTGTATTTTAAATATGTTTTAGTATTTATGTTATGTATGGTTTTATATATAATCACTTAAGGCCTTAGTAAACGTGATTAACAAATTTTAATAAATACAAATATATCAATTACATAAACTAGGTTTTTTTTTGTAATTTAATGTTTATTAGTCAATAGAGAAAAACCGCAACACAATAGCAAACAAAGCCTGAGTACAATAACTATGTAATAAAATCAGTGAAATACAGCGAGATTTGTGCTGACTTGTCATTTTATGCCCCCATCCTAGCCCACCCCTCCCTTCCTATTCCATACACTTGATGGATTGAGGTACAAGCTGATACAGGTACCTAAGAAGAATGTATACGAAAGTAGCAATATAGAGGGAAGACACATACTCCTCAGTAAGTAACTAATAGTGAAGATATAGACAGACTAGCTACATAGAAGTATCTGAACAATAGGCACCCTAATATTGAGACCTGGATGTTAAAAAAAAAGACACTAGTATCAAAGTTACCACATTTAGGGACCATCCCCTTCCTGCACTGTCACCCAGATTAAACAGTCACACAATGAACCTAGATTTCCATCTTAGGTAGGGTTGCCAGGTTTTTTCAAAGCTGGCCACCCGATTGTTACGCATAACTTAATTTTCTCACATAGTGCATCCTATGCAGTCTAGATTGCACATCAGTTAGAGACGGAACATCAGGTCTTCGCCACCAGTAAGCAATTTTGCATCTAGCAGCCATGACTACTTGTACCCAACTCTTAAAGGACACCGACCCCACAACTGTTGGTTTGCATAAAACAGGCAAACTTTGGGATCTTTGGGCACTTTAATGAACAAATGAAATCAAGCACGGCTTCCCATAGTTTTCCCAATTGCCAGGCATTCCCACCACAAATGTTGAAAGGTACCCCTTGCTCCACCAGCCTTCCAACATTTATCATCTGAGCCCTTAAACATCTTGCTCAGTCTCGCAGGGCGTTAGGTATCACCTGCTTTTTTATCGTAGAGGATACTGAGCACCTACTAACTGTGAAAAAGCATTGATCCCATTCTTTATCCTCAAAAATACCCCTTAGATCTCGTTCCCAAGCAATTTGATACGCTTTCTTCCTCTGGGGTTCTCTACTTAATAGAGCTTAAATCTAGGAAATAGGTTTAATGAGCTTATGAGCTCTGATACAATAATGTTCAAAGAGGGATCTACCCTTTTTAAGCTCCTGCCCAACCTTGGAGGAGGTAAAAAAAAAAAAAAGAGATCTGATTATAAGCAAAAAGATCCAATTCAGAGACCTGATACGCTTGTCGTAATTCGTTAAAGGTTAAAAGTTTCTGGCCATCCCACAGTTGTTCCCATTTAAACAAACCCTTCCTCCTCCAGCATTCGATCCCCCCCTTGGCTCTTTCACAGGAGAGAAGGATCTGTCAAAAAGAAAAGAAGCCATATGATAGGCATATTTAGCTCCCACCAATCTCAACCTCTCCTTCCCCCAGATCTGATAAATTAGTCTAGAGAAGGGCGATAAACCAAGAAGGTTGATCTCTCCCTGTTGCCAGGCTCTAATTTGTAACGGAGGGTCTCCAGCATCCTGCTCAGCTATACGAGCCCATGGTTTCAGTTACCCAGCTTTATGCCAATGTATGAACGCACTCAGTTGAGACCCGGCATAATACCACGCGCCAAATGAGGAACTTGAAACCCCCTCGCAATTTATCTTGATAGAGAATTGATTTAGCAGCTCTAGATGGCCGACATTTCCAGATAAATCTGAGAAGCTTATGCTGCCACAGGGTCCATAACTAGGGGTTTTTTTGTTTGTTTTTTCTTTAAACATTTGCTCTTTTGTGGACTTGGTCTAAATATTTTGTTGCTTAATAGGCTTGGGCTATTCCTAAGCAAGCTGCTGAAAAGCCTTTGTAGTAAACAGAAAACAACTAGATTCCCACCCTCCCTGCATTCACTCATCTGACCCATGGCCTATTTTTCTTATATGGATTGTTTGCACAGCAAAATAATTTTGGCAGCTTTATGAAATTAAAGGGGTCCTTATCGTCACATAAACCCTATCTATTTGAGACTTCAAATCTTCAAACACTTATTTGTCTTGACTAGCCTAACTGCCACAAAGTAGGGACTCTCTCCTATGCATACCTGTAAATTGCTGCATACTTCTGATAGTGTTATAGACGTGAAGGATAGTCGTAGTAGTAAAACACATGCATTTTTTTTGCTTACATTTTTCAGAATTGTCTCCATTAAGTCTACTAATTAGCTAGTAGTGCTTTATTCATTATGGGCAGAGTGATACTAGAACAGAAAGACAGCAGAACACTGACCTCAAAATAGGTTTCAAACTAACATCTTTTTTTTTTTCAGAATTAAGTGGTAACTACATTATTTAAAGAATGGCAGCTAAGATTTTACAAGTATTGCTGCTTTAAAGGAATTCCACTGTTAAAAACTGGATTGTTACCATAGCCTGTTAGATTTTATCATTTATGATTAGATTTAAATACTTGTTCCATGGTTTGTTATACAATATAGAAAAAGCCTGATGACAACTGATAAGTGGTAAAGCATAGAGCTGCCTTTAGAGCGCCAGGCTTTGAAGCAGACATAATAAAGCTTTCCTCCCATTTTGTATCTATGGGGGGAGGAAAAAGTTAGTGAATTCCATAAATGAAGTTGTTTGTTGTCTCATTTCTTCTTTGCCAATAAAAATAAGAAAAAAATAAAACAAACTGGATTGTTATCATGCGGCGGGTTCTGTACTCGTGCAGGCAGGTGTAAGAGGTGTTTGGAAACCAAGGGGTTCAGTGATGCAAGGGGTAAAGGGTAGGATTACCTAAATACAAACCAAACACTAACCTTACTGCAAATAATAGAGAAATAACGAGAAAGAAGCAAGTGAGGGAGACTAAAAAGTCTCTAGAACAATGATCTTAATTCTAGCTGGAGTACCTGCTCTGCGGATGTGGATTACTATATCAGTCTGACAGGTTTTATTAATCTGTCAGTTTTAAAGAAGACAACGTACAGTTTAAAGATAATAGTGGATGAAAATCAGATTTTAGTCATTTTTTACTGTTTAGAAAGTGGTTTTGGTTTAGCTATAAATATTATACTATATGTAGGGCTTCTGACGTTAAATTTAAACTGATAAACCCCAATAAAACACCCCCAATACAAAATAATCAAACAGCTGTTTGATAAACACCGGAAAAGCACAGCTTCCCCTAGCACATTCTCAACACTGCTTTGCCTATCCTGGGATCCTCTGTGCCTTTTCCAAACTAACAACTCTCAGCTGCACAAATTTGATTCAACTGGAAAAGGTACCTGACTATAGTACCTATGTCGGAAAAACACAGAGCAACACCTATTTTTGGAAACCCATAAGGACCCTTAATTAGCTGCAAAATAAACACCTACATTTACTATGTGTAAACACCTAAAATCAGAAGCCCTATATGTTATATGCCTTGCCAGATGTACCCAAGATTAGTGTGCTACCTCACAAATTTATAAAACAGTTCTGTTAGCCAAAACTTGCATTAGCAACTGTCTTATACACAAAAAAAAAAAAAAGAAGTAACACCCACAACATACTAACTTATGAAAAAGCAAACATTTCAGTCTCTTTTTATTAAATTGACAGAGTATAAAGTTCCCCCACTGCCCTCAGTTGAACGATGCAATTGCTAGTCCATTCAGAGCCCTGTACAACAATACAAGGTAGGGATTCTGCCAAATTGTTTAATCTGATTGACAATGTTGTATGTTTTAGGATCCATTTATTTTTGTCACCCCACCATTTGAAAGCCCAGTATTCCAACCCGGTATATTATTTTTACCACTGAAGAAACACTCTCCTGCATGCAGCAGTGAAGCTGGCAACCTATTATTAGGGTTTCTGAAAATATATTGCACATTTTTGCTTGCTCCTGGGGAAGAGAAATCAGACTCCTGGCTAGATTCTTCAAATGCTCGGCCAATAAGAAAGCACAGCAACCTCACAGGAGTCCATTTCAGCAATTGTGCCCTCAAAAGCAGGCATTACCAGGAGATAACCACAGGCACAAACAGATGGCCATTGGCGATGGATATTTAATACAGCAAGAGCAATTATCTGATAATGACAGAAATGGGCACAAAATGAAATATTAAGATGATTTTTTTGTAGCTCAGTAGTTTCCTCCTATCCTTTTTTAGGCTTTCAGCTCACTTGGTATCTACTGAGGCTACAGCACCATGAGCCTTTAATTCACAACAATCCATTGGTTTTCCCCCTCCTGTCCAACCATTGCAGTGTCAGTCCTTCAATATAGACTGCGGCTCCCTTTGGGACCTGGTGCACATTCATCCTATCTCTGCCCATTAGGTATCACCACCGTGTGATGGCTTGATGCCCTCCTCCCAGATGCAAGATTTAATGGACTTTTTCAGTCTGCTGATTAGCTGGCACTATTGTTGCATTATGAACTTTGATAATTACCAATACCTCGCCTAAAAAAAGCAAACATTCTGCAGCATTTAAGCTGTATGAAAGAAATGGCTCATGATCTTCTGCTACTTACACAGTCAAGGTCCTAATCTCTTATAAAAAAAAAAAAAAAAAAAAAAAAAGAGACCTCCAGTTAGTTTGGTGTAATTTGCTGCACAGTGGAAAATAAACATAGGACAAAGACGAACACCAATATAATCTGACACACTCATTCAATACCTGCACTCTGGGAGCTTTGAATGAAATAAGCCTGCTTATTATAAAATTTGGACCAATCTGCTCATCATTTCTGCATCTCCAGACCTGCCATGCACACTGTATACAATTTAAATATTTAACATTTCAAAAAAATACAACACTTATCTCCCTTTGTAAAATAAATAGACCAAAAAGGGTAAACCTGAAAAACAATTACGCATTTAATTAAATGTAAAATCATATGTAAAGCAATGCACATTACACAAATTCTCAAAGACTTAGAAACAATTAGTGCTGCCCAGCCCAGTGGAACATAGGAACATCTCCACATATTTGTGTGTGTGACATTAGCAGTCTGAGCCCAGACAGGACATGGACAGGACTGACTGCCTGTTGACAACCACAATGTTACGGCGAAGACATGCAAAAAGAAGGAGCTGGACTGGCTTGTTCCACTGACCCCTCCAAAACTGTAAACAAAATGTCAGCTATTTTCTAACACCTTCACGTATATATCAGAAACAAAAACGAAGACTGCAAAGTGATACAAGGCGTTACTAAAGTGATAAATATACACATTTCAATGGTAAGATCCTTCCTTTCAAAGCTTTTCTTCCCTTTTCTGCTCTACCAGTTCTTCAGTATGTAAAAGCAAAAGCAAGGTATTCACAAGTAAAAAAAAAAAAGAACTGTTGTGCCAACAGTGTGAGCAGCAGCCAAACAAGGCACACAAGCATCACTTTGCAGTACACAAGACTAAATGTAAATACAACCCCTTCCCCAGCTTCCCTGTGTCCGGAAAGAGGAAAAGCAACCTTTTTAGCAAGCAAGAGTTAATGTTCAGTATGTGTTTCCATAATTTTCTATTTTTCATAAAATTAAGAGAACTCGAGCTCAAATTCAAAGTGGCATCTTATTCATCCAAATTAAAGTCAGTCTCATCCTGGCTGCACCAAAAGTTTCAGTTAAATAGAACCAGCTCATGTTAATTCCCGTTGCTGCTGGAAGCATTCATGTGTGCAGCAGCAGCATCAGGGTTGCTCTCATTCCCCACCATGAGATATGCCAATATCCTACAGCACAAAATAGATGTGCCCTGCAGTACAGTCAAGAAAACTAGCTCGAAATTCATTTGGTTCTTTGCTCAGTTGGCCAGTTGCTTTCACCCGGCAGGACACTAGAAGGCTTCATTGAACATTTAAGTTTTCAGATGCTCGCTCCATCCAGTCTCAAAAAGGAGAAATCTAGACTTAGAAAAATGAAATTTCACACACAGAAGAACTATATTTTCAACTTCTTATGTTTGAGAAAGCTACTTCCCCCCTTACTAAGAACCAAGGGAAAGTGCTGTGAGCACAATGCACAATCTATGGAAGTGACTTAAAAGATGTGCTGCAAAATGTTACTTAGGACATCACACGGTGTTTCAAGCAGGCTTCTACTCAATTCTCAACCCAAACCCAATAAAAGTTCAGCTCTTTGGATTAGACTTTTCCAACAGCCAGTTCACTACAGAAATGCCCTTATTTTGTATTTCTTCCCACTAGAGCTTGTTAGTGAATGATTCATTTTATATCTTTTTGTTTGGCTTTTTATAATCAGGAGTAAGGTTTAAGGCCTGCAAATATTTTTAACTACTCTTTTCATGCTACATGCTAGAACTAGTACAACAATAAGTCTAAGAGAGAGCTAAATATGTAAATGTTCAGTTAATCAGAAGAAAATAATAAACTGAGCCAATCTAATGCTAGTGTGTTTGGGTTTCAACAATTTAAAGATCCACCATCTGATTCATAAAAATCATACACCTAAGTCAGAGTCTAAAAAATTAACCACCTGTATTAGAAATTTAACCCACAGAAGTGTATTCCTTTTCCTTTGCTAAGGTCTGGAGAGTCAATCTGATAATTCTGAAGCTGCAGACAGCCAATACTGGCTTTAAAATTTGCACTTTTTTCAAATATAGCTTTTTTTTTTTTAAACAGAAAAAATGTTAGTGAAATACCAAAATCAGCAGAGTATTAAGTTGCAATGGTGAAAAGGCCCAGAGAAGTGTAAAGTTAACTATTTTTAGATCAAAAACATTTCTGTTTAGCACTTAAATGTCCAACATTACCACAATATACAGCTTACATTAAATAGCACATTCATTTTTCTACCCCTTGAGCTGCCAGAACAGTTAAAATGTTTTGTCAAGTTTCTTTCCTCACCATTAAAATTAGTGTGAGTCCAGTTAGATTTGATTACTATGATTATGCAAGACCCTAAAATATT
Source organism: Rhinatrema bivittatum (assembly GCF_901001135.1). NCBI lineage: Eukaryota > Metazoa > Chordata > Amphibia > Gymnophiona > Rhinatrematidae > Rhinatrema > Rhinatrema bivittatum. The sequence goes on from NC_042619.1 coordinate 88,665,023, forward strand.
AAATTTTAAGTTCATTTAGTGCAAATTGCAGTTGCTTAAATAAAAAAAAAGAAATGCCCCTACTTATTCCTAAAACTACCTGAAATCCTTGAATGCCTTTCCACTTTTGTTTTGCTGTTGTAAACTTAGTAATAGGAACTGTGTGAACAGCAAACACTGTCTGGAGAATTACCATATAGCCCTGCTCTATGTGAATAAGTTTACCATCAAACAGAACTAGTATCGGTCATGCAGCAATAGGCAATAGTTTGCCTTTTTATACCACCGTGGGGGCAGACTGAGGCACATCGTTCTTCCTTCAAATTAGCATGTCATTCTTGCCACCCCGTACTCCAAGCTGACTACGGCAGGTTCAGTTTTTGAAAACTCCTCTGTGTAGTCCATGTAGCGATTGTCTGCTGTGTTGCTGCCCTCTATAGTCCTAATACTGCTATGCACTGGCAGCAGGGCCGACTCCTTGAAGCACTGTGAAGTCCTAAGCACTGGTGACATGGAATGGATGGGGTGCAGGGATTCCTTTGCGAAGTCGAAGCCAGCATCCGCCTGGTCGTGTTTTTGTTTCCTTAGTTTCTGTGATGAAATTAAAAAAAAATATGAATAATTTCTTGAATTCATCATTATTTCCAAAGCCAATTAGCAGCAAATTGAATTCCAGAAATGTGAAATTATTTTTTTTAATCCCAGCAAACCTACAGGCAGTTGGTAGATCAATATGAAACAATCTGAAGGAATAATATAGTTCCAACATGACCAATACATATTTTGTACCATACTAAACACAGACTTCCAAGAGACCTCATTCCATGCAATTTCACTCAGTTAAAAAAAAAGTTACCCCCTTCCTCAAATAAAGCCACCTATAACCCACCTGGTTTAATTCTTCCCAATTATAGTTTCACTATTGTAACTCAAAGTCTCGTGTTTATTTTTTTGTCCGTGTGACTTGTCAATCTGTCTTGACTAGATTGCAGGCTCCAAGGAGTAGGGAATGTCCATTATGTCTGTACAGTGCTGCATGCATCTGGTATCTGCTACACAAATTAACAATAACTGCTTATGATGCCTTATGGAGATCTGCAGCAACGGTCTCTTTTCAAAATGATGGAGACATGTTCAAGAGAAAGACCTCAAGGCATACATTCTTAAAAAAAAACAAAACACACCTACTGCCATGAGGGGCCCTTTTGGCTCAGGCCCTTTCCCCTAGCAGCAAGAGCATGTTACATCTGAGTCAGCCCTTAAAGGTGCAGCAGATAGAGGACCTGGAGGCACTAGAATTGCTGCTAGACCCTGATCCCCTGCACCTTTAAAAAGGTTAACAGGGAAACACCCCTGCTCTTGGCCTAGACCTGCAGAGCTGTGAGACCCTCCAAGTCTATTTTACTTTTGGCAGGTAATTATCCTCCCCCTATTTCTCAGCACTTTAAAGGTTGAGGAATGCCTGGGCCCTTGGAAGCTTGTTTACATAATTGCCTGAGAGATTACCACCAGCAGAAAGTAGCTGCTCTAAGCACAGAGGGAGAGTAAGAGACAGGGCAAGGAGAGTGTGAAGAGACAAGTTGGAAATTAAAGGGTTTGTGGCCACAGCCATGAAGACTCGCTTAGGATGGGGTAAGGGATGGGAGTGTGTGTGTGGGGGGGGGGAGGGCTAGTACAGTGCCCCCTCAAAAAATACAGTTCTGGCTGTGTTTCTGGTGCATTGTGAAAAAAACTGTTTACATTTTACAGATAAAAAAAACTTGACTTGCACCGGTTTCACCATATATGTCTGTCTCAAGAGAATAGAACTTCTCTTAAAACTGCTTTTCTCTCTCTCATCACTCTTCTAGATGAAGGCACCTTGGTGTCCTTGGCAAACAGATCTAGTTAAAGGCAATGGGGACACGGAAGGCAAGCTTTTTGAACATCCATTTCAACTCAGCACTATGGCCACTAATAACCCTGTCTTCTAATTATTGTTTTTCCCCCAAAGGAGTTCACCCATCAACAAAATGTAAATGCGATTATACAAATCTTTGAAATGTTTAAAATGCATCATAAATTGTATACAATTATTTATTCATTCATATACTGCCTCAACGTCCTAATTTACTTGAGGAATAAGAATGAATTCATAAATTCCCCTCCATTTTCATTCATAAAAAATTAATCTCTCTTCAGTAGACCTCCAAAATTGAATTGTTATAAACCGTGTTTGCCTGGAATTATTTTTTTTTATAATGAGGGATAATAAGTCACCAAATATAGCATCACACTTATTCTCTTATCAAAAACATATGATCAGTTCTAAACAATCATTGAAAACCAACACTTATTTACAAGAAGCAATTCATTCACACTAAATGACATTCCTGAATCAATGTCATCTCACATACACCCAAAGTTTACTTAGTGACAGCTTAATTCAGCCAACTATTACATAACTATTTAGTTCAGACTCACAACTGACTGTGTGCTAAATGCATCAATATATTGGCAATGGCGGCTCATCTCAAAAATCTTCATAGTATTTAGATATCTTTAAACTAACATCTGCATTCCATAAAATTACATTTTCTCGAACACTACAGCAGTAAGAAAAGAGTGAAAGCAAAATACAGACATATCTGAGCAACAATAGCATGATTTAAAGCAGGCAATTTTTTTCTGTACTGTTTTTCTGTTGTGTTTGTTGCATTGTGGACCCTTGGTCACTGTGGAAATGACTCTGCCCATGGGGAGGAGCCCCATGGGGAACCACAGTGTCTGGCTGAACTCAGTTAGCAGACACAGTATGGATGGAGGGCTTTAATGTACAGCTGTAGATAGATGATGTAGGAAGGAAGGTAAGGCACTGAGATCCATGAGGTTCCAATACGTTCAACAGGCTCGGATGTATATTCTCACCCAGATTCCACGATAGGCGGGAGCCTGCAGAGCTGGTAACTCTGCGGCTGGTGGGTGGAGCTGGAGCACTGGATCGTAGAGGTACTCACAGGAATGTAGGCATCTTCCTGACGATGAAATGGTGGGACCGAAGGTCCGTGGTGCAGGATACATAGGCTGGTAGGCCCTCGAGGAGCAAGTACCTGATAGTCTGATATCCTGAAATGGAGAAGAGAGAGAAAGACCCCTGAGGAGTGGTTGTCTTAGTTAGTAGAGGCCCCGAAGGGTAGTTGGAAGTGAGAGACCCCCGAGGAGCAGGTGCCTAGAGCTTCTGAAGGAGCGAGGCCCTTGGAGTGAAAGCAGCATCTAAGCGTGCAGCTTAGAGCGGTCAGCTTAGCTAAACCGAAGTCCTTGCTAACTCAAAGGTGGTAGCGAAACAGAGGCTTGATAAACCCGGAGGTATCGACATCATGCGGTGAGGCCGCCCCCGAGGTTCCCGCCATGATGTGTATTTGAGCATAAGAGATGTGCGTGCTCGCGCCCTAGGAGGCCACGGGAGTGAGCATGGCGGACTGGAACGCCCATGCTAGGTTTGAGACGCCAAGACCCTCAGCACTCAGCACCAGAGGCAGCCATCTTGCCCAAGGAGAGAGAAAAAGGAAGAAAAGAGGTAAGGCAGAGTGGTTGCAGTCGTCTGCGACCGACGGATACAACAGTACCCCCCCTTCAAAGGGCCCCCCCTCCAAGACCTCTTCCAGGTGGTCTGGGTTTGCATGGGTGTGCCTGGTGGAATTGGCGTACCATCTCTTTATCTGTAATATTGGCCAGTGGTTCCCAAGAGTTTTCCTCTGGGCCATAGCTCTCCCATGAGATGAGATACTCCCTTGTCTTGCCTCTTTTACGTACATCAAGGATGTCTTCCACTGCATATTCAATGTCATCTTCTGTATCCAGACTGGTAGGTTCTGGGTCCTTCCTGGAGAACTCGAAGAGTATTACTGGCTTTAGTAGAGATACATGAAATGTATTGTGTAAAGCTTCCTCCATCAATGAAGATAGACTGTACGTCAGATTTCCTAATCGCCGAAGGATGGCAAAGGATCCCACAAAGCGAGGTGCAAATCTTGCTGAAGAAAGCTTAAGTCGAAGGTACTTGGTGCTTAACCAAACTTTGTCTCCAGGCTGAAACTGGGGTGCCTTTTGATGAGCATCATAGGTTCTCTTTGCCTTTTGTCCTGCTTTGAGGAGAAGCTCCTTCGTCTATCTCCAAAGTTGGGATAACTCTGCTGTGGTAGCCTGGGCAGCAGGAGAGGCTACTGACAATGGACTTGGCAGAGGAGGTAACGACTGTCTTCCTTAGACAAGCTGGAAAGGGGAAGACCCCGAAGAAGCAGGATGCGAATTGATGGCAAATTCTGCCCAAGGCAGTAATTCAGCCCAGTCATTCTGTCTAGAGTTGACATATGATCGCAGAAATTGTTTCAGCATTCTATTCATCCTCTCAGACTGACCGTTAGACTGAGGATGGTAGGCAGAGGTTAAGTCCAAGGCAATGTCAAATTTTTGACATAATGCTCTCCAAAACTTTGCAGTAAACTGCACTCCCTTGTTGGATAGGATATGTTTAGGCATCCCATGAAGACGGAAGATGTGTTTAATAAAGAGTTTTGCTAACTCAGTAGCAGAGGTTAATTCTGGTAGTGCTACAAAATGTGCCATTTTAGAGAAACTGTCGACAGTGACCCATATGGTGTTATTACCGTTGGATGATGGCAGATCCACTAGAAATCGGTAGCGATATGGGTCCATGGTTCATCCGGTGATGGTAGAGGCTATAATAGGCCCCAAGGATGCCCGGGTGGTGGCTTTTGCTTAGCACAGACAACGCAGGAACCCACATACGCTTGTACGTCCTTCTTCATGGTTGGCCACCAATAAAACCTTTGCAACATAGCTAGGGTACGACTCTGCCCTGGATGGCCTGCCAGACGGGAATCGTGTGCCCACTTCAACAGTTTCTTCCTTAAACTCCTGGCCACCACCGTCTTCCCGGCAGGTACCATGTGGGTGGCTGCAAGAACCACTCTTTGGGATCAATATGATGGGGCTCATCTGGCACATCCTGAGGTGAGAAAGATCGTGATAGGGCATCAGTCAGAGTGTTCTTCTCTCCCGGACGATACTTCAGAAGGAAGTCAAATCTGTTGAAAAACAGAAACCATCTTGCTTAACGGTGGTTGAGTCATATACTACTATTTGGTGTTGTGCGCCTTCTAGCCAAGGATGTCACTCTTCAAAAGCCAGCTTGATCGCGAGAAGCTCTTTGTCTCTGATCTTAGCAGACGAGAATCGCCTGGAAAAAGAAGGAGCAAGGATGGAGCACATTGGATTCGCTGTACTGACTCAGAACCGCCCCCACACCAACATCAGATGCATTGACCTCAACGATGAAAGGACGGTCTGTCAGGGTGATGGAAGCACGGCTTCTTCTGAAAAGCCTCTTTGAGCGTCAGGAAGGCTGAGATGGCTTCTGGAAACCAACTGGCAGGGTTGGCTCCCTTCTTGGTCATAGCAGTTAGAGGGACTGTCAATGATGAGTAGTTTTTAATAAAAGATAGGTAGTAATTGGTGAATCCCAAGAAGCGATGCAATGCCTTCAGGTCTGTGGGTTGAGGCCAGTCCCGGATACTCAAGTTTCTTGGGGTCCATTTGAAAACCATTCTTAGAAACAATGTATCCCAGGAAGGGTACAGCTTCTTTGTGGAATTCGCACTTATCAAGCTTTGCATAAAGGTGGTACTCAAGCAGGCGTCTTAGGACTTTAACATCCTCCTGATGACTTTGCAGATCTTGAGAAAAGATCAGTATATCATCGAGATATACTACTGTGCATTGATAAAATAAGTCCCGTAAGATGTCATTCATCATACTTTGAAAGACTGCAGGTGCATTACTTAAGTCGAAGGGCATGACGAGGTATTCAAAGTGTCCATCACGGGTGTTAAAAGCAGTCTTCCATTCGTCTCCTTCTCGAATACGCACCAAGTTGTAAGCTCCTTTAAGGTCTAATTTGGAGAATATTTTGGCTCCTTGGAGCCTATCGAACAGTTCAGAAATTAAGGGTAGGTGGGGTACCTGTCCTTGATGGTAATCTCATTCAGACCCCTGTTGTCGATGCAGGGGCATAAGGTGCCATCCTTCTTCCCTATGAAAAAGAAGCCTGCACCAGCAGGAGATTTAGAAGGTCTGATAAATCCCTTTTGTAGATTTTCTTGTATGTAGGTAGACATAGCTTTAGTCTCAGCTACTGAAAGAGGGTAAACTCTTCCTTTGGGAGATTCTGAATTTGGCTTCAGATTTATGGCACAGTCAAACTCTCTGTGTGGCGAAAGGACATCAGCTGCTTGCTTTGAGAAAATATCCTGGAAGGAGACGTATTGTGGAAGCAAGCCAGGTAATGGTGGGGTAGTGGGCATGCAGATGAGCGGTGAAACTTCCGCAAGACACCGACCATGACAGTCTGGTCCCCACCGGGACAGTTCCAAGGTAGCAGAGTTAAATTGTGGCATATGGTCTTGAAGCCACGGCAGCCCCAATACCACCAGATGCATGGCTTTCTCCAATACTAGAAAAGAAATAGATTCTGAGTGTAGAGCTCCAGTGCGCAGGCCAATGGCCTGGGTGATCAAGGAAACTTCTCCAGGAAGTGGTTCTCCATGGATAGAGGACAATAGCAGAGGCTTAGCTATTGGTGTGGTAGGAATCCGTAGATGTTCAACTATGCGCTTCAAAATAAAAATTACCTCCGGCACCGGAGTCAATGAGAGAGTCTGAAATTTGAGACCTCCGCAAAGCAGAGATACTGGTAATGATAGAGGAGTAGGAGAGGTGAGGCCCAGGAGAAGTCCTCCTGCAGATCCCAGGCCCATCAGTTTCCCGGACAAATGGGACAGGTTTGGACTGCTTGGCCCGATTAGCCACAGTACATGCACAACCCCATGTGCTTGCGATAACGTCTCTCCTTGAAGGTCAAATGGTTTTGGCCTAGTTGCATAGGCTCTTCCTCCTCTAGGGAAGCAGACGGTAAGCTGGAAGCAACAGGCACAGGTTTAGCACGGTTAGCCCCCATCGTAAACTTTTGTGGACTCTTAGCCTCCTGAGTAAGGTCACGGATACGGCGGTCAATTCTCCCAGCCAATTCCATCAGGGACTCAAGGGTATCAGGCAAATCAGGAGCCATTAATTCGTCCTTTAAGCGAGAGTTGAGACCCTCCATGAATATGGCACGTAAGCATCCAGTGTCCCAATGTAGTTTGGATGCTAGAGTCTTAAATTCAATAGCAAAGTCTGTAAGCAGCTTGTTAACTTGCTGAAGGTTGAGCAAGGCAGATCCAGCGATGGTCTGGCAAGCCAGGTCATCAAACACAGACTTAAAAAGTTTTAGAAATCCTGGTAGGTCATTCAGGATAGGATCTTCACGTTCCCATAACAGTGAAGCCCAGGCCAGGGCTCGTCCTTCTAGGAGCGACAGGATGTAGGTGGCTTTTGAAGCTTCAGTGGGAAAGAGGATAGGCTGCAATGAAAAATGCATGCTGCACTGATTAACAAACCCTCTGCACATCTTGGCTTCACCCGTAAAGCGGGTAGGTGTGGATAAAAGAACAGTGGTCTTAAGGGTTACTGCTGGTGACAGCAATTCCTTCACAGGAGGAGCTGAAGAATTCAGTTGAGCGTATAACTGATCGAAGGCAATAGCTAGGCTCTCCAAAGACTTTTTTTGTTCCGTGATCTGTAGGGCTGCGAGCTGAGCCGAGTCCATGGAGTTAGCAATCTGTTTGTGGCATTGAGGACCCTTGGTTGCTGTGGAGATGACTCCGCCGATGGGGAGGAGCCCCATGGGGAACCACAGTGATTGGCTGAACTCAGTTAGCAGACACAGTATGGATGGAGGGCTTTATTGTACTACTGTAGATAGTTGATGTAGGCAGGAAGGTATGGCACTGAGATCCACGAGGTGCCAATACGTTCAACAGGCTCGGATGTATATTCTCACCCAGATGTTCACGATAGGCAGGAGCCCGCAGAAGGGATAACGCCGTGGCTGGTGGGTGGAGCACCAGATCGTAGAGGTACTCACAGGAATGTAAGCGTCTTCCTGATGATGAAATGGTGGGACTGAAGGTCAGTGGTGCAAGATACATAGGCTGGTAGGCCCTCGAGGAGCGAGTACCTGATAAGTCCAATATCCTGAAATGGAGAAGAGAGAGAAAGACCCCCGAGAAGTGGTTGTCTTAGTTAGTAGAGGCCCCAATGATCACATGCTCCAGTTCTCCAAATGAACGTATTTTACCACATGCCCGACGCAACATTGGCAGTCGGAAGACATATATAAAGATCTGCCAGTACCAGCAAGCCAGTGTTAATCCGAAAGCTGAGGTCCGGGTTCAGGATTAAGTTGAAACAATCCTCTGATGCAGGTGGCGGGACAGCCGCCGAAACGCCATGGTGTCTGGCGTGTAGTAAAACACATTCATTTGGAGAACTGGAGCATGTGATCATCTACTGCGGCATTCAGGTTTTTTGGATTGAACTGTGCTTTGAATCACATGGTTTGGGACATTTATGTGACTCAAGAGTTTGATGAAGTAAAGTGAAAGGATACATGTGAACTTGAGCAGCCCGTGCCGGACTAAGTGACTGATTACATTTTTTCCGGTGGAGGATAATATTGGAGGACCTGTTTGTGTCGAAGAACTAATGTGAAACTCATCGCAATTTTGTTTTTGTGGGAGTAGTCATGTGAAAAGCACAATAACCTTTTTTTAAAAAAAATTCTGTGTCACAGAATGTATTTATAAAAGTTTTTTTATGGGGTGTGTATGACTGGGGGAAAATTGTGAATGGTGTGTGAAGTTATGAATGGAAATCATATTACTTTTGATATATATTGAATCAGATTGAGTAGGAAGTGATATGTACATTCTTATTTAGAAATTTTTCACTGAATGAATAAAAATTTGACACTTGCATTAGAAAGGTGTTTGATCACTCCTTAACAAATAGAATTAGTGAGCTGTGGTAAAAGAACATATATGGCCTGTTTCTAATAAATTTATATTTAGTTAGTAGAGGCTCCGAAGGGTAGTTGGAAGCGAGAGACCCCCCGAGGAGCGGGTGCCTAGAGCTTCTGAAGGAGTGAGGCCCTTGGAGTGAAAGCGGCATCTAAGCGTGCAGCTTAGAGCGGTCAGAGTAGCTAAACCGAAGTTCTTGCTAACTCAAAGGTGGTAGCGAAATGGAGGCTTGATATACCCAGCAGTATTGACATCATGCAGTGGGGCCGCCCCCGAGGTTCCCACCATGACATGTATTTGAGCGTAGGAGATGTGCATGCTTGTGCCCTAGGAGGCCACGGGAGTGAGTATGGCGGACTGGAACGCCCTTGCTAGGTTTGAGATGCCGAAACCCTTGGCACCAGAGGCAGCCATCTTGCCCAAGGAAAGAGAAAAAGGAAGAAAAGGTAAGGCAGAGCGGTTGCAGTCGTCTGCGACCGACAGACACAAGATTTTCTCTCTCATGAAAGATGTCTCGCTAGCAGCATCATCTCTAATGGATGTTATTCTAAATGCTGGTCTCATTTTACCTGATATTTAACTGCTAACCTAAGTATTGTGTTTGCTGTTTCAAATCTTACATTTTGTGCCGATCCACCCTGTCTGTTTCTGTACAGTTCTCAGATTTTGTTTCAGGCGATGTGAATACCATAACAAGTGTTTTTGGGTCTATCTTTCTCCTGCTTAATGGTTACTTTAAGAACATAAGAACATGCAATACTGGGTCAGACCAAGGGTCCATCAAGCCCAGCATCCTGTTTCCAACAGTGGCCAATCCAGGCCATAAGAGCCTGGCAAGTACCCATAAACTAAGTCTATTCCATGTTACCGTTGCTAGTAATAGCAGTGGCTATTTTCTATGTCAACTTAATTAATAGCAGGTAATGGTACTTTATTTTCCACATGCTGGCAGCTCTCTCTTTATGAAAGAGAGCCTTTAAGGGTGAATTTTCAATGAGTTACGTGTGTGAATAGTATCTACTCGCACACATGCTATTTTATAAACCTCAAACATATGCGTGCAAAAACATTTAAGCGCATATGATGTTATTCTAAATGATACTTACACATGTAGCTTTGGCAACTTACGCGGGCACATCTTGTGACTAAACATGTTTATTGTGTGCTATTGGCCAGGTGAGAGGTCTGGATGAACTGAGAGGAGTTCAGGCTGAAGAACCAGGGGGGTCTCGAGGACCCGGAGAAGGACTGGGTGAATTGGTGGAGTAATTGGTAAAACTGGTAATTTCAATTATGTGTTTTAAAATATTCCATTTTGCACATACAAATCGGGATTTACACAAGTCCTACTTTATTTTCAGGTGTAAAATATATACGTATATTTTTAAAATAGGTAGGAAAAGTACTTGCTTTCAACGCTTTGCATGTATTCATATGTAAGCATACACACGTGTGTATGCCGCAGAGCAGAGATGTGGGTATTTAATAACAAGCACTAAGGGGTACATTTTTAAAAAACAGCACGCACGCGTACTTTTGTTCGCGCAATTGGCATGAATAAAAGTAGGCCAGATTTTAAAAGATACGCGCGTAGCCGCGGGTATCTTTTAAAATCCGGGGTTGGCGCGCGCAAGGCTGCGCAAAATTGGTAGCCTGCACACGCCGAGCTGTGCAGCCTGCCTCCGTTCCCTCCGAGGCTGCTCCAAAATCGGAGCAGCCTTGGAGGGAACTTTTTTTTTGTCCCACCCCCCCCACCTTTCCCTCCCTTCCCCTATCTAACCCACCCTCCCGGCCCTACCTAAATCCCCCCCCCCCCTACCTTGTTCGATGCAGTTACGCCTGCTGGCTGGCCAGGCCCTGACACAGGCCGCTGTGTCGGGGCACTCGGCCACGCCCCCGGACTGCAGACACGCCCCCAACCACGCCCCTGGACCGCCCATTTTAGCAAGCCCCCCGGACTTGCGCGCAGGGCTTTTAAAATCTACCCCTATGTGATATGCACGGGTTATAAGATACTACTGTAAATGTATGTGCATATATACCACCACGTGCAATTGTTAGAAAGTTAGCCTCTTAAGTTACTGCCTAAGGGCATGCTTTTTGTAGAGAACACTCTTCCCGCATCATGGCACTTTCAGGGCAGGATATCATACCACAGAACTGCACTGAATCTGAATATTTTAGAACATCCTTAGAACACAACTTCTGTACTTATCTTTTTCATAATCCATTAGTACGATGCCTCCTCATTCATCTGCTGCCTTAACAATAACTAAGGTAGGTGTTGACAACTTTTTTTTTTAAAGCAATCATTTTGTAGCAAGAATTTTGAATTGTTTATGAATTGTACTTTTAATCTTTTGTAAGCCACTTTAGGCAATCGTATGGGATTGAAAAGGTGGGGTATAAATATAATAGGAATATAAAATAAATTATGACAAAAAATAAGTCTGTCCAGCTTTTCAATACCACATACAAACAACCTTCAGAATGAATGAATGTGAAGATCCACTGGGTCTTATGAGCACAATAAACTTTTCCTAGCGAAGTGATCTCATTTATTCTCTGTATTTCCAAAAAAAAATTTAAACAGATCTATATGTGACTAGAATAAATTACCGGTATATTTGCTCTGATTCGAATTTACAAGTTCCTAAAAACTGCTGTATGTGTAAATAAATTTAATTTTTTGACAAATTAATTACTGGCCACTCTTTCATAGCTGTGACATCAGTGAGCCTGACTTCAGTGCCAGGAAAAATAGTGGAAACTATTCTCAAGATCAAAATCGTAGAGTATGTAGAAAGACATGGTTTAATGGAACACAGTCAACATGGATTTACCCAAGGGAAGTCTTGCCTAACAAATCTGCTTCATTTTTTTTGAAGGGGTTAATAAACATGTGGATAAAGGTGAACCGGTAGATGTAGTGTATTTGGATTTTCAGAAGGCGTTTGACAAAGTCCCTCATGAGAGGCTTCGAAGAAAACTAAAAAGTCATGGGATAGGAGGCAATGTCCTTTCGTGGATTACAAACTGGTTAAAAGACAGGAAACAGAGAGTAGGATTAAATGGACAATTTTCTCAGTGGAAAAGGGTAAACAGTGGAGTGCCTCAAGGATCTCTTCTTGGACCGGTGCTTTTCAATATATATATTGATCTGGAAAGGAATACAATGAGTGAGGTTATCAAATTTGCGGATGATACAACAGTATTCAGAGTAGTTAAATCACAAGCGGATTGTGATACATTACAGGAGGACCTTGCAAGACTGGAAGATTGGACATCCAAATGGCAGATGAAATTTAATGTGGACAAGGGCAAGGTGTTGCATATAGGGAAAAATAACCCTTGCTGTAGTTACACGATGTTAGGTTCCATATTAGGAGCTACCACCCAGGAAAAAGATCTAGGCTTTATAGCAGATAATACTTTAAAATCGTCAGGTCAGTGTGCTGCAGCAGTCAAAAAAACAAACAGAATGTTAGGAATTATTAGGAAGGGAATGGTTAATAAAACCGAAAATGTCATAATGCCTCTATATCGCTCCATGGTGAGACCGCACCTGGAAAACTGTGTACAATTCTGGTCGCCGCATCTCAAAAAAGATATAGTTGCGATGGAGAAGGTACAGAGAAGGGCAACCAAAATGATAAAGGGGATGGAACAGCTCCCCTATGAGGAAAGGCTGAAGAGGTTAGGGCTGTTCAGCTTGGAGAAGAGACGGCTGAGGGGGGATATGATAGAAGTCTTTAAGATCATGAGAGGTCTTGAACGGGTAGATGTGAATCGGTTATTTACACTTTCGAATAATAGAAGGACTAGGGGGCATTCCATGAAGTTAGCAAGTAGCACATTTAAGACTAATCGGAGAAAATTATTTTTCATTCAACGCACAATAAAGCTCTGGAATTTGTTGCCAGAGGATGTGGTTAGTGCAGTTAGTGTAGCTGGGTTCAAAAAAGGTTTGGATAAGTTCTTGGAGGAGAAGTCCATTAACGGCTATTAATCAAATTTACTTAGGGAATAGCCACTGCTATTAATTGCATCAGTGGCATGGGATCTTAGTGTTTGGGTAATTGCCAGATTCTTGTGGCCTGGTTTGGCCTCTGTTGGAAACAGGATGCTGGGCTTGATGGACCCTTGGTCTGACCCAGCATGGCAAGTTCTTATGTTCTTATCTTCAGTGATCTCTACTTCCACTGATTTTGGATTCTTCCCTCTGGGATGTCCTTTGTCTCTGCCACTTTGGACCAAAATTATTCATAAAGAGAAGGAAAAAAGCACTACCCCCTAGCTTGATGGTTACTCCAAAGCTCATTCCTTGAATTTTCTTCACTAGAGTCTGCAAATGTAACTCTCCTAGTTATATATTCCAGGGCTGCTTCCTGAGCCAGTAATAAATTGGTCCTATTTAAATTTGTGATATTTCACTTGTTTTAAATCATAAAGAAATTTAGCAGTGGTAGTTTCCAATTCTTTCAAATTCTCCTAGAAATTGTCATCATCATAATTAGACTTTTTTTTTTTTTTTTTTTTTTTTACAATTTCTTCATCAAGCTCAATCCCAAGTCTATTTGATTCAGTTTTTGCTGTGTCATTAAGTTATTAAATCAAAGGAGTATTTACAATAGGCAATTATTTAGAAATTCTTGATATAAACCTGGTTCTACTTGGTATCCACCGAGTACAGCAACATTCTAGCAGCACTGAGTATCACAACAGTAAGTAGATGATGAAGTATATTTAGTTATAGCACAGAGTTGAAATGGATATTTAGAAAGCATTTCACACAAATTCCACCAACCTATCAGCACAGATTTGCCACTCATGAATACACCAGCTTAACAGAAATTTTGCTTACCATAAACTGTGTTCTCTGAAGATAGCAGGATGAACTAGCCAGTAACACGTGGGAGATGTCAGCCGGCAGCGCTAGACTGACTCGTTCTCCAAGATAGTAGGCCTTTGAGATCTACTAAGTACGTGCAGGAATTCCCACATAGGCATTGTCTAGTGAGCCTCCTGAGTCTGTACCATAACTAGAAAGCTATGTAGTCTACTCTTCCCTGGAAATGGGGGGGCATTTCATGACTAATTCATTCTGTTATCTATGGAAAACATCATTTACAGTAAGCAAACCTGCTTTTTCTATCAATAAGCAGGTTGAATTACCCATTACATGTGGGGTTGCATTACATGAGGGTTGCAATGGAGCCTTTTTGAATAAGCAATCCAGACTCCACAGTGGATAGTGGACTACAGCAAGAACAGGTTACGCAAACATGCTTGCCCAAAGTCACTGTCTTCAAAATGTATCAAGACAGTACTGGGATGTGAAGGTGTGGATCAATTCCCAAATAGCAGCTTTGTAAATATCCTCAATAGGAACTTCTCGAAGATGAGCCATTGAAGAAGCCATTGCTCTCACCTGATGTGTTCTTACAGAGTCTGTGATCTGAAATCCTGCTAAGTAGCAGTGCTGAATGGACAAAGTTCATTTTGCTACTGCCAGGCTCAGACTATTAGGGTTGTAAGATATAAAGAGCTGGGAGGTTTGTTGATATGGTTGAGTTTGTTTCTTGTAATAAGCCAAAGCCCTTTTGCAGCCTAATGTACGGAGGTCTCTCTCTCTCCCTCATAATTGTGAGGTCTGGGAAAAAAAGGTTGATAGCACAATGGATTGATTAATATGGAAGGCCAAGGCTACCCTCTGGCAGAAACTTGGAATGAGTGAGAAGGACACTGCTGTAGAAGAACTGGTTACAACCACCATCTCAGCTCCTGAATCATGTCCTGGAAAATCTGAACGATACTGGAGAATGGTTGAGTTAGTTGATCCTACTGGGAACACAGATCCCATTGGAAGTAATGTATATGGAGGCAGGTCAATGGAATCACATGGATGGCCGCTGCCATACGCCCTAAGAAGACTAGGACCAATCATGCTGTCTAGTGTTAAGAGAAGACGACTTGCGGCCAAGCAAGGACAGGGCAACCACTTGATCTGAGGGTAGGAACGCTCTCTCCTGCATCAAGTCTATCCATGATCCTATAAACTTGAGTCTTTGATTGGGCGCCAGATTCAACTTTTTGAAGTTGATTAGAAAATCTAAGCTCTTTAGAAGGTAGATCGTTTTGTGAAGAGAGTTGATCACTCCCCTCCCCCACCCCGAGATCATGAAGAAGGTGATTAACCAGTTGTCCAGATAAGGGAAGACTTGTTTACCCTGTTGCCACAGATGAGCCACTACAACCACCACACATTTGGTGAAGACACTCAGGGCAGCTGAAAGCCCAAAAGGGAACATTCTGTATTGGTAGTGGGCAGAACCCACTATGAAGCAAAGATAGCGCCAATGTGAACAGTGAATGAGTATGTGGAAATATTCATCCTTGTGGTCCAAGTAACACATCCATGTTCCTCTGATTGTAGGGAAGGACCCTACTGAGGGAGTTCATTTTGCATTTCTCCCGCAGTAAGTGTTTGTTCTGCTGTCTCATATCCAGAATAGGCTGCGAGCCTCCCGATTACTTGGGGATGAGGTTGTATCCGGAATAGAAGCCCTGCACATGTTGAGATGTGGAGAGGAGCTCTATGGCCTTTTGCTACAGGAGTGATTGAACGTCCAGGGAAAGTTGCGGTAGATGTGATGGATCTGGTTGAAGTGTTGAACAATGTGGAAAGGATGGTAGGAGGGAGAAACAACTGGTACCCAAACTGCACCATTTTGAACACCAGGGGTTCTTGGATATATGGCGCTGTCTGGACTCAGGTTTGGCTTGGGCCTGTTGAATGTTCTTTAGCTGGCAGTGTTGTCTTTGTCTGGGCCTAGATAAGAACATAAGAAATTGCCATGCTGGTTCAGACCAAGGGTCCATCAAGCCCAGCATCCTGTTTCCAACAGAGGCCAAACCAGGCCATAAGAACCTGGCAAGTACCCAAACACTAAGATCATCCCATGCTACTGATGCCAGTAATAGCAGAGACCATTCCCTAAGTCAACTTGATTAATAGCAGCTAATGGACTTCTCCTCCAAGAACTTATCCAAACCTTTTTTAAACCCAGCTACACTAACTGCACTAACCACATCCTCTGGCAACAAATTCCAGAGCTTAATTGTACGTCGAGTGAAAAAGAATTTTCTCCGATTAGTCGTAAATGTGCTACTTGCTAACTTTATGGAGTGCCGCCTAGTCCTTCTATTATCTGAAAGTGTAAATAACTGATTCACGTCTACTTGTTCAAGACCTCTCATGATCTTAAAGACCTCTATCATACCCACCTCAGCCATCTCTTCTCCAAGCTGAACAGCCCTAACCTCTTCAGCCTTTCCTCATAGGAGAGCTGTTCCATCCCCTTTTATCATTTTGGTTGCCCTTCTCTGTACCTTCTCCATCAAAATTATATATTTTTTGAGATGCGGCGACCAGAATTGTACACATTATTCAAGGTGCGGTCTCACCATGGAGCGATACAGAGGCATTATAACATTTTCCATTTTGTTAACCATTCCCTTCCTAATAATTCCTAACGTTCTGTTTGCTTTTGTGACTGCTTCAGCACACTGAGCCGATGATTTCAAAGTATTATCCACTATGATGCCTAGATCTTTTACCTGGGTGGTAGCTCCTAATATGGATGAGAGAGGATGCTGACGTTTTGCCGGAGCAGGTGCTGTATGGTATTGTTGAAACGGATGGAATGACTGCTTCTGAAAATAAAGCAGTTTGTAATGATAGACACGCCATCTCTGGGCAGATGTTTGTTCGAGGCCCGTTGAGAGGGACTGAACTGCCATATTCTGTTCCTTTATCTTTGCAACCGTTTCCCTGAGCTTCTTACTAGGGACAGTCTGCCAACTTCTCATGAATAGCTTCACAAATGCTGCTGGCCTTAAGCAACCCCATGCGATGTACTCCAATCAATGTTGCAGAGGTATGTGAAATGGAATCAAAAGCTTTGTAGACCGAATGGAGGTGATGGTGGATGCCTTCCCCCACATCCAAAAGTGGTTGAGGATAGCCAGAAAATCCTTCTTCAGGATGGAGGAGAGGCTTTAGTTTCTGAATAGTCATGGACATGTTGTACTATGTAGAACTGGTGAATGGTAATGCAAGCAGTGAGCATGGAAATTTGAAAGGCCTTTCCAAAGTCGTCTAGAAACTTATGGTCTTTTCCTAGACGTGACTTGGAATGGATCAGTGTCTTTTTTTTGCTTTTTTCATAAGGAATTTGACCACTACCAAATATTGAGGTAGTTGAGCACAACTGAACCATGGAGACTGCTGAATCCTGAACTGCAGGTCTAGTTTCCTAGCAATAGGCATGCCAGAAATCAGCGTTTCCTACATTCTCCATCTGAAGAGTTGTGAGAATAGTATGGACTAGTATGGCCTCCAGCTCAGTTGAAGTATCAAGAATTTGGAGAAGACCAAGATGCTCAGAGCGAAGGTCTTTGTCCTTATGAACATGGACACTAAGGGTCGAGGCCATTTTTCGATGAGCTTTCAGTACAAAAGGCCCTCCGAAAATTAAATATGGCCTAATGGTTCTGACAAGGGGTCAGAGGGTATGCCAGTAGAGTCTTCTGAACCCACCTGAATGGGGTCACTCACCCTGGACTCTAATGAACCAGGAGGTTCCTCCAGCAGAATTGGAGATGGAATAGGACGGTCCCTCACCATCGACTGGCTAGACTCCACTGCAATAGAGTAGGATGATGAAGAAGCATGAAGTTTTGGTTCTGAGGAAGTGTTTAGCCCAATAAGTAAAACTGGAACTCTCCTGGGCGGATTGCCATGGTAATATTTTGAAGGGATCCCAACTCCTTAGAAAGGGAGGCAAAGAAAGTTTTCAAAGTTGTAATTTGATCCAGGGACTAATTTGTCCTTTGGTTTGCTGTAGGTGGTTGGACAACCTCTTCAGATATCAGGATTGGTCCCTGTGTCTGGGGCTCCGATCTGCTAGAAGTAAGTGGAAGTATAGTGTTTCTAGCTGAAACCTCTCTGCCAGCAGCTGAAGTGGGATGAGCACTCTAGTTACTGGAGGAGATACTGGCAACCTTACATCTTCTCCAGATTTAGGGTGAGCTGTATATAAAGCAACCTGAAGAAATGGATGCTTTGATGGAGTAGAATTCTTAAAAATTTTGAAGATCTGACTTGGATTGCTTTGATGGATGCTGTTCTAATTATGTCAAGGAATCTGGAGTAGTGTGCCAATTTCAACAGCATCACACTGCTATGCGATTCTGCATTGTGACCCAATAGTAGGGAGCCACGTGCATTGACTTACCGGTAATTGGGTGCATAGCACATATAGTTTGCTGAGACAATATGTGTCTGTGTGATATGTTTTGATGGACTGTGTGTCAATGTTTCATGCATCAAGTGATCTGATGCATCATGTGCATTGATTCACTGCGTGTTGAGTGCATCGAGGAATCCTACGCCAGTTGTCTCCATGCATCATGCACAGCATATGCCAATGCACCGTGCTTAAAACGCTTGTGTTTTTTCGACGCTGGCTCTGCTAGTTCCAGCGACCGATGGCGCTTTTTCTTCGATGCTGGGTGGCTGACTGAACTTGACCCCACAGCTTCGGCCTGCGCCAATGAGAATCTTCATGGAGCTGTCGTGCAAGTTTTCTCCCACCAAGGCAGACGATGCCACACTGTGGGATGAGGATCTGCCTTGACTCAAAGATTTAAACAGCTCCTCAATTCAGTGCACCCTGGAATGCAGGGACAACTTTCCATAGGCATAATAGTTCATGGCCATCCATGACGGACGTTACCTTCCCACAGTTACAGCACTTGAAGCCACTCACCATTAGTTCTTTTCTCTATGACATTTTGAGGCAGCAAGGCCTCAGAGAGGACATTTCTTACTTTTTTTATTCATAGCACTGAAATATTCTTTTATAGGGCTGCCAAAGCAGCAAGACAACTAAGGTGAAAATACTACTTACCTCTTCCAGCAGATGGAGACAGATTAAAGCTGACGTCATGGTAGATATATATATATAGCTCTGCACTAACATCAGCCCGCCAGTATTCTCTGCAAAAGCCAACTATAGACAAACTGATTCTTCAACACAATCATGAACAGACAACCATTTATGCACCCAACCAATAGGAAACATTGAGCTCAGGTAAGAATGCAATAACATTATCTAAGGGACTGGTTTTGTTACTTACCGGACATCCCGGGAACCAGAGCCACCTAAGAGGACAAACTGAAACAAACAGGCAGCCAAGGGCAGGGAGGTGGATTAGCCTGTCTTCCTACAAGGAAAGGAAATTATCAGTCAAGTAGTAATTCACCTTCCTTTGCAGACAGGTTAATCCATCACCAGTGGGATGTATCAAAACTACTCCAGAACAGGGTGTAAGGCTGTCCCCAGTCCAACCAACATAGAACGAGCAAAGGCTGCATCCTCCCTGGCCTGCCCATCCAGGTGATAATGCCTGGAAAAAGTACGTAAGGAGGACCACATCGCTTCTCTGCAAATCTCAAGTGGAGACACCAAACGAAGCTCTGCTCAGGACACTGCCTCAGCCCTGGTGGAATGCACCTTAACCAGTTTAGGCAAAGCCAATTCGGCATCCACATTCGTGGCCATGATAACCTCTTTAATCCAGCAGGCAATCGTTGCCCACATAACCGATTCACATTTACCCGTTCTAGACCTCTCATGATTTTAAAGACCTCTATGGTATCCCCCCCTCAGCCGTCTCTTCTCCAAGCTGAACAGCCCTAACTTCTTTAGTCTTTCCTCATAGGGGAGCTGTTCCATCCCCTTTATCATTTTGGTCGCCCTTCTCTGTACCTTCTCCATCGCAACTATATCTTTTTTGAGATGTTGCGACCCCAGCGATCTACTATCAGCTGAAAGGCTTTAGCTGATGGCACCCACTCTCCTGGATGCAGACTCTCCCTGCTTAGAAAATCTGCTCTCATGTTGTCGTTTCGTGCAATGTAGGAGGCTGAGATCATCTGCAGATGAATTTCCACCCATTCCGTAAGGAGATATATCTCCTGTGACACTTGCTGGTTCTTGGTTCCACCCTGGCGGTTGATGTAGGCTACCATCATTGCATGGACTGCCTGACCCTGGAGTCTGTGGCAGAATTGTGGACACATCAATCTGACTGCCTGGGATTCCAGGCGGTTGATGTTTCAGAGGGCCTCTTCCTTGGTCCAACATTCCTGGGCTCACGTCTGTTGTGAGGACCAGCCAGTTTGGGGAGGACAGGGGTACACCCCTGCTAAGATGAGCTTCCTGCAGCCACTACTGGAGCTGAGAGCATACTGCCATTGGTAAGTGAAGGCAAATCGAATAGTCTTGAGACTGCAGGTTCCAAAGTGACAGTAGTGAGCATTGAATGGCTACCCATTACCACAAAGCATAGGAACCATTGGTGTTCTTGATGGATTGGAATATGTAGGCAGGCCTCAGATAGGTCCAGGGAGGTTAAGAACTTTCCGATTGTATGACCTTTATCATGGAGCGTAGGATTTCCATGCGGAAATGATTCACTCAGATGTCGGTTGATGCTCTTGAGGTCCAAGATAAGGCGAAAGGAATCTTCCTTCTTGGATACGATGAAATAGATAGAATAACGCCCTGTATTTTCCTGGGGTACAGGTACAGGATTATAGCCCTCATACTGAGGAGCTTTAAAAGAGTCTCCACTGCCTGTTTCTTGTGCTGGGAGTGACAAGTAGACATGATGAATATGTCCCAAGATGACATGGTAGAAGAGGGACAGTCAATGCTCTATCTCCTCATTTCAAGGGTGGGTCGGCAAAATTTCATTGGGGGGTTCGGGACAAACCTGAATCCGAGCCTGCCCCTCTCTTGGGCTGTCTACTACAAAAGGACTGAGACCTCTGAAATGTTGAGTTTCTGTAGGTGCAAAAGCTTTGGGAGCCCCTGGATCGACCCCTCATGTCTTCTTGTAGCTGGAGAATCGCCCCATTTACTGGCCAGCTTTTCTAATTCGCTTCTGAGAAGGAGTGATCCTTTAAAGGGCATCTTTGTAAGATTTATTTTGGATGTTGCATCTGCTGACCAATTCCGCAGCCATAGCTGTCTTCTGGCCACCACCACTGAGGCCACTCCTCTGGCCGGAGTATGGACTAGATCCGAGCCCGCATCAGCTAAAAAGGCAGTGGTGGGTTCCAAAATCACTCTGGAATTCACTCCCACATCATCCACCTGCTGAGAGAGGAGTAGGCACGAACGAGCTACCAGGGCACAACAAGAAGCAATCTGTAAGGTCATTGCTACTGCATCAAAGGCCTATTTAAGGATGGACTCCATCAGTCTATCGTGCGCAACCTTTAAGGCTGCTCCTCCCTCCACTGGGATAGTTCACTTAGAGATGGCACAGACAAGTGCATCCACTATAGGGAAAAGAAAACAGTCTCTCACTGCTCGTATCCAGAGGGTATAGAGCTTCTAACGCTCATCCCCCTTTAAAATTTGCTTCTGAGGCATCCCATTTCAGGTCAATCAACTCCTGAATGGCTTCCAGTACTGGAAAGTAGCAAGAGGATTTCCGTATGGAAATCAGAATGGGATTCTTCTTTGGTTCCATCAGAGCCTGCCCCAGGAACTCCCAGCATCTTCAGGGTCTGGTAAACCAGGGCCGGCAATTCATCTTTATGGAAAAAAATGTAACATAGTCCAATACAGTTCTAAGGCGGGGGGAATTTCCCCATCGTCCAAGGAATCCGTATCCTCTTCGTCCGTTCTGTCAAGGTCCCTGCCAGGGATACCCTTGGTGAGGCGGGGCATGCCTCGAGGTCTGCTGATAGGACTGGGAGAGGGAGGGCTTACTGGCTGAGGTTCCTTCCGGACAGGGGCAAGTGAGGTAGCCGACTGTGACTGCACAAAGACTTGAAGGCCCTGGAAAAATTCTACCCAAGAGAAGACAGCTGAGTCCATGCCTAGCCCAGGAGGTACTGGGGTAGGCGCCTCTGAATTTCCCTCTCCCATGGATGACTCAGGCATGGGGGCACTCAGATCTTGGGTTCTTCCAGTTATGGCTGTGGCTAACCCATCCTCTGAATGCAAGGAGCTGGGCTTAGCAAAGTACGGGGAGGCCAACTCTCCCTGGGCTTCCTCACAGTGCTGACAAACTGGAATCCAGGTCAGACCGTGAAAGCATAATATGACAAGCAGCGCAGAGAGAAAGGTGCTTATGTTTCTTGGCTGCCAGAGCCATTGGCGACGTTAACTGTGCATTATATTGGCTCATGCTTAAAATTTTATGCGCACAGATTTTGGGCGCCTAGGTGGGTCGTTGCAAGGCGCATGCACAGCCCCGTGTGCCCGCTTTTACCTGTATTCTGCACTTAGTAGGTTGTGCATGTATGTGTGCACACGACGTTATGCATGCAGTATGTGCGCAGAGCCAACATACTACGCATACCAGCATTCTACAGAGGGCAATATGGCACATACAAAGACGCGCAAGATGGCGCTGCCGCAGCCTATCATGCAGTGTGCCAACCAAGCCTAAAAACGGGGCCTAGCCCACCAGGGGACCGCTCAACCTGCTCAGAAGCCCACGTCCTTCACACCAACGGGATTGGGAATGACGTCTGTACAGCGCGCCGAGCAAGGAGACCGGAGGAAGTCTCTCTCAAAAACCCCTCAGGTCTCTAAATCGGGACGCAACACTTTTTTTTTTTTTTAAACTTACCTGGGCTCAGCGCTTACTGGCTGAGTACAGTGATGGTCTCCAGCTACAGGGGGAGAGGGCTTTGGTCGTCACCGCTTGCTCGGCTTCCTACACGTGCTGCCTTTCAGCTGCTTAAGCAGCAAAGTCCATGCCGGGTACTGGCTACTAGACCAAGGCACACCTCTGAGGGATCTTGGAAATTGCCTCAGGAATTATCAACTGGGGGAGGGACCTTTAGATATCACCGCAAGAGAGAAAGGCTCAATTTTTTCTCCAATTTAAATGAAGAATTTCATCTTCCAAAAAGTACAGCAATCCCCACATGGAGAGGTACAGACACCATCTGCTGGAAATGGAGAAATACTGAAGGGTGAGATTACTGCATGGATGTCTGTAGGGTGATGTCAGCTTTGAAATCTGTCTCTGTCTCCCAACTGCTTGCAGGAGAGCTTAACCCATTACTGTATCTGGCTACACGCTAGGAAATAGAATGTATTTGGTGCATCATCTCTTCCCCATTTTGTGGGCTTTAAAATTAACGATGTCGTGGCTGTTGAACATTGTCTAGCATCTGCAATCACAGAGCATGGCATCTTTTATCCAGTCACAAAATTAATTTTAGCATTGCACAGATATACCTGCAGTCAACCTTACATGTGAGCTTCCAAAGAAGGAAGAATGCAATGCTTATTATGATCATTGACCAATTATAATTGAGTAACCTGAGGCAGTCAGAGTACTTGCCCAAAATACCAGAGTCAGTTTCAGAAGGGATTTAAACGTCCATCCTAGCACTTCTGACTCTTAAGTCAGAGTTATAACCTGAATTAAACAAACAACCACTGGACCATACCCCCATGCAACGATATGAACATGACAGCTATTTCTGGATGGACTGTACACATTATGTTACAAAGAATGGTGGGGGGAGCAACTTACCTGAGATTTTTTAACAACTAAACTTAAGAGGAAACACTAAGAAAAAATAATTCAGCACCATCTTTCCCCACAACAATTGCACATATTAAGACAAATTACTTACTGTTTCCAAGTCTTTAATTTCATTCTCCAGCTGTATATTGTGTTCACTCATTCTCATAATGAGATCAGAGACAGACTGCCTTGGGTGCATTGACTGATCAAACTGATGATACATATGTCCCCAAAACCTGAGAGAGAAAGCACATTCACATTAGATGCAGCATACGGCTGTACCACTGGCAGGTAACAGAGAAAAATCAACTTACTTAAAATTGAAGGGTACTGTATTTGGTTCCAAAACTGTGAACCTCTGAGAAAAGGTGGCATCATAGAGAGGATTTAGATACTTCTTTTTGTCATTCAGAAGATATGGCCATAAGGAATACGTCTTTTCTCTCAACCTGCAAAAAAAAAAAAAAAAAAGCCCGCACAAGCTTTGATGCGAATGCTGATTTACCTTAGAAATGTAAAAACAAAAAGCACTATATCTGAAAATGCAAATTAAATTCCTATTACAAACCTGATGTAATAATAAAAATAAATCAAGTAAAAGTTAAGATGCTGTCTGATGTACTGGCCCTGGACTTGGCAGTGCTCTCCTGATAGTACTGGCAAAATCTGGGTGCTTTGCCAGTCAATAGGCTTGAGCCCTGAGAGAGAAATGATGGCAGACATGACAGGTGTGATCCCTGCTGATATAAGGACAGCATAGGAAAATTGGTTCTTACCTGCTATTTTTCGTTCCTTTAATACCACAGATCAGTCCAGACAAGTTGTTTATGCATCCCTACCAGCAGATGTAGGCAGAGAACAAAGCCTTGAGGCACTGGTACATAACAGAATATCACCTGCAGTCCCTCAGTATTGAACTGTACCCAAGCCAAAGAATTAGAAGCTACAAAATCCCATCTAGGGCCAACAGGTAAAGCAGGGCTGAACCCCCTGCCCTGGAGTCTCTGTCATCTCCAGAAACACAAAAATTAAGTACAAAAACTCTTCAGACTATATTACATAGACTATCAGGAAACAGTCTTTCGGCAGTGAGAGGGAGGGTCTCTGGACTGATCTGTGGGATTATAGGAATGAAAATTAGCAGGTACGAACCAATTTTCCTTTCCTATACATACCCAGATCAGTCCAGACAAGTGGGATGTATCCAAGAACTCCTAAACTGGACAGGAACCCGAAAAACCCACATGCAATATACTCACCAAAGATGCATCCTGCTGTGCGCGCACGTCCAAACGGTAACGTCTGGTGAAAGTGTGAAGCGAAGACCACACTGTCGCTCTGCAAATCTCCTGGGGAGAAAACAATTGATGCACTGCCCAAAAAGCTGCTTACGCCCTAGTATAATGCGCTTTCAGCCTCTCTGGAATCTTACAGCCCTTACAAATATACGCAGAGCAAATAGCCTCCCTAAGCCACCGTTAAATCATGGCCTTCGAGGCCTTATCACCTTTCTTCGCTCCTCCAAATACAAAAAGATGATCTGAGCGCCGAAAAGAATTAGTGACCTCCAGATAATGCAAGATAATCCAGTGTACATCCAAAAGATGTAGTTCCCTCTCCTGAGGGGAATCCCTGGACCACACTGGGAAGACCGGAAGATCTACCGTCTGATTAACATGGAAAGAAGACACCACCTTCAGTAAAAAGGAGGGAACTGTTCGCAGTGTAAACCCATCATTAGAAATACACAGAAAAGGGTCTCTGTACGACAGAGCCTGCAACTCTAAAATCCGCCTAGCTGAACAAATTGCCACCAGAAACACTGTCTTCAAGGTCAGGTCCTTCAATGTTGCCCTTCTCAAAGGCTGCCCCCCCGAGAATCCGAAGAACCTAATTGAGGCTCCAAGCCTGACACAATTTCCAAACTAGCGGTCGCAAATGTTTCACTCCTTTCAGAAACAGAACCACATCAGGATAGGGGGCTAACCACCTCCCTCGCATCTTGCCCCTAAGGGAACCAAAGAGGATACTTGTACGCGAAAAAAGTATAGGCCAAGCTCTTAGACAACCCTTCCTACAAAAAGGATAAAATCTGGGGCACATCTACAGATAGGGGGATCTAGCCGGCGCTGCTGACACCAGAAGTCAAAGACCCTCCAGACCCTGCCATATGCTACAGAGATAGAGGGTCTCCATGCCTGGAGAAGGGTAGAAATTACCTGCTCCAAACAGCCCTTCAGATGCAAGCGCTGCTTCTCAAAAGCCAAGCCACGAGACAAAAGTGATCCTCCCGATCTGAAAATATAGGTCCTTGTCGCAGCAAGCGGGGCAGAGGGGCCAATCTGAGGGGCCCCTAGACCTTGAGATACACGAGATCCGCGAATCAAGGGTGACGCGGTCATTCTGGTGCCACCAGCACCACTGATTCCAGATGCAACTATGCACCATAGAACACATCCAATGAGGAGCCAAGGAGGAAACATGTACAACAGGATCCCCATTGGCCAAGGGCACCCCAAGGCTTCCATGCCTACTGTACCAACCTCTCTTCTGCGACTGAAAAACCTTGCCATCTTTGAGTTGGCCCGCAATGCCATAAGATCCAACTGAGGCATGCTCCATCTGGCACAGATGCAATCTCAAGCTTCCAGGGACAACTCCCATTCCCCCCAAGTCCAACTGCTGCCTGCTGAGGAAATCCGCCTGCACACTGTCCACACCTAAGACATGAGATGCTGCTATCACCTCGAGATGGATCTCCACCCAGACAAACAACAGTCGACCTTCCAGCGCCACCGCATGACTGTCTCCCCCTGGCAGTTGATGTATGCCACTGTCGTTACATCATCTGAAAAAACCCAGATCATCCTGCCTTTGATCCAGGGGAGAAATTCCTCTAACACCTGAACCGCCCTTGTTTCCAGGCAATTTATGGACCAGGTCCTCTCCTCCACTGACCAAAGGCCAGGGCCGACCGCCCCAGGCACACCGTACCCCATCCTTGAAGACTGGTGTCCGTGGTCACTACCACCCAGTCCTGGGTCTCCAGATCCACATCCTTTTCTAAGTTGGGACGCAACAGTCACCACAACAGACTGGATTTGGACTTTTGTAGGAGAAGTTATGGCAGATGATTCACCTCTGACATGGGATTCCACATGGATAATAGTGTGCTTTGCAATGGGTCTCATGTGCACAAATGCTCATAGAATCAAATCCAACATGGAAGCCATGGACCCCAGAACCTGTACATAGGCCCAGACTGTTGGCACTGAATGATACCAAGAACTCTCCTATGAAGTTTGCCGCCATTACCATTCTTAACGTCTCCATCAGAAAACGCGGCACCCTTAGGGCCCTGTTTACCTTCTGCAAGTCGAGGATGGGCAGATACATGCCTTCCTTCTTGGGCACCACAAAATAAATGGAGTAACTTTCTCATCCCTGCTCCTCCCTTGGAACAAGAACGATCGCGTTGAGGCACTACAGCCTCTGCAGATTCCCCTGCACCATGCCTCTCAACGTGGGACTCCAGAAAGGCTTCCCTGTCAGGATGAGAAGAATCTAGTGCATAGCCATCTCGGACCACTTCTAATACCCAGCGGTCTAAGGTAATCTTGGCTCACTCCTCGTAAAAGCTGGATAATCTGCCCCCTACCGCTTCTATGGAAGAATGGGCGATGCTGGCTTCATTGCAATGATTTTCCACCACCGGCTCCTTGGCCGGCACCATCCCTGGCTAGTCTTCAGGCTCCTTGAAAGGACTGCCAACATCTTGCTGACTGCTAAGTCCCTGTCCCCTAGGTGGGCTTGCCAGACCCGAACCTATGTGAATCCCGAAACACCTTCTTGCCAGATTTCTGATCCTCAGGCAACTTATTTCCCTTGGACTCGCCCAAAGTCTGCATCAACTGATCCAAACCCTCCCCATTCAGGAGCTTTCCCTTAAAAAGGAAGATTATACAGCTGGGCCTTGGACCACATGACTGCTGACCAATTTCACCACCACAAAAAAGTCTGCAAGCTGCTACAGCCAAGACCATGCTCCTGGCCGAAGTGCAAACCAAGTCATAAAGCGCATCTGCAACAAAAGCCACTCCAGCCTCCAAGCGCGCTGACTGCAGAGAATCCTCATCCCCGGAAGACGCTTGCTCTCTTATCTTCTGCACCCAGCATAGACAAGCTCTCTGCATCATGCTACCACAAATCACGGCCCAGAGACTCAAGGCAGACACTTCAAAAGCAGCTTAAATTGTATCTCCAACTTGAGGTCCTGCACATCCCTCAAAGCGGCAGCCCCCGCCACTGGGATGGTCGTCTTCTTGGTCACTGCTTGAAACCACCGCATCCACAGAACCTCCAAGGTCTCCTCCACAGGGGATAAAGCTTAGCCATTACTCTTCTGACCTTCATACCCACTTCCAGGAGTCCCACTCCCAGTTCACCAACTTGCGAATCTTCTTCAGCAAGGGAAAGGCACTAGGGGGCCTCCGCAGAGCATCCAGGACAGGATTCACGCCCTTATTACCCAACTCCTCGAGTCACCTTCACCCCCAATTCCTGCAAAACCTGTGGAACAAGAAGACGCAATTCCTCCTTTTTAAACAAGTGGACTACTCGAGGGTCATCACCCTCTGAATCCAGAAACTCATCCGGGTCCGGATCATTATTCGCATCTGGGTCCGCATTCGGGGTTGCATCCACGTCCACATCCGGGTTGGTGCTCTGCAACTCGAGGGGATCCTCCAGCATATCATCATAATCTTCCCCATCCCTGGGGTCAGCCTCTGAACCTGCTCGACCCAAACCAAGGTGTTGCAACAGGTCCCCGGATCCCCCTGCAGGGGCCACTTTAGGGTTCTTGGAAACACGAAAGAGCAGTCTCCCCTTTGGATGCTTGATCCCCATGCCCTTCCTTGCCAGGAAGGCCTTATGTAGGAGTAGAATGAACTCTGAGGAAAAGTCTTTGGGGTCCTCAGGAAGGCCGCCCTCCGAATCTTCACCCCAATCGAGATCTTATGTCCGTGATCCCCAGCAGGTACAGCTATCCCCCTCAGACCCCCTGGGGCCACAGCCGGGGTCCCCGACGAATGAAGGACCCTCTTCTTCGAGGAACCCCATGAGGTCCCTTCATCCCCCGCCTTGCATCTGGAACACAGGGATTTACTGCTCAGCTGAGCAGACCAAACCCCACAGGCCCTGCAGGCCACCACACGCAGTTTTGGTGCCATTCCACAAGAGGCACACTGCAGAACAGGCCCCACACGTTGCTCAACTGTCACGCTGTGCGAACACATATGGCATGGACAACAGGCCTAGTAGGCTGCACATGCAGCAGCAACAGCGCGTGTCAGCCAGTAACAAAAACCAGCCTGAGCGGTACGTGGAAAATTCCAGTCTGTCCCACTGCAAAGTCATACGGCAGCACAGGCCCGAGACCCTGACCAGAAAAGAACGGCAAATCGAACCGCATCCGCGGTCCCTGTTAGCCAGGCTGCCATTTCCCTCACCACCCCCAGGGCCCCCAGAACGAGGGAGAAGGGAGAAAAAAAAAAAACCCTACCATGCTCTCCTGAAGTGCTGACAGCACATGTACCAGAGAGGCACCGCCCGACTATTCCCTTAAGAAAGTCAAATACCTTTTTTTTTTTTTTAAACAGTTTAACTCAGACAATAGGGCCCTTCCCTGATAGGCTGTTGAAGACTCAGAAGGAAGCATCAGTGACCCTGAGGGAGCCAGTCCCCTGGCTATCAGGATCTCCAGCCGGCCAAGGATGAACACCAGCCAGGGGTTTCCAATCCCCGGTCGCCCTGCTTCACCCGAAAGATGGTCCACGAAGGAGCCTAACAACTCAGGGAGCCTTCGAAAACTTTGAAAACCACTTCTCTCTCTCAATTTAAATGTGGTCAGACTGCATGTTTGCACCTCTATCATCTGTTGGGACTGCAGGTGGCACTCTTGGTTATGTAGCAGTGCCTCAAGATTTTGTTCTCTGCCTCCATCTGCTGGTAGGGATGCATAATCCACTTGTCTGGACTGATCTGGGTATGTACAGGAATGAAGGAGAGCCCCACACCACTACCAGGTCCAGCATCACCCAGGCAATAATTATAGGGAGGGAAAATGAATAAAGTTAAGTGAAAAAAAGGATAAGAAATTACTACAAGTGTAAGATGAAACTAACACTAAATTTATTTATTTATTAGATTTTGTATACCGGCATTCATATAAAAACATATCATGCCGGTTTACATCCCTGGGCAAATATCAATTAACACATTTGCAAATTAAAATTAACCATTTAAAATCTATATACATAATATCAGTTTTTCATAATCACAGGTAAAATCCAGCACAGGTCTGAGATAAGTGAATGTTATCATCAAGGGCTGTTGGTGATTTCAAATCAGTTTTCAAGGGAGTTTATGTTGACATCATTAGAATCTCCCTCACAAATATCCTGCACTGTTGGTGATCTCTACAAAGATGCTAACATATGAATAGGCACCAAACCTAGAAATTAAAGTACCTTCATGCCCTGGAGACAATTCTTCCAGAATAAGGCAGAGGCACACTGATAGAGCAGTTTCAGCATGTTAACACATCTATGTTTATTCTCTTAAATAAACTGGAGATTTTGTTTGCAGTAATGATGGCCTATAATGCCTTCACAACGCTAGTTTCATTGGAAACAAAGCTATTGCCGAGACTATAATGCTGAAAACCCCTAGCCACAAAAACAAGACATACAAAATGCAGGAGTCTCCCTTGCACTGAGATTCTCCACACCAGCTATGCATGATCTAATGCACCAACTATATTGTGTTTGTAGTAATAGACATTTGAGCAGCTCATTCTGTTCAAATCTTGACTGGTACCTGGACACTGGTTTTAGCTAAGGGCGTGAATCTGGTTTAGGTTCACTTGCATCAAGTGCAGCAGCCATAGATGGGAAGCCTCCTTACTTGAGCTCTTCACGGTCTTTTTGGCAGTTTCGAAGAAAGTTTCCAAACTGGCATGAGTGAACGTGCTCATGGATCTGCAGCAGGAGTGCTTCATTGTATTCAAAAGCTTGTGGGAATTGCTCAGTCAAGTGCCACACACATTCTAAGAACTGAGTGAATACCGGAGACATTTCTTTGGGCTCTCCATCCAACTGGCCACATCTGCAAATAAACAAGTAATGTGTGTACAAATATCCAGTGGAAGATTTTTATGAACCATATCTCAAACTGTATGAAAACATTGGCTTCAGTTAGGATGCTGGAGTCTTCTAAATCATTCCCTGGATTGCAATACAATACTAAGGCACTATAAATTATTATGCTTTATAGTGTGTTGAAACCCAGGGAATGCTGTGTGGCAGAGGGGGAAGAGGGAAGGAGTAACATGGTAATTCCATTTGTCTTGTTATTTAGGACCTGTTGCCTCTCTTGTTGTATCTGATCAAGGGCCAACCCCCCCCCCCCACAAAAAAATAAAAAAAACCACACCTGCTGAGTGAAACAAACAGTTCTGTTATCATTTAAACATGTGTTTTGCTTTTTAACTGCTGTTGCCTCTATGTACTTCAGTGCAACCTTCCCCATGCTTCTCCTGCTCTAACTTAGGAAAAAGTAAAGCTGCTGGCTTCCAAATGTCGTAACTTTTCTGAGACATGTACTGCAACTGCTAACTTTATTTAAAAAAAAAATAAAAATTGGAGAAATTACTTACCTGATAATTTTGTTTTCTTGTGTAAACAGATGGACTCAGGACCAATGGGTTGTGCTCCCCTGCCAGCAGATGGGGACGGAGTCAGGTTTCAAAGCTGACGTCACCCTAGATATGCCCCTGCAGTGATCTCAGCCCTTCAGTATTCTCTTCAAAATCCACCGTGGACATACGAACGAAAAAACTCAATTTAAAATGGATAACTATAACTGTACTCAAGAAAACACTGAACCCCATTAAGAATACAGATGCCCTGAACTAGGGACTCGATGACGGCTTACCCTTAATCTCTTGGAATCTATATCCACTCCACGGGCGAATACTTGGCACAGTTCTTGGGCAGCCGTGGGTGGGATGCAGAGTCCATCTGTCTACACTAAGGAAAACAAAATTATCAGGTAAGTAATTTCTCCATTTCCTAGCGTGTAGCCACATGGACTCAGGATCAATGGGATATACAAAAGCTACTCCCAATCGGGGCAGGAGGCTGCTCGCAGTCCAGTTAACACCACCCTTGCAAAGGCCGTGTCCTCTTGAGCCTTTAAGTCCAGGCAATAATATCTGGAGAAGGTGTGCAAGGAGGACCACGTTGTCGCTCGGCAGATATCAATGGGGGACAGCATTCAAGCTTCCGCACATGAGACTGCCTGAGCCCTGGTGAAATAAGCTTTAACCTAAGAAGGTAATGGCTTTCCTGCCTCTGCATAAGCTCCCGTGACCTCCTCCTTAATCCAGTGAACTATGGTAGCCCACAAAGCTGGTTTGCACTGCTTCCTTCCACCGAGAAGGACAAACAGGTGGTCCCATCTTTCGGACCAGTTCTGAAACTTCTAGATACAGCACCAAAAGTCTATAGACATTCAAATGACGGAGGAGGCACTATTCCTCCGCGTCCCTGAGCTTATCTAGGGAAGGCAATGAAATGAACTGATTCAAATGAAACTCTGAGACTACCATGAGCAAGAAAGATGGAACTGTACGAAGCTGTAATGCTCCTGGAGCATTCAAGAGCAGTGGTTCTCAACCTTTTTTCTGTCGGGACACACCTGACAGATGGTTCTCACATGCATGACACACTGAACCCATGATCGTCACGGGGCTAGATGGAAAAGTACAGTTTGCAGCCACGGGAACCCCCCCTGACCCACAATAATGGATGTAAAGCAGATTTACGACATTCCCCATACAACTCACCCTATAAAAAAGATATTCTGGTTCTGGTGTCATCTCAGTAACAGCAATTCAAACTCCTTCTACTACCAGACTCAATAGCCCTACTTGTGAAAAGGCAGCAGTTAACCACCAATGCATGTCCTCTTCAGAAAACACAACAAATAAGACTGATACAAACACTCCCAGATACCTCAACAACTGTAAAGGCTCGTGACTGCTCTTGTCCAGGTTTACTAACCAACCAAGTTCCTGAAGCAAGGTCACCCGGAGACTTTCTTCCATGGACTTAGCCCGGATCAGTCAGTCATCTAAGTATGGGTGTACCAGGATTCCTTCTCTTCTCAATACTGCCACCATGACCACCATAATTTTGCAGCGCCCCTTGTCTATGATTGGCCAGCCCAGGGGCTCTCAATGTTTCCACCTCTACAGAAACTCGACATTTCAGAGGTCTTGGCCCTTTGGAAGAACTCAGTCCTTTCATAGTCGACAGCCCAAGAGAGGGGCAGGTTCGGGTTCAAGACTGTCCCGAAACTCCGAATAAATTTTACCGACCCATCTTCAGAACGAGGAGACAGGGGGTCGACTGTCTCTCTTTTACTGAAGGTGGGTCGAGATCACTTCGGACAAGTGGGTACTGGAAGTCATATGAAAAGGATATGCACTGGAATTTCACAGCACTCCTCAGGACATATTCATGTCGTCTCCTTGCCACTCCTAGCAAGAAAGCAGGCAATGGAGATTACTCTTTTAAGGCTCCTCAGGATGAGGGCTGTAATCCCAGTACCTACGCCCCAGGAAAATACAGGGCGTTATTCCATCTATTTCATCGTATCCAGGATGGGGCGAAAGGAACCTTTGGTAAAAGAGAGAGTTGACCCCCTGTCTCCTTGTTCTGTCTTGGAAAATGTTCTTGGGGCAGTGGCTAGGCCAAAGGGCAGTGCCCAGAACTGATAATGGCAACCCAGTACAGCAAAGCGTAAGTGATGGTTGTCATTTTCACATGGAAACCTTGCGCTCTGTGATAATGGCCATACAACTGGGAGAGTTACTAACCTCCCTGGAACTATCCAAGGCCTACCTACATATTCCAATCCGTCAAGAACACCAATGCTTCCTACGCTTGCCATACTGGGTTGCCATTAATCAGTTCCGGGCACTCAGATCTGGAGTACTTCCAGTTAAGGCAGCCAATCCATTATCTGAATGGGAGGAGCTGGGCTCAGCAAAGTCAGGGGAGGCCAAATCCCCTTGGGCTTCCTCACAATGCAGACAAGTTAGAATCCAAGTCAAGCTGAGAAACCCTATCATGACAAGCAGCGCAGAGAGCAAGGCGCTTATGTTTCTTGGCTGCCGGCGCCATTGGTGGCGGTAACTATGTTCGATTGGTTCGTGCTTCATTTTATGTGCACAAATTTTGAGCGCCTAGGCATGGTGAAGTGCACACACAGCCCGTGCGCCCAGCTTTTCCTGTATCTTGCACTTTATTGTGCGCTTAAGTACCCGCACAATGTTATGCGTGCGTGTGCAAAGCCGACGCACTGCGCATACCGACATCCTATGGCGGGCAATATGAAATGCACAAAGATGAGCGCAAAGTGTGCTGACCAAGATTAAAGCAGGGCCTAGCCCACCGGGGGGGGGGGGGGGGGGGGGGGGCACTCAACCTGCTCGTAAGCCTACTTCCCTATGCCCCAAACGGATCGGGAAAGATGTTGGTTCGGCACACCAAGCAAGGAAACCGGAGGAAGTCTTACCGAAACCCCTCTTCTCTGTAGGTAAAGTTTTTTTGGGGGTTTTTTTTTTTTATTTACCTAGGCTCAGCACTTACCGGCTGAGTACAGAGACTGTCTCTGGCTGCATGGGGAGAGGGCTCTGGTGTCACCGTCACGCTCGGCTTCTTGCACCCGCTGCCCTTCAGCTGCTTAAGCAGCAAAGTCCACGCTGGGAACTGGCTACCAGACCAAGATCTCTGAAATCGCCTCAGGAATTCTCAGTTTGGGGAGGGACCTTTAGGCATCACCGCAGGAAAGCAGGGCTTAATCTTTTCTCCCATTTAAAAGTGGAATTTCTTCTTCCAAATGGTACAGCGATCCCCATAGGGAAAGCATGTCTACATCTGCTGGAGACGGAGAAATACTGAAGGGCTGAGGTCACTAAGGGGTGTATCTAGGGCAGTGATGGCCAACCTTTTGAGCTCAGTGTGTCAAAATTCATTAAAAAAACCGAGCATAACTCGGGTGGTGTGTCACTTCTAGAAAAATCCATAATTGTGATATTTGTAGCTCTAATTAATAACAAAGTTATAATTTTAATATGTACTGTATTTATTAATAAAGCAAAAACAAATAATTCTTTACCTTACCTGCTTAGTGACTTTTTTGTTGCTGAATTTCATCGGCTAAATCTTCAATTAAAACACTCTCTCCCCCTCCACCCAAACTCTTACTCCCCTAGATTTTCTCATACACACTCATGCTCTCACACTCACTGGCTCCCTCACATACACACACACCCAGGCAGGCTCCCAGTCATTTTCACACCACTCCCGCTCCATCCTCCAGGCAGGCACCAATTCATTCTCACACACACAGACCCCAGGCAAGCACCCATGCATTCACACACATACACCCCCAGGCAGAGTCCCATTCATACACATGCACACACTGAAGGCAGACCCCCCCTTCTCTTTTGCCAGCAACCTCAGAACCTCTCTCATTCCTCTGCTGCCTCTGTCACTGCTGCCACATGACTACTGGGGATGTTGCTATTCTTGCACATTCCCAAAGATTACATGTGCCAATCACTAAAAAGAATTTTTTTTTTTTTACCTTTGCTGTCTGATCTTTGTTTTCTAATTGGTTGGTCACAGGCTTTTTTTTTTTCCACCTTCCCTTTCTTATTTTTTTTTTTTTTTGCCAATTCCTTTTATATTGTCTTTTTTTCTGTTTCTTTTCTCTTCATCTTCTTCCCTCAAACACACAGTCAGGTTCTCATTCTCACATGCATTTCTCTCTCTCACACACAGGCTCTCACTGTCACATGCTCTCTCTCATACAATCATTCATACACACAGGCTCTCACTGGTACATGCTCTCTCTCATACAATCATTCATACACACAGGCTCTCACTGGTACATGCTCTCTCTCATACAATCATTCATACACAGGCTCTCACTGGCACACGCTCTCTCTCATACAATCATTCATACACACAGTCTCTCACTGGCACATGCTGTCTGACTCACACACACAGGCTCTCTCTCTCACTCCCACATGCTGTCTTACTCAAGCACATGCAGTCTCTGCAAACATTCAGGTCCTCACACACAATCTCTCAACTCATCTCATACACGCACGCACACACACACCCACCCACCCTCTACAGACCCTCAGCCTCTCTCTCACCTCTCGGCCTCCTCTTCGCGGGTCGCCGCAGGATGGGCTCTGCAGCAGCCCTGCTACCGGGCTTCTTCCTCTTCTCGGGCCGCTGCGACTTGGGATTCGCGGCGGCCCGTACGCGCAAGCGCTGCTCCTCTTCTGCACGCGCTGATGCTTCTCTCCTTCCTGCCCACGCGGCTCCGGCAACATTTACTTCCGGGGCCGCACAGGAAGGAGGAGGAGCATCAGCGCGTTTAAACGCAATCTTTTTCTTTGGGCTGTGGTGACGTGGGCCTGTCGCTGCGCCGCATGCGCCCGGGGGCATTGGGGGGATATTAAAAAAACTAATTTTAAAGGGTTGGCGCAGCCGATAAAAAAAAAAAAAAAAAGGCTCGGCGCAGCCAATTAAAAAAAAAAATTCGATAGTCCTGAAACACTACGCGTGTCAGCAAAAACGGCTCGGCGTGTCACCTCTGACACGCGTGTCATAGGTTAGCCATCACTGATCTAGGGTAACATCAGCTTTGAAACCTGACTCCGTCTCTATCTGCTGGCAGGGGAGCACAACCATTTCCTAGCATGTAGTCCATCTGACTACATGCTAGGAAATTACCTGTCATGTACAAAACCTTCCTAGCTTATTTTTACTTAACAAAATGCAAAATTTCATAATCATGTAAATGTGGAGTTATTGTAATTTTAATATTGAAATAAAGGCATCAACAAAATTAAACAATTTGATTTA
The DNA here is from genome assembly GCF_901001135.1 of Rhinatrema bivittatum. Classification (NCBI taxonomy): domain Eukaryota; kingdom Metazoa; phylum Chordata; class Amphibia; order Gymnophiona; family Rhinatrematidae; genus Rhinatrema; species Rhinatrema bivittatum. The sequence goes on from NC_042619.1 coordinate 88,701,603, forward strand.
TGCCTTTTAAATTTAATTCACCTAAATATGGGCTGAAAGTTACACTTTGTGCAGTGAACACAGATAAATAGTGAATTTTAGTACTCACCAAAACTCCTTAATTGCCTGCAAAATAAATCCCTAAATTTACACTTTATAAACCGCTTGGATCAGAAGCCCTAGTTATAATAAAATTAAAATAAGTGGCAACCCAAAAAAAAAAAAAATCATGGAAAGGGGAATCCTGGGCCTACGCAAATTCCTATCTCCTTTCGGGTTCGAGGGTGCAGCATTCCAGGCCTTCACCTTTGAACAGCAGCGATACAAAGGCGGTAAACACTTTGAACCTTGACAAACCCTTTGAATATTGACTACATAGAGAACACCTGAGCAGATTTGAAATAATATGCCCACCATGTACAGAATTTAAAAAAAATGAAACTAACAACATCTTCTCTTAACCAGCTATCCAAAACATTTTCACATAAAAATATACACATGAAGCGCCAGTCTGCATGCATAAGCATAAATCAGCTGCCTATTACTTTTCATACAACGTGATCCATTATCTGATTTTGCAAGGAGAAAGCAAGAAAAGCAGAGAGATAGATGAATTCTCCTTGCCTATATCTTGCCACAGTCAGGAAGCAGATATTCAAAAACAGCTAAATTTAGGTACCTAATTGTCAGCCTAAGTTAGGTATAGCAAAATGGGTTTTATAGGAGTTGTGATTTGTTTTGCCCTAGGGCTTGTGTTTCCCCAGAGAAAGCGCATTTGCTTTGAGCTGACCTGAAGGTGGTGTTTAATATTTACAATAATGTAGCTTAAACTGAGACTTGGGGTGCTTGCTCTATTCAGAGCGAGGCTTGAACAGCATAATCTCCCAGTATCCTGCGGTGCCATTGGTCAGAGAACTTTTACCAATGCTGTGTGCCCCGATTGGCCCTTCAGACACAACTCATAGAACAAGGCCTGTAGTTGCCAGAATTCTCTGTCTTGGCTGGGAGTACAGAAAGAGATCTCTGTGCTAAGGCCTTCCAACTCATGTGGACAGCCACCCCTGAAGCTCCCCAGGCACTGCTTTATTTAGCTAGCATTTACTGTTTACAGCCTTGTTATTTTACCTGTTACTATTTACAAAAAAAAAAATCTTTTTTCTGTTCACTGTTCCTGCTTTTCTTCAATAAACTCTTCAGTTTGTTAGCTCTGTTACGAGACAAATTCATGAACCCAGTATTTTTCTGTATTTGGTAGGTAGGCATGTTTCTAGGAACCGTCAGGCCTATACAGTAAAGTGCGGCCGCGGTTACCCTGTTTCTAACCCACGATTCACCATCTGTTTTTACCAATCCTTACCGCTTCTTTAAATCGACGCGTATCCCTTTCTGCCCGCGGCATGTATATGATATGTAAATGATCGGATTAGCTATTCCCTCCCATACAGTAACGTGCGGCCCGATTATCACCTTTTTAACCAACTGTTTTGCCGTGTCTTTAACCCGCTAATTTACCGCCTACCCTGACCCTGGCATTAGAGGGATGTGACAGCAATAGGCAGGCTCCGGTCAAATAAGTGGGTTGGTTGGAGCAAGCGAGTAACATGGTGTGGCCTGGTTCTCCTACGCTCAGGCCTGGTTCTCCTACGCTCGGGCATCGGGGATTGCCAGTCCTCTCCCCCCCCCTCCTGAAGCAAGGCGCAGGGCGAAAACAGACTCGACATGTTATTAAAGCAAATAGAAATTGTAGAAAAGTAAACTTACTGCATGCTTCCAGCAGCCCCAGTCCTCTCTCCCCTCCTCCCGAGGCGCGCACCGCGGCTCCCTTGCCTCCCGGGGGCAGCCGGTGGCGAAAGCGGCTTCTAGCAACCCCGCCGGCGAAGGTGCATGAATGCACGTCCAATTTGGGCACTCAAGGCAGCGAAGGCACATGAGCGCACTCCGTGACCTGAGCGCCCGGATGTACGCGCCCGCTTTGGACGCGGCTTGCATTTGCATCTAATTTAAATACTGTATCGAGCAGTATATGATCTGAACTGTGCGCGCGGCAAACGAGCGGGCACCCGGCTCTGCCGCACTTTTTCTTACGCGCCCTTACTGTATCGGCCTATGAGTGACTTTTAGGCTGTACAGGATCTCAGTGTCCTTAGAAATTACCAGGGAATAGCTTGTGTGTGAGGTACTTACTCAGAGATAATTGGGAACCATATTGATAGGGCTGGACAGGACTCTGAGTGGCCATTGGATTAATCTTAAATGGGTGTTAAGGGTAGTATGGAGGCATTACGTGGCATTAGGATCCTAAATTCATTGAAAATAGGATCCTAAATTTAGGCCTGCTATTCACTCACCTAACTTCAGTTAAGTTAGGGACGTGGTGCTGAGAACCTAACTTTGTTCCAACTTGACCCCTCCCCTGGCCCTAACCCACTTTTTGAGCTACAGAAATTTAGGGGTCTTAGTTTAGAAAAAAACCAAACAAACAAAAAAAACAGGTTCCTAAATTTAGGGACTTAGATAGAGAATGGATTAGTCTTTACAGTTTTGTTTTAACAACAAACATTGCTTGTTGTCAATGACTCTTTAATGTTAACCTGTAATGTTAATGTTAATTATTTCTGTATCTGTATACCCTATATCATTTATCATGGTTTACTGAACTGTACAATTTTGACAATCTGCACTGATAGTTGGTTGGCTATATTTGTGCTCTACCTGTCAGAAAACTTGTGTCCAAAAGAGATCCAGTCTTTCTCAATCAAAACCTTGAGAAACAAAATGAACAAAATGTTAGTAACAATTAAAGTACTTTAATCTTTTTTTCAAACATGAAAAAACAAACTATTCTTAAAAGATGATGTTCAATAACTATAAAACTTTTTATATTCTCTGAACCCAAATGAATAGCAGCCCAGCACGAAAGTGAACCCTGAGGTATCTCTCTTACCTTCACACTGTTTGCGACAGACTTCCAAATACCACCATGTAATTCAGTTACATGTACCATGGAAGCCACTGGGCTTTTAAGCTTTGGAAATGTGGCTTTGCCATTCCTGACAGATTTACAAACTCACGTCGCATCAAGTTTAGAAAGGATAAGAAACAAGGGCATACCCTCCAAACTGCTGAGTAACAGCGGATGTTTGTGATGCTGAATAACTTCAGTGGGTAATCTTGATATTTAAAAGGGATGTCAGACAGTATAATGAAAAGAGCACTCTCTACTCTTCCTCCGACCCCCTTAGTGTTCTCTGCTACCACTAGCCCTCCCAAGACGGACTGCCTGGGTAACACAGATGCCTCTTCCTAGTCTCAGGGCTGGAGGCGCATTACTTCCAAAGTGCACCCCATCACCACTAGGTGGCTGGTAAAGTTAATCACTGTAGTGGAAACACCTTTTCCTGCCTCCCCAGGCCTGTGAAAGTCAGCTGTATGGCAGAGAAAGAGCATTGTTTAAACAAAGGATCTTTCTATAAGAACATAAGAACATAAGAAAATGCCATACTGGGTCAGACCAAGGGTCCATCAAGCCCAGCATCCTGTTTCCAACAGTGGCCAATCCAGGCCATAAGAACCTGGCAAGTACCCAAAAACTTAGTCTATTCCATGTAACCATTGCTAATGGCAGTGGCTATTCTCTAAGTGAACTTAATAGCAGGTAATGGACTTCTTCTCCAAGAACTTATCCAATCCTTTTTTAAACACAGCTATACTAACTGCACGAACCAAATTCTCTGGCAACAAATTCCAGAGTTTAATTGTGCGTTGAGTAAAAAAGAACTTTCTCCGATTAGTTTTAAATGTGCCCCCATGCTAACTTCATGGAGTGCCCCCTAGTCTTTCTTCTATCCGAAAGAGTAAATAACGGATTCACATCTACCCGTTCTAGACCTCTCATGATTTTAAACACCTCTATCATATCCCCCCTCAGTCGTCTCTTCTCCAAGCTGAAAAGTCCTAACCTCTTTAGTCTTTCCTCATAGTGTTAATTTTTAATATTAATTTTGTAACTTTTTTTTTTTTTTTTTAATATAACCTTGATGTGCCATACTAACAATGGCTCACATTCTCATAGTGTGAGTGGAGCTCAGCACAACCACACCATTCTATTATTGGAATGGAGTAGCAGCCTAGTGATTACAGCAGCGGGCTATGAACCAAGCAAACAAAGGTTCAAATCCTGCTGCTGTACCACGTGACCTTGGGCAAGTTACTTCACCCTCCTTTGCCTCAGGTATAAAAACAAATTATAAGTCCTCAGGTACCTACAGTACCTGAATTTGAAGTGCCTGAAAAAGCAGAATAAAAAAAATAAATTTCAATTTTCATATCTTTGCTGCTGCACAGTAGATGACAAATGAAAGTAAAGGGATTCACCAAGCTCAGCCAATCACTGTAAAAGTTTTAAATTCCTACAAGCTTATACTTAACTTATAAGCATTCTTCTTACACTTATGCACTCAACTTTGCTCAATAGAATTTTACTTAAGATGTTACCCCAGTCCTAATTAACTTTACCTTCCATTGTTCTAGAAACTATTTTCCAATTAGTTATCTAAGTTCCACGAATTTGCAAATTACTTTGTAATACTATTTACTTATTTACCTTATTTATGCTCCTTTGTTCACCCTCCCCACCTCCCTTTGGTTAATTCATTATTTGTAATGCACTGTTGCTAACCTCTTGTTTATATAGCACTGATGCAATTTTCTGTTGATTGTGAACCGATGTGATGTTACTAAACAAATGTCGGTATATAAAAACTGCAAGTAAATAAATAACTGTTTAAATATCTGGACATGTTGTTAGACCAAGGTACTTACTATCTGATGTCTCTACTTGAATTTTCTGTTGTACTTCAGTTTTCCTGTGTGGTGCAGCAACAGATATGCAAACAGGGGCCAGTGAATTGTTTCATACTGCTGCATTGTATGGTTTACTGACAGAGTGGGAAGGCTGGTGCCAGTTCAGTGGTCCTTCTGTAGTCTCATCTTACAGATCTTGATTACCCTTGGCGATATTTTTGAGATGTTACAAAAGTTCCAAACATGACCTGCCCCCTCCCCACCCAAACACCTGTAGCAGGTCTGGTGATGGTCTGCGATGAATATCTTCTACCTGCACTTTGGTCAAGGCTAGAAGTCACTGGTTTTCTTTTGGACATTGATAGGAAAAAAAAATGAAAGCAAAACCAAAGAGATAAAATGTTTGAAAATCTTAGAAGACATTCCAAGGAGGAAAAAAAAACCAAAAAAAAAACTACAGTTTAGGCTGCAGTCCCTGCCAGAGCTCTCAAGAGGGCTCAGTGACAGATCAATGAAAAACAAGAAAGCTTTAGAAATGCCAAAATGTTCCTAGGGAAATAGAAGGGCAACAAAAAGTTTTCCAGAACAAGCTACCAAAACAACCCAATTGAAGTTGAAAAAAAATATACTGAAAAAAATTCAGAGTAAGAGAATATTGCTTTGTCTTCAAAAAGCACCATGCAGAAAAGAATGAACTGAAGCATGCTGCTGAAACATGTGACCTACTGTGCATGCCCAGGAGGATTTCTAAGGATTTATTGGAAAGTTCTGGAAAAGAGGTCAATTAGTATCAAGCAATGATTATTTATTTATTTATTTGAACATTTTTATATACCGGCATTAGTTGTGGACAATGTCATCAATCTGCAGGTTTGTTGATTCACCTTATCTTCAGAGAAAGCATACTTGGATGCATAAAGAGCTACTGGCTTTACCAACTGCTTTGTCTTGCTGACTGGTCACCTTGATGTCTTCAGAGAGGACAACCTTCAAGTCTATTTCATGACTGGCGGTTCTTCACCTTTAAAAAGGTATTTGGAACTTGGATTTCTGCATCTCAAGTGCATGATTTTGCTTTTTTTTTTTTTTTTTTTTTTTTTTTAAGATTAAAGTATAATTGCCATACCTGTAACACTTTTTCCATTTTTTTTTTTAAATCACTTTATTGATTCTCTCTGGCATGTCTACTCTTTTTTAATCATTCATGTCTTCTGCAAAACAGACATTTTCCCCTTCCAATCCTTCCCCAATGTCACTTATAAAGGCATTGAAAGGGACTGGGCCTAGCACTTATCCTTGTGACTTCCTGCTAATCACTCTCCTTTCACTAGTACCATTCTCCAAGTCCTGTGCACAAACTTTCACAGGATTCAGTCTGCAAGGGCGCAGCCAATAACCATTTCTACTTATACAAACCTAGATAGCAGGTGAACTAAGTTCTATGCTATTTATATGGTACCAATTTTTGAAATGACATACATGGTAGCAAGAATTATAAAACTAATAATAATGATAAACAGCTCGTTTTAGAATGCCTCCTGTAAAGTGTACAAATGAAGTTTACTTTTTATGAATTTATTTACTTTATCTCTTAGGTGAAAAGCAGCTAGAAGCACAGACACTAAACTCACCATGAATCCCTTTATGGTCCTATAATAAGGATCCAACAGCAAAGTGCCAAGAGAACAAACTTGGGATGTTCGATCCCAGCCATCTGAGCAGTGCACCAGCACGCTTGCCTTTTCAACAGATATTGCCTGTAGAAAAATGAATACTAGTCAGAAAACTCAATTTATGGCACAGACGAGCATTTTCACTTTTAATTGGCTGGACACAGGACTCAATCCATTCTGCATCCACAAACCATTTATCAGTGAGGGATGTTTCTGGTTTACCGGCCATACTGCATAAAATGCAATAACTGCACCATGTTCAAAATTTAAAGTTTCTCCCATCTTCTTTTTAGTACTGAACATGATTACTTTCAAAATTTCTGCCTCTTAATTGTGATGTCTGTGATTGGTAGTTTTTAGGAGGGATTTTAATAGCGGAAATTTGAACATGATTGTTAAACAGCCAGGGAGAATCAACCGAAGGCGGCTGCTGTGATGCCAATGCCTGCAACTCACGCTGGGGACCCTTCCCATCCTCTACCACTGTGGGCCTCAGCAAGCAGCACATGCATGCTTCCAGGATCTGAGAGATTCAGGCAACCCAGTGCGGATTGGACATCTCTAATGATGCCTATTACTTTTCTTTTCTCAGGGACATGTGCTTCTGCTAGCTAGGAATCTATAACAGACTGGGAGCAAATGTACAACTGCCAGCATGAACAGCAACTATTTGTATTGAGAGAGACTTATTACACACTCAGTTGCCCTACAGACATCTGAATGAGGAATAAGAGTAATATAAATATATTAAATAAACTAAAGCACAGAGGAACCATTTGAAGAAGAATGGAAAGGCTGTAGTAGATATTTGTGTGTCCATGTTTAAATTTTAGGTTGTAGGAGGAACATTAAGGGGCTGATTTTCAAAAGCATTTACCGTATTTTTTGCTCCATAAGACGCACCTAGGGTTCAGAGGGGGAAAATTAAAAAAAAAAAAAAAGTGTGCTAAACCAGCTCCATTCCCAGGCGTCTGTGCGTCTTATGGAGCGATTGTTTCCGGCATTAAAATTAGGGGTGTGCACACAACTTTTTTTGTCCCTGTTTCGTTTTCAAGTTTGGGGAGGGTCATTTCGGTCCACTCCCCGGATTAGAAAACTTTTATCGTGCTATTTTGTGAAAAAAAAACAAAACAAAACACAAAAAACACCCCACCCCAACCCTTCAAATTTAATTAACTACAACCCCCCCCCCCCACCAAGGGTCCTGGGAGCGATCTCCCCCTCTCGGGCATTCGGCTGCCAGTAATCAAAATGGCACCGGTGGCCCTTTGCCCTTTCCATGTGACAGGTGCTACCAGTGACATTGGTCGGTCCCTGTCACATGGTAGGAGCAATGGATGTACAGCGCAAAAAATGGCATGGACCATCCATTGCTCCTACCATGTGAAAGGGGCCAACCAATGGCACTGGTAGCCACTGTCACATAGTAAGGGCAAAGGGCCACCGGTGCCATTTTGATTACTGGCAGCCAAATGCCTGAGAGGGGGAGATCGCTCCCAGGACCCTGCTGGACCACCAGGGACTTTTGGCAAGTCTTGGGGGGGGGGGGCAGGAGGGTAGGGGGTTGTAGTTAATTAAAAACAATTTTTATATTCGCTCCATAAGACGCACAGACATTTTCCCCCCACCTTTGGGGAAAAAAGTGCGTTTTATGGAGCGAAAAATACGGTACTTGTTTAAAAAAATGGGTTTTATGTGTAATACACATTACCCATGTAAGCAGGCTTTTGAAAATTGCTCAAATATATGCCATTGAATCATCCACAGGATTTACTTGCATTAAGTGCACCTAACTCAGGTAAATGTTTTTTGAAAATTGTTATATTATGATACATTTATATGCACAATTCCTTTGAAAATTCACTTGTAACAGAGCAAATTTCAAAGGCATTTCTGTGGATAAAACTGCATTTTATTACAGAAATTGCCTTTTACAAAATTGCAATGTGTTATCACATAGCTTTACCTGGAATGAGCAGAAGCATTCTCGGGGTGGAGGTGGGGAGGGGTTTGGATTTATACACACAGGTTTTGCATTTTCATAAGTATCCACATACATTTTCCTATCTATATAGCAAGTGTAATTGTGGGTAAGTTTGGTGTGAATTTTTACAGTGATCTTGCGCACATGAATTTGCACTGAAAAATTGGTTTAAATTGCAAGTGTTATTTGCTGCCTAATTTTGGCAGCTAACTAGCAGGGTACATTCAGTGGCAGTCGGCTATCTTAAAAGCTAGTCATATATCTTTATCCAGCTAACTTTAGGACAGGTCAGCGGCATGACCAGAGTTAGCCGCATAAGTTAAGTAGCTAACTCCGCTCCTCCCCAACACACCTCCCACCTGCCCCTGATTTATGCGCCTAAATTCTAACCACATAACTAGTTAACCAGCTAGAATTTAGGCGCATAAGTCTTTTAATATGACCGTTTTGACATTGACAGATAATTTATCAATGGCTTTTGAATATATATAGCTGGATAATATATATATATATATCCAAGTGTGTGTCACCTTTGCAATGAGCCCAAAGCCCCATGGCCCAGATGGAAAAGGGGAGACAAAGCTCAGTGCTGCCATCAAAGGAAGGGGCTGGTCTCCCCAGATCTGTCCTGGGGACCCCACAACCAAGCAGATTTTCAGGATATCCTACATGAATATGCCTACATTGGAAACCCAGTATATGCAAATTTATCTCATGCATATTCAGCATGAATATCCTGAAAACTCAACTGACAGTGGGGCCTCCAGGACAGGTTTGGGAAGCCCTGCTCTATGCAGTCCTATTTCAAGTGAAATTTTTAACCACCACTTACCCACAAACAAAAACAGCAGTTCATTTTATTAGACATGTATTACTAATAAATCAGGCTGGTTTTAATGCACATCTAATCTAATTACCAGCGCATAAAAACAAATTGCAGGAAAATTATTTCATAGGAAACTTCTACTAAAAAATAAATATGTACAAAAGGAAGGTTAACTTGGGACATGCCAACCTCAGCATTTCCAAAATGCCTTAAAATGTGCACAACTTGAGTAAAGGAATAAATACATTAGACTGAAACCTGTTTATATGGACATTATGCATTTATGTATCTGCGGTATTAAAAGATTTGAAAAGAGCCAACAATGATTTTCTTGTCAACAAAAATGTATTTGCAGGTGCATAATGTACCAAGTAAAATATTTTCTGCTTTACTAATACAGTAGTTTCAGGTCTGTTGGTGGAAATGACCACTTATACCAAAAAGCTGATAGGGGGAAGAGGTATTATGACACTGTATAAACGTGGCATCATTCAAGATCATCAAAGCAGCACCCGCAGAAGAAGGTTTCGCATTCCTACATTCCGTTATTTTTGTAGTAGGCAGTCAAATACCCACCCATCACATTCAACAAGCAACTAAAAGTTGAAACCTCAAATACTCCTCCTATATCTCTGCATCAGATGTACCAGCTCCATCTCTGCTCTATAAAATCCTTGACAAGTATTCTCATTCCATGCAATTACTCCTGGGGGGGATTCTGTGTTGTGCAGAATTCCATCCAAAATTCTGTATCTGCTCCACAGAATTAGGCACAGAGATCAGGAAGCAGCAGCAAGGGCAGTGGAGGCCTGTGCAGGCTGGAAGAAAGGAAGAAATGGCTGTGGGCTGACCTGATCAGACTGGAAGAGAGTTGGGGAGAGTCGGCGTTGGCCAGTTGGCACGGGGTGGGGCCTGAATGACAGAAGTAGACAACAAACTTGGGAGAAGGTAGAAAAGAGGCAGGGGATGGGTAGATAGAGAGAAGGCTAGGGAGTCTTGCTAAAGTATGTGAGTGGGGGGAGGGTAAACAGAGAAAGCTAGGCTATCTTGAGGTGAGGGGAGAGAACTGAAAGAAGTCGAGGTTTTCTCTGTCTGACCGTGGGCCAGATGGCGAGAAAGCTGGGGGTATACAGACAGAAAGACAACTGGTTTTGTTGGGGTGAGGGGACAGAACTGGAAGAGCGTAGAGAGAGAGCTGAAGAAGGATTCAAGCCTTGTGGGGGCAGAGAGAAAGCAGAGAGTGGGAGAAGGGGCGAGAAAGCTGGGATGTCTCGCTGGTGGGGAGGTGAAGAAAGAGAAAGCTAGGGGAATGGGGTCTGTGGGGAAGAGAGAATGAGCTGAGGATCTTCCTGGGGCATTGGGGGGGGGGGGGAGAATGGGGGATGGGGTTGAGCCTGGTGAAGCACAGAGAAAAAAAAGCTGGTGGGAGGGGGCATTCAAGCCATAAAGTGGAGAGAACTAGAAAGGGTCTTTGAGCCTAGGAGAGGGCAAAAGCCATATGGAAGGGCCAAGCCTTATGATGGAAAAATGCTATACAAAAAATGAAAAAAAGATATGCATCTTTGAGTAATAACTTTTTTCTGTATCGCATTCTAAATTAATTACTACTCAAAGACAGTTATATTGTGTTACCTGAATAAAAAGTCTGCAACATTTTGCAGAGTTTTAAATTACTGTGCACAGAATTTGTACTTTTTGTTTGCACAGAATTCCTCTAGGAGTAATGCAGAGGGAATAAGAAAGTGCAAAAGTAATGACTGAGAATTAGCAGAGGGCATATTCTGGATGCACCAACACAAACTATAAGCTTTCTGCCTTCCCGAAATGGAGGATGACAGAGGGTCTTACTTTAGCCAAGCAGATGGCAGCTTCCAGCACAGCTTTGATGTGGCGAAGCCATCCTGAGCTTTCCAAACCTGACAGGAACTCGTTCACAGATAGAGCTCTCATCCCACAAACTGAAGCAGAAAAATACAAATGTATTAGTTCTCAAATTCATGTGATTCTAGAAGCCAGCCCTACCTAAAAGAAGAAGAAAAAAAAAAAGACTAGAAATCAAGCAAGATAATTTTCATAAGCCTAATGACTTACCTTTGTTTCCATAAAAACTTACTATAGGTTCTTGCTAATAAAAAGATAGACTCCTCTTCTGTACAAACTACAGTAACCCCACCATAGCACACTGGACAGTATCCTTCTACTGAAAATATTCTCTTTTGTAAGAAACATTATTCCCTAAAGTAATTTTGGATAAATATTTGACAGAGCAGCCAAATTCTCCTGGAATAAAATGACGAAGAGGCTTCACTTCACCCCATCTGAATATACTGATAACACTTGAACACATGAAACAGTCATGGTGAATGTGTTACTGCAATCGTTCTATGGGGAATTGCTCAGTTACATTCACATTTTTCAGTTTTCCTGAGAGTAAGGCTTGATAGGTGGTCTTCAGTCTAAGGGGTGGGAAGAGGGCACCACAAGATTAGAACTGGAACAGTATTGGCTGACAGCAAAGAGAATTGCAGAGCAGGTCCAAGCCACATAATACGGTACTTTTAAAGGAGAAATATGGGATTTTTGCATATACTGAGCACGCTTAGCTGCTAAATCTATCAATGGTGACAGGGATGTATATACAGAGTAAAATGAGCACAGAAGAGACTCGGAGAAACCAAACATGATGGACAAATGTCTTTGTTTAGATTTTAGGATTCTTTACCTTCTTGTGTACTGTTTTTCTGTAATTGGTTTATTTTTCCCTGCAGTTTTGAGATTTGCACAGAATCATGTGTCAGACTTTGTCTGTCTTTCTTGTCTTCTCTGAAGAATTTTATATTATTTTACACTATCGTTACATGTTTGAATTAATAACCTGTCCTTTCTCTTCTCTCTCTGCCAAGTTCTAATCTCCCTGTTATTTGTAACTGCCTTTTTCCACACCATTGTTTTAGTTTTGTTTACGATGCACACTTGTTTTAATGTGAACCAGCATGATGGGACTGCGTTCTCGAATGCCGGTATATAAAAACCCTAAATAAATAAAAAATAAAATTAAAAACTCTGCTCTCCAAAAAAATACACAGGGTTTCAACATCCAAACTGTTACCTAATGCCAAAGCAAAGCTCTTTGGTGTTATCATAAACTGCAATGTTACAGAATGACCTTTCAAAGTCATTTATTTCAACCTGTAAGCATATAAATAGCATTGTCCAAACAAAGGCATACACTACCACAATGCTGTACCTTCCAGAAGTTTCTGCAGACTGCTTCTCATCACATGAATGTTTTCAATACCAACAAACTGGAATCGAATGTTAGAATAGTTGTCTTCGTTTTCATAGCCTTTCCCAGCTGCTCTGTTAGCCATCGCATTCAGCTAAAATTAAACAGAAGAAATGCAATTTTTGAGAAAACAAAAAACTTAATATAAGAACATGCCATACTGGGTCAGACCAAGGGTCCATCAAGCCCAGAATCCTGTTTCCAACAGTGGCCAATCCAGGCCATAAGAACCTGGCAAGTACCCAAAACATAAGTCTATTCCATGTTACCGTTGCTAGTAATAGCGATGGTTATTATCTAAGTCAACTTAATAGCAGGTAATGGACTTCTCGTCCAAGAACTTATCCAATCCTTTTTTAAACACAGCTATACTAACTGCACTAACCACATCCTCTGGCAACAAATTCCAGAGTTTAATTGTGCGTTGAGTGAAAAAGAACTTTCTCAGATTAGTTTTAAATGTGCCACATGCTAACTTCATGGAGTGCCCCCTAGTCTTTCTATTATCCAAAAAAGTAAAAAAAAAAACGATTCACATCTACCCGTTCTAGACCTCTCATGATTTTAAACACCTCTAGATGTTGAACTAATACAAACTGTAGGAATGACTAGTCTGAAACAATACAATAAAGTGCAGCAGACTCAGTTATGATGAAATGCAAGGAAGTGCTTTACGCCAAGAGTAAAAGCAACAATGCATTCCATTTGCAGCAAAACTACACTTTGGGACAACTAGAGAAACCACGCATCCTGTAGTAGACAAGAGAATAAGAACCACAAGCACTGCTTTTCAACAGTGAGCCAACTTTTTTTGGGGAAAAAAAACAAGTATGATTTAAATTTACAAACTGGAAGTGAAAATAACTGTCTGGCAGGCCCCCTTCAACCTACCTCTCCCTTCTCTCTTCAAAGGCCTTGGACTACTGACTGGGAGCTTTGGAAGCAAAACTCAGTCAGCAGTCAGGGGCATGATGACATAAAAAAAAAAGGAAAAGGAAGACCAAGTCCGGGATACTAATATGCAGATATTAGAGAAAAAAAGCACAGGACTTCTTCTAAGGCAAAGTCCTAAAGCAAATCACATTCAAGAAGCATTGTCTGAATTATCGAGCGGTCTGCTTACCCCGTAAAAAAGTGTTGCTAGCAGTAATGTTGTTATGGGTTTGACAGTTGCTTCATTTTGAATGTATATATTACTACCCTTAACAGAAACATGGGGGTAACCTGCACTGAGTGGCAGTTACTACCATAAGAAATTTGCTGAGCGGACTGGATAGACCAATTACTTTTCAGCTGTCATTACTGTGTTACTATTTACAAAAAAACCCGAATCATTTCTGCCAAAGTGATCCCCAGGGTTCCCTTCCCTCAGTTAAGGTAAAGCAGGAAGCACTGGTGTTTTAGATAGTTAATTCAAAAATATCACACCCATTTACTCAAACACTAATATTACACATACTAAATCCATATCTGTGTTGTCTTAACTAAAAGCAAACAAAAAAAAACAAAAAAAACACTTAGCTGCTAGACCAGCATCCATTGATTAGGGCTGTGCTCAGAAAGGACTGAGCATGGGTGCTGAATACAAAAGCCGCTGAAAGTAGAAAAACACATTCAGCACAGGATTACCATAAGCAAATCCATTGGTATAATTTAAGAGGTATTGTGCGCAAAACTCTAATGAAAGATTTCTGTATGGATCAGGTCCAAGACATGTTTCATGTAGTCACTGAAAGAAAGAGGAGTGCAACCACAGCTCTTCCGAAGCAGCACAATGGGCCTACCACGTGGTCTCCTGCAATAAACAGTTTTAATACTGCGTGTTTAAGGTAGTCCCATTAAAATGATATATTATATAATTTTGTATCCTGATTTACTTAGTGCCCATGCATATAAAAAAATTAATCAAAATCTATATTAAAAAGATACATTCATGCATATGCACAATAAAAGAAATACAAGGGGTAATTTTCAAAAAGACTTATGTGTTGTTGAACGGATGGGCCATATGGTCTTTTTCTGCCTTCAGGTTTCTATGTTCTGCATCTAAAAGTCAGCATATACGTCTGCCCCCTTTAACTTATACCTAGAATTGCTAGGTTTTAGTGCTAAAATGTTTGGGCCTAAGTCTGTATGCAGCTGACATGCAGGTATTTTTTTTTTTCCCTGTACAGATTCTGGGAATTTTCCAGTTCAAGATTTTCAGAGAAGTAATTCACGTATTAAGCAATGGCTTCCCAACAATGGCCTTACTCTAAATTTTTTGAAAACCCAGACTGCTTTAGATCAGCAAGAATGCCTCCAACATTTTATCTTCAATAGATGCGGAAGAGCAATCCTTGCTGATAGTCTGACGCTCGAAATTTGGGTATAGCTTTGGATTCTTAATTAACCACGATTCCTCACATATGATACACGGCAGACTGCATTTTACAAAAACTTTAGCTGCTGCAGCCTTTGAGGCACATACTGCCTCCCAATCTGTTTAGGATCGTACTTCAGTCACTCATATTAATCACAATTAGTCTACAGTAGTGGGTTATATGTAGGTCTGCCTGGCAAGATGTTGAGGATTCTTCAACTTGTACAGCATGCAGCAACATGCGTGCTGACAGGGCTACGTAGAAACCATCCTGACACACCAGTACTCCAAAACCTTCACTGGCTACTGGTCTGTTGGAAGAAGTTTTGTTTACTAGTTTTAGCCCATAAACTATTGTGATCTGATTCTTCTTTTATCCTTAAAAACTTGACCAGATGGCATAAGCCCCTCCTGCTCATTGCAAGTGCCAGCTCTTCAAAACTATAGACTTCAGAGGACCAGGTCCAGGGCTTTTTCATATGCTGTTCCAATCCTCTAGAATTCATTTGTCAATAGGGCTTAGGATTGAAGAGGATGTGCAAGATTTTACAAAGCAGTTGAAAGCTGTCTTTTTTAGGGAAGCGTTCATGCGACACGCCAGTTTATTAAATATATTATATGTTCTACATGTTTAACAGTTATGAATATGTAATGTGTTTTTATATTTTTTTTTATATATGTTCTATTGTACTGTGCACTGAACCCAGCGTTGTTGGAAGCTGCAGAATAAGTTTACATAAATTATTTTAAAATGATATACATGCATAAGAAGGGTAGGAGTATGCGTGTAATGGAGCTGCCAGAGGGAAACGTTTGTGCATACAAAGAGGGTGTTTTTCAAGGGTGTTCCAGTGTGGGGTATGTATGTGTACACATCAAACATGTGTCCGTTTTTACACCTGCTAATCAAGTAGCAGATATTAAATTTAACTTATCTACATTTTTTGGATTGGAGGGGCCTGGAACAATTGGTGAACCGGAGCTTGGAACTACATGCACAAGTATTTTCACAAGCGATACACGCACATACATCAGCCAACTTAATAGAATACTTGCCTCTGCACATAAACTGAGGGTTATTATAAGCACATTACAATGATTTAACGTGTAAAATAGATGCGCATACTTTCATAAAATAGATATACAAATTATGCAGATTCCTGCGTTTAAAAAGCAGGAAACATAAGCATATACTTTCAGAGCAGTGATACACAGTATTGTATAAACTATGTGGCTCCTGTTGCACCGATTATGAAATACAAGTGTAATTCTAGGCACATCTGCTTAATGTGCTGAATTATGCACATTACTGAAAATTATCCTCAACGTATATGCAATATAAACATATACAAGCATGACAAAAGAGTAAAGAAAGAATGAACACTTTGACTGAACCCACACTAAATGTGTGTCAAAACTACATTACTGCTGGCAGAAAGGCTAAATTCAGACGAGTGGAGGACAGAAAAAGGGGAATCAACACATGAACAGTTAAACCTGGTATTCTGGATTATCAGGGTGGGCAATTTCCAAGCCTATTCCTGACACCCAAAAATCAGAGCACTTAATATCCTAATTCAAACACATCACATCTGAGCCAGAGGTTTCTTCCAGAGACATATGGCAGCAGGGGTGGCATCGGGTACCATACTTTGCTGGACTGCTATTAAAGCTCAGAACTTGGAAATGTCTTAATATAGAAACAGAAATGACGGCAGAAAAAGACCAATTGGCCCATCCAGTCTACCCACAAGCTCCCACACTTATTTTCCCATACTTATCTGTTTCACCAACCACCAAGTTCAGGGCCCTTGTTGGTAATTGTTTGATTCAAATTTCCTGCCATCCCCTGCCATTGATGCATAAAAAAAAACAACAAACTTCTGTCTGTCCAAAATGACAGCCTATTTTTTGCCAGGTCTCATCAATAGAAACTACTTATACATTTTTGTGAGAAAACTGTATCCCAAGTTGTTGTCATTATGAATTGAATTCCTTAATTACTGCAGAAAGATTACCCTATGGCACTTTTTAGCACGCGACAAGAGGTCTTCACGCCACACACACTGTTCTTACTTTCGGTCTGGTATCCATGACATACATATAACGGTTCATTGGATTGGCTTTACTGATGACCTGCAACATGTGTTCATCCTCCAAGCACCTGGCACTGAAACCAGAGAGAGGCTGACTGCACCTACAAATAGCCGCCTGGTAGAAAGAAACAATAGCATTAATACCAAATCAATTACAAACAGAAAGTAGAAGACGAGCTTTTATTTCCAAGGCACACCGAAGGATATTAACAAAACCAAATGGACTTCATTCAGATTAGAATACTAGGAATCAGACAAACCTTACTAGGTTTGTCTGATTCCTAAACTATCAAAAAATGATTAGCCTGAACAAAGAGAGCTAAAATACATTTTTATTAATCCATAAATTAAAATTAAAAATGTCTTGGCAACTCTATATTAGCATGACAAGAGAATGTGAGGAAAGCACAGTCCTGCTCTAAGTTTTAGTCAGTATTTTTAAATTTTACTTTACCAGCTAATAAAAATTGTTTTTAGTTCACTTTGTGCAGTGTAAAATATGTTGAATAGTTTGCAGGTCTGGTCGTTAATCTTGTACCACTGTTGCCTTTTCTCCCTTTCTGTGTATTTTCTTCTAGTCGATGCCCCACCTGTTCAATCAAGCTTCACTTTTAACAAATTAAAACGACAATACTCACATGCAAAGGCTGATGGTAGGAAAGGAAAATTAGGACTTACCTGATAATTTTCATTCCTGTAGTACCAAGGATCAGTCCAGACTGCTGGGTTATGCCTCCCGTCCAGCAGATGGAGTCAGAGAGAAACTGAAAAGGCACCACTGATATACCCTGGTGCGCCCCCTGCGATCCTTCAGTATAATCCATAACAAAGCAGTATGAAAATTAGAAAACTATGGCAAACTCTGTGACTAGATCAAGATAAAGATGAAAAGTATGAACATGTGGAAAACGAGGAAACCATGCAGTCAACCATACAAAAAAGAACAAGTACCCGTAAAAACGGAACCCGAAAAAAAAAGAACAACAGTTGCGGGACTTTATACTCTTCACTGATATGGGCGGGCGTCTGGACTGATCCTTGGTACTACAGGAATGAAAATTATCAGGTAAGTCCTAATTTTCCTTTCCCTGTACGTACCAGGATCAGTCCAGACTGCTGGGAAGTACCCAAGCTGCCCTAAACGGGGTGGGACCCTGACAGCCCCGCACGAAGCACACCACTGCCAAAGGAGTCCACCGTCGGAGCGCGCATGTCCAAACGGTAATGTCTTGCAAATGTGTGCAATGTCTTCCAAGTAGCCACTCGGCAAATTTCCTGTGAGGAGATAAAACCACTCTCTGCCCAAGACGCCGCCTGGGAGCGCAGAGAATGAGCCTTAAGACCCTCCGGAACGGCGCGACCTTGGGAAATGTAAGTAGAAACAATCGCCTCTTTCAACCAGCGTGCTATCGTAGCTTTCGAAGCTTTATTCCCTTTCTTTGGACCACCCCACAAGACAAACAGATGATCAGACAACCGAAAAGGGTTGGTAACGTCCAGGTACCGCAAGAGCGTCCTTCGAACATCCAACTTGCGAAGTTCCGGTTGCCGCGACGCCTCCGCTCCGTCAACCCCAAAAGCCGGTAGGTCCACCGTCTGGTTGACGTGAAAAGCGGAAACTACCTTAGGCAAAAACGAGGGAACGGTACGTAGAGAAACCCCCGAATTAGAAATATGGAGAAAAGGTTCCCTACAAGACAACGCCTGAAGTTCCGAGATTCGGCGAGCCGAACAAATAGCGACGAGAAAAACAGTTTTGAGAGTGAGATCCTTGAGAGTAGCCCTTCGTAGGGGTTCAAACGGAGAAGTACAAAGACCCCGGAGAACCAAATTTAAACTCCAAGAAGGACAGATAGGTCGTACCGGGGGTCGCAAATGCTTAACTCCTTTTAAAAATCGTGCAACGTCCGGATGCATGGCAATGGAAATTCCGTCAAGTTTACCGCGGTAACAGCCTAAGGCTGCCACCTGCACACGCAGAGAATTATAAGATAAACCCTTCTTTAGACCCTCTTGCAAAAAAGTCAGAATATGAGACACCGTAGCCTTCTGCGGCGGCACCTCCAGACCCTGACACCAGGAGTCAAAAACTCTCCATACCCTGACATAAGCAACCGAGGTAGAGGGTTTACGAGCCTGCAGAAGAGTAGTAATGACCGACTCCGGATATCCTTTCTTTCTCAATTGCCGCCTCTCATAAGCCAAGCCGCTAGACAAAAGCGATCGGCCTGATCGAAAAATACTGGACCCTGCCGAAGGAGCCGAGGCAGATGCCCGAGACGCAAGGGGCCGTCCACCGCTAGATTGATGAGGTCGGCGAACCACGGCCTCCTTGGCCACTCCGGGGCTACGAGAACGACGGGTCCTGCGTGGGATTCTATGCGCCGCAATATTTTCCCCACCAACGGCCACGGTGGAAACACATACAGAAGAACGTGCGTGGGCCAGGGAAGAACTAGCGCGTCCACACCCTCCGGCCCGTGTTCCCTTCTGCGACTGAAGAAGCGAGCTGCCTTGGCATTCAAACGAGTTGCCATGAGGTCCAACCATGGAGTTCCCCACCGGCGGCAGATGAGTCTGAGTGCCTCGGGAGATAGTTCCCACTCTCCCGGATCTAGGCGTTGCCTGCTGAGATAGTCTGCTTGAACGTTGTCGACTCCTGCGATGTGAGACGCCGCAATCCGAGACAGGTGCTGCTCTGCCCACACCATCAATTGGCTGGCTTCGGTTGCCACCGGTAGACTCCGTGTACCGCCTTGCCGATTTATATACGCTACCGTGGTTGCGTTGTCGGACAAAACCCGAACTGCTCTGTCCCGAATCAAAGGCAGAAAATGTTGTAGCGCTAGGCGAACCGCCCTTGTTTCCAAACGATTGATAGACCACTTTATTTGAGAAGGCGTCCAACGTCCCTGAGCGGACTGAGACTGACAGACTGCTCCCCAGCCCGTCAGACTGGCATCGGTCGTGACAATAATCCATTGGGGTGGCTCCAAATCGGTACCTTGGAGCAAGTGGACCGGATCCAACCACCACTGCAGACTGGTCCGCGCTGGGGGTAAGAGTGGCAAAGGTATCTGAAACTCTTCCGATTTGGGGTCCCAACGAGACAGAAGGGCCCTCTGTAGGGGCCGCATATGCGCAAAAGACCACGGAACCAAATCCAGAGTGGACGCCATATATCCAAGGACCTGTAAGTAATCCCATACCACTGGCAAGGAAAGGGCGAGGAGACGGCGAACGTGCGCCATCAGCCGCTCCATCCTTGCCCGTGGCAGGAAAACCTTCCCCACTTCGGTATCGAACGAGGCGCCCAGAAATTCCAAATTCTGGGAGGGGATCAGATGGCTCTTGGGGTAATTGACTACCCACCCCAAGGAGTGGAGGCGATGGAGAACTGCCTGAATTGCGTCCTCGCAGAGACGGCGCGATTTCGCCCGAATGAGCCAGTCGTCCAAATAAGGGTGTACCAACACTCCGTCTCTCCGAAGACTCGCCGCCACGACCACCATTACCTTGGTGAACACTCTCGGAGCTGTCGCCAGACCGAACGGAAGAGCGCAGAACTGGAAATGAGATCCCAGGACCATAAAGCGCAGAAATCTTTGATGGAACTCTTGGATTCCTATGTGCAAGTAAGCCTCCGTGAGATCTAAGGAAGCCAAATACTCGCCTTTGTGTACCGCGGCGATGACCGAGCGCAGGGTCTCCATCCGAAACCGCGGTATGCGCAAAGCCCTGTTGACCCGCTTGAGATCCAGAATCGGCCGGAACGTGCCCTCCTTTTTGGGAACGATGAAATAGATGGAATAACGGCCTGTGCGCTATTCGGCGGGCGGCACTGGCACTATCGCTCCCAGCTCCTGTAACCGCTCCAGGGTCTGAGCAATTCGTTGTTGCTTTACTAGAGAACCGCTGGGAGAGATTAGAAACAAATCGCGCAGGGGTTTTGCAAAATCTAAGGCGTATCCGTGAGAGATAATGTCGAGGACCCATTGGTCCGTGGTAATTGTGGCCCATTCCTCCCGAAAGTAAGAGAGTCGTCCTCCGACCTCCGGGACGGAGGAATGGACCGGCGTCCCTTCATTGAGCCGCTTTAGAGGTGGCGAAGGTATGAGACGCCCCTGCGCGGGCCGGCCTTCTACCACGAAAGGAAGGAGTCCATGACTGGGAGCGCGTAGATGGCTGCCTTGTAGCAAAGGAGGAGCCCCTCCCCGATCGAAAACGTCGATGCCCGCGAAATCGTCCGTGAAAAGTACCCGAAGGGCGAAAAAATCTAGGCCTGTCCTCTGGTAACTTGAACACCTTATTCTCCCCCAAAGACCGGATAAGGTCTTCTAACTCGGTGCCAAATAACAGTTTTCCCCGAAAGGGAAAGGAACCGAGTTGGGCCTTGGAGGAAGAATCTGCTGCCCAGTGACGCAGCCAGAGTAACCTCCGAGCCGACACTGCCGAAGACATAGACCGGGCCGAAGTGCGGAGGAGGTCATAGAAGGCATCTGCGGCGTAAGCCACCGCAGATTCTATGCGGTTTGCCTGCTCTGCTTCATCCGGAGGCAGATCCTGAGATGTCAACATCTGTTGTACCCAGCGAAGGGTAGCCCTTTGTACCATGCAACTGCAAACTGCCGCCCGTACTCCCAAGGCTGACACCTCAAAGATGCGTTTAAGCAACGTCTCCAACTTCCGATCTTGAAGATCCCTAAGGGCCGTACCCCCTGTTACGGGAATGGTGGTATGTTTTGCCATGGCAGTGACCGCCGAATCCACCCTTGGCACCCTAAGGAGCTCCAAGGATTCAGTAGGAAGAGGGTAAAGCTTATCCATAGACCGGCTGACTCTAAGAGTTGCCTCCGGATTATCCCATTCCCGGGACACAAGCTGAAACAGTTTATTGTGAAAAGGAAAAGCATGCGCGGGAGTGCGGA
The DNA here is from genome assembly GCF_901001135.1 of Rhinatrema bivittatum. Lineage (NCBI taxonomy): Eukaryota > Metazoa > Chordata > Amphibia > Gymnophiona > Rhinatrematidae > Rhinatrema > Rhinatrema bivittatum. Next base: position 88,723,540 of record NC_042619.1, read on the forward strand.
GCCCATCCAATTCAAAATCCCCTGGCTGGGCATTTGAGTCTATCTGGGGTATTGGAATCTTTAGTTCCCTAAGGACATGAGTAATCAACGGATCCAATTCCTCCTTATGAAATAACCGGAGAATCTGAGGATCATCCCCCTCAACCGGGTCAACAGGGTCCGTACCCCCCACGTCCGTATCAGGATCCGGAGGGGACGGAGCCTGTGAAAGGGGAACCGGAGCTGCAGGCTGTGGTTTTGGAGGGGGAGCCGGAGAAGCCTGCTGCGGGGGTTTAGGAGGAGCCGGAGCTGGATCTCCCAATCCAAAGAGACCTGTAGAAACTCTTCCCTGTTTAGCTGGGCCAGGATTACCCTGATCCCATTCCGTTTCGGCTTCCATATACGCCTTATGAAGCAAAAGAACAAATTGTGAGGTAAAGGGATGAGGTCTTTTCAAGGAACCTCCTTTTGCTCCCCCAGGTGGCAAATCTGGTCCGCGGGGGCTAAGGTCCGGCGGGGACAGAGGGGGGAGGTCCTCCCCTTCTTCGGAGGAAATCGCGTCGCCCTCGAGCTCATTTAAAATGGCCGCCGAATTTTCCAAAATGGCCGCCACCCCCGGAATCGGCAGCAAGGACTGCCGAGATCTGCCCGATGCTGCCCGTGCACCAGTCCGAGGGGAAGGGGAGCCCCCGGCCGCGGCTGGCCCCCGCGAGGAGCCCTCACCCCCGGGAAGACACCGGGAGCAAAGGCCCTCGCGGGAGAGCCGGCGGCCGTGATCCCCACACGCCGCACAAACAGTTCCTCGGGGCATTTTTTTTTTTTTTTTTTTTTAAAGAAAATCCAAAAACGGCGCGAAAAACGGCGCGAACAAGGGCTGGGTGACAAGCCACCCCTTCCGGAGACCACAGTGAGTACAGCAGGCTGGGACCAAATTACCTCGTTTTTTTTTGTTTTTTTTATTGAGAGCGCTGCCACCGGCAGCTAAGTAAATTACCTCACAAACAATTTATTATTGGAGCCGGTAGGGGGTGTAGTGCACCCGGCTAAACTTTTTCTCCGAGGAATTAAACTTCTCAGGAGTCGGAAAGGGAGAGTGACCGGCCCACCGATTAATTCTCCCCTCCTCTCACTGGGTAGGGCTGAAAGAAACCCCGGGAAAAGGCTGTAGGGCAGTGCCCTGCCTTGCCTGCTACGGCTCCTATTAGCAATACCAAATTAGCAGTACCTCATTAGGTACAAAATATTACCTTGATCCAGTCACAGGATTTCTCCTATATACTAATCAAACCTGATAGGGAAACCCCTTCACAATTCAATTTACAGGAGATCAGGACCGCAAGGTTATGCTCTCTCATCTGCTGGAGTCAGAGATATACTGAAGGATCGCAGGGGGCGCACCAGGGTATATCAGTGGTGCCTTTTCAGTTTCTCTCTGACTCCATCTGCTGGACGGGAGGCATAACCCAGCAGTCTGGACTGATCCTGGTACGTACAGGGAACAAATGTTTAGCAATTAATATCTACAAAAAAAATATTGTCTAAAAATCAATATGCATACACACAACCCCTAGAAGACTCGGAAGTCAAGAAGAAATTTAATCTTATTTGATCATTTCTTTTCCTTGAATCCTGCAATACCAGTCCAAACAAGTGGGTTATGCTTTCCTGCCAGAAGGTGAAGACAAAAGTACAAGTTTTCCATGACATCACTTACAATATATGAGCTGGTACAGTAGTAAATCTTGTCAGTATACCTTTGTCAAAGTTAATCAAGTTAACAATCATCAGAACAGCAAACCAGTAATAACTGGCATAATTCACTTTTTAGAAATAGGAACTACTCCAAAGCCTTCTCTCTAATATTTCTCCCCTTTGGGAAGAGAAAGCTTAAAGAAGGAAAAGTACTAAATGGGCCCTGTACCCTTCTGCTCTCTCAACGAATAACCACTGTAATTTCTGTAATTTCATCAGCCTAAACAAAGCTGGGAGGGTTCTGGACTGGTAAATTAATTCAAGGAAATTAACTTATCAGATAAGATTACATTTCTCCTCTCCATCACCCTACCATACCAGTTCGGACAAGTGGGATATACCCAAAATACTCTCAAACTGAGTGGGAGGTGCTCCTGGCTATTTTCAAGATCACTGCCCTGAAGGCAGCATTATTCCCAACCCAGACATCCAAGCAGTAATGCTTAGCAAAGGAATGCAAGGATGACCACATCTCTTCTCTGGAGAGACCACCCTAGATTCAATTCTAGGAAGCCACTTGTGTTCTCAGTGAATGTGCCCTTAGGCCTTCTGCAATTGGTAGCTCCTGACCAACATAAGCTGTGCCAATCACTTCCTGGTTATAGAAGAATTAGAAGCTGCCTCATCCTTACAAGGCTTGTTACATAAGACCTTGTCTGACTTCCAAAATGAATTGTTCACTTTAAGGTATCTCAAAACGTCACTATGTACAACCAATCTATGTAGACTTCAATTCTCACTCTTACATTCCTTCAGTATAAATGTTGGTAAAAAAACCCGACTGATTAAGATGAAAGTCTTGGACTACTTTAATTAAGAAGGAGAGTACAGGATGGATCACTATTCACCTTTGAAATCAACATGATAGAGGTCTATAAAACAATGAGTGGAGGGGAATGGGTTAATGCAACTTGGCTGTATATGCTTTTTAAAAGTACAAAAAGACTAGAGGACACTCAATGAAGTTACTAGGTGATACATTTAAGACAAACAGGAGAAAAACTTTTTTACTCAACACATAATTCAAGTCTGAAATTTGTTGCCAGAGGATGTGGTAAAAGATGTTCGTGTAGCTGGATTTAAAAAAGATTTGGACATGTTTCTGAAAGAAAAGTCGATAAACCATTATTAAGGTGGACTTGGGTAAATCCACTACTTATCCCTGAGATAAGCAGCATGGAATCTATCAACCTTTTGGGATACTGCCAGGTATATGTGACCTGGATTGGCCACTGTTGGAAAAAGGATATTGGACTTGATGGACCTTTGGTAAGGCAAATAAGAAAATTGATTCTTACCTGCTAATTTTCATTTCCTGAATACCACAGATCAGTCCAGACTTCTGGCTTTGCCTTCCTGCCAGCAGATGGAGATAGAGAAGAAAAGCCTTACTGACACTGCTACTTAACCTATTGTGCAACCTGCAGTACCTCAGTATGACCCATACCCAAGCCAAGATGAAAATAATTGTTTAAATATTTTTATTAATATTTGAAAACAAGATTTAATTATAACAATAACTGAGTCCCTCAACCCACTCAAGAAGCAGGAGAAAGGCTGAGCCTCTATGGAAAACATGTTCCAACAATACTATGCAGAACATCATGTAACCAACCAAGGCACTCTGCATTATTTATATACTGCCATGACGAAAGGACTTTACTGAACAGGCAGGGTTCTGGACTGATCTGTGGTATTTCCTTTCTGTTAATCTCAGATCAGTTCAGACCCCTGGGATGTACCCAAGCTCATCTATTTTGGGTGGGAATATGTTAACCCCGCTCACAATACACTCTCTCCAAATCCCGCGGAATCCGGATCTCAGAAATGCTAAGCTAATTGTGTCCTTCAGCCAGCACACAATAGTAGCCTTGGACGCCCTGCACCCCCTTCCTGGGACAACTCCATAGCACAAAGAGATGATCCGATCTCTGGAAACTATTAGTCACCTTGAGATACCTCAACAATGGCCGCCTCACATCCAACATGAAGCTCTCTCGCGTGTGGTCCTGACGAAGCCAAATTAGGAAAAGTGGATGAAAAGCTGAAACCACCTTCGGCAGAAATGAAGACTCCCCATTCTCCATAAATTGAACAAATCGCCACCAAAAAAAAAAAACAACCAACCTACCTTCAGGGTTAAATCCTTTAGTGTTGTCCTCTGTATCAGCTATAACATATTCTAACACCACCCGGCGGCTGCAAGTGTTTCGCTCCATGAAGAAACCAAATCACATCCAAGTGGGGGGCCAGGGTCATTCCCTGTACCTTATCCCAAATACAGCCTAGAGTTGCCACCTAAGTGAATTATAGGCTAGACCTTTCACTGGGCCATTTTGCAGAAAGGTCAAAATACTGGAAACTAAAGCCCGAGTAGACTGCATGCCTTGTTTGACACACCGATGTGGATGTCTGCCTGGCTTGCAGCAAGACAGCGAAATCGCCTTCGGAATAATCTTTGCATCACAAGCGTTTCATCTCAAAAGCCAAATCGTGAGACAGAAGCGATTTGCCTGATCCAAAAATATTGGACCATGATGTAATAGCTTCGGAAGGTGACTGAACCTTAACAGTCCATCTATCGTCAAGTTTACTAAGTCCATGAATCACGGCCGAAGTGGCCATTCCAGAGCCACTAGAATCACTTCACCTGAATGTCTTTCTATGCATCTTTGTATTTTTCCCACCAATGGCCATAGGGAAAAGATGTAAAGAAGACTCCCTAGCAGCAACAGAAGTACCAGAGTACAGATTCCGTCTGCTCCATATTTATGATTGTAAAACTGCACCACCTTGGCATTTTGTCTCGATGCCGCCAAATCCATGCGTGGAGTTCCACACCTGGTCCAAATAAGCAATGATTCCTCTGACAACTCCCACTCTCTGGGGTCCAACGTTTTCCTGCTGAGAAAATCCACACAGGCTATGCGAGATGCTACCAGAACCGCCTAGTGATGCTCTGCCCAATGAACCAAATCCTGAGCCTCCCGAAAAAAACAAAACAAAACCATCCAGAATTTGGTCCCTTCTTGTCGGTTGATATACACCACTGTCATTCCATTGTCCGAGAGAACTCGCACTGGCCAACCTTGTAATCATAGCAGAAAGGAAAGCAAGATGAAGCGCACCACTTTCAATTTCTAATGCCTCCTCCTTCAACCATTGGCCTTGTGCAGTCTGCACCTGACACACTGCTTTCCAACTGGATAGGCTGGTATCGGTGGTCACCATCACCCAATCTGGGATGTCCAATTCCATCCCTCTCCAGATTGACCCAACCAAGCCAACAGAAAATACTGATTCTGGACTCCCCTCTGAGGGGAAGAGGAACTTGAAACTCGTCTGATAACGGATTCCAGCGGGAGAAGAGGTCTTTCTGAAGAGGGTGCATAACGCCCATGGAACTAGTTCTAGCATCCAAGTCACAGAACCCAGGACCTGCAAATAATTTCAAACTTTGGGCACCTTGAGTCATAATAGGTGGCGCACCTGACTCTGCAACTTCACCATCTTCTTCTCTATGAGGAACATCTTGCCAATCCAGGTGTCACATCAAGCCCCCAGATACTCCAAGATCTGGGAAGGCATTAGATGGCTCTTCGCTTGATTCACCACCCAGCCCAAAGCCCTCCACACCTCTCTAGGACCCACTGTACCACCAGCTGACAGAGGTCTGCAATCTTTGCCCGAATGAGCCAATTGTCCAAATATGGGTGTACTAGTACTCCTTCCTTCTGAAGGGGAACAGTCACTACCACCATAACTTTGGTGAATGTGCCCGGTGCTGTTGCCAACCCGAAAGGAAGGGTGCAAAACTGAAAATGATCTCCCAGAATCATAAATCTCGAGAGCTTCTGGTGCTCCTACTTGATTGGGATATGTAGCTACGCCTCTGTGAGGTCTAGTGATGCCAGGAACTCTCCCTTGCAAACTGGTCTCAATGACCAAACACATTTCCATACAAGACCGTGGCACCCTAAGGGCCACATTCACCATCTTTAGATCCAAAATGAGTCTGAACATCTCCTCCTTGTTTTGGATCCACAAAATAAATGGAATACTGAGCTCTCCCCCATTCCTTCCAGGAAACAGGCATTATCACTCCAAAGTGCCACAAGCAGTGCATTGCGTCGTGAACCACCACCTGCTTGGCACGGGCAGCGCAAAGAGTCAATGTAGGCTTCCCTCACAGGACAAGCAAATTCCATCGTGCAGTCATATTTTAGCACTTCTAAGACCCATTGGTCTGTTATGATTCTGGTCCACTCTTCGTAAAAGTGGGATAATTGCTCCTCTGACAGCCGGAAGAGAAGAGTGGACCAGCCTCACTTCATTGAGAAGACTTGGCCCCCCTGGTTCCCTGACCAGGGTATCTCTGATCGGTTTCCTCCCACCTCTGTACTGCTGAAGGGCCTCTGTTCTGCTGATAGTCTCTAAAACACAAATGGGCAGGAAATAATTTCATTCCCCCTTTCAGCTTGTCCTCTGCAAATTATGCTCTTTGGACTTTCCAAGATGCTTCACCAGCTACTCTAAATCCTACCCGAACAACAGTTTGCCCTTGAACGGGAAGGCCTCTAACAGACTTTGAGCAAACATCTGCAGACCAGTTTAACTATAGTAGCTGCCTGGACAAAATAGTTGACATAATTCTGGATGATACTCTAATCAAGTCATACAAAGCATCCGCCACATAGGCTATGCTGTCTCCAAGTGCTCTGCCTGCTTCGTGGAGGACAATGAAGACATCTCCTTCACCTGCAACTGCTGAACCCAGCACAAACAAGTTCTCTGCATGAAACTGCTGCATATGGCAGCCTGTACACCCAAAGGAGAAACTTAAAAAATCCTCGAGGGAAACTTCCAGCTTTCAGATTTGCACATCTTTCAGCGTGGCGGACCTACCACAGTTTTGTCACTGCTGAGACCAAAGTGTCAACTTTCAGAATCAACAAAAGCTTGAGTGTTTCCTCCAGCAACAGGTACAGTCTCGCCATTGCCCTTCCAACTTTCAGACTGGTCTCTGGGGTAACCCACTACCTGACGACCAACTTCTTTACTGACTTATGGAAGAGAAAAGCCTTAGCCGGCCCTCTCAAGCTGTCCATGACAGGGTTCACTGATCCTGGTTCAACTCTTCATGAGGAAGATTTATGCCTCTCTTTAAGCACATGTGGAATCAAGGGCCACAACCTTTCCCTGCAAAATAGACAAGACCACCTTCTCTAGATCAGTCAAGTCCTGCATGGACTACGCCTCCCAGAGACCCATTCGGTGGACCAACCTAATCTTCGGAGTCCTAAGACTCCTGTACAGGGCTGCTGTGCTGCTCAGCCAAGCACCCTCCAGATGTTAGTTGATGCATTCTTGCTGGTCACTTTGGGCCATTTAGCAGGCTGTGAGCCACTTTGCATCTGACCCTGGATATGAAAGTGCTTCTCCCCTGCTGCCTTTCTAGCCTGATATTTCTCCACAGAGCCTAACACAAAATCTGAGTAAAGGCCTGAGAATCCTCAATTGTCCAGCAGCAAGGCCTCCTCATCGTCAGAGGCTTCCTGCCTTTCCATGGGACTCTGCATGGCTGGCGCTAAGGGAGAAGTGAAATCCCTTGCCTCCTGTGCTGCTGTATATGCACTCAAGATGGCCGCTATTCCCGTGCTCACAGGAAAAGGATTTGTGATGATTCCCAACAAGTGCGATGGTCTTTTATGTTGTGAATCGGAGTATGCACTATTATACACAGTAACTGTACACGCCGAAATGGAGTATACACTATCCAAGCTGCTCTCTCTGCTGGAGATGCAGTGCACGCACAAATCCACGCGGCTAAGACAAGCGTGCATATCCCCGCACTGCCTTCTTGCCGGAACAGTATCGATGCCAGGATCCCGAGTTACCTCACCAGAGCCAGCCAGAGTCAAGAATCCCTCTCCAATCTGCCTGTCAAGTTGTGTTTTTTTTTTTGTTTGGTTTTTTTTTAAATCCAGACTGCAGATTCTACACCTCTACTATCTAGTGGAGACAGAGAAATATTGAGAGACTGCAGGTGGCACACTGGGTTAAGTAGCAGTGTCAGTAAAGCATTTAGTTTCTGTCTCCATCTGCTGGCAGGGAGGCAAAACCCAGGAGTCTGAACTGATCTGAGGTATGAACAGGAACTTAGGTTCTTATCAGTCAACTTGTGTCCTCCAGGCCTGCCTTGCAGGAGAAAGGCTATGTGCAAAAGTAGCACAAACTCTGGTGGGGGGGGGGGGGGGAGGGTACATCTTAATCTGACCCCCACCAGGAGCAGCATTCAATTCTTCAGGATATAGCTCCAGGTGGGGCCCTCTCGAGGATGCAGAGGTCAAGAAAGACTGTGTACTAGGCTCAACATCTCTTGTGCTCATTGTGCACTTAAAATGGTGGCTTCTTCTGCCAAAAATCTTCTGGATCCTCACCCTGACACACAGCAGGCCATGCTCCTGCCTCCCGCAGCCGCGGCACACTCACACTCAGGTGCACAGAGAACTCTAGCAGCAGATTATACACATGCAGCACTTTCTTAGGCCCGCCATGCTTTCCTTTCCCTCAGGACTCTCCCAGAACAGTCGCGCAAGCCACAGGAATCCTGATCTCTATTTTTTTATTTATTTTTTTTAAAACTTGATCAACTATCCTGCAAAACCCTTTTAAATAGGAGAGGAAACAAGACCAAAGCTCCAACAGCAGAAGAGAAAGATAGGAAGGAGAAGAAATCAACAGGCCACAGCCCTGAGAAGAGAATTTCAACCCCCTCCCAAGGGGGTTGGATCCCCTCACAGTCTCAGGAATCCTGAGGCTATTTCCTTACCCCTTTGGCTTTACTAGGAACTCTAAAGGGTGGTCAACCAGAAGCCCTCAAAATGCTGCATCAGGCCAAATATGTCTGCACCTGCTGGAAACAGAGAAATTCTGACAAGTTTTATTACTGCACCAGTTCATGTTCTGTGAGTGATGTCACAGAAAACTTGCCTGCTGGCAGAGAGGCATAACCCACTTATCTGGACTGATATGGAAGGATGATAAGGAAGCAACAGTCCTTGGTAAATCCATACTCATTTCTCTTTTCAGTAGACATTAGGTATTTCTGTATAAGTACAGTACTGTGCATTACCATTTGCCATTGACAGAAATGACCGGTTTATTCACTGAAGCTGAGCATAAATCATTAAAGCAATTCAGGAAAGCCCATGTTTCAAGGTAAGGTAAAAGACCACAACTGAACTTAGTATATTTTCTATCCTAACCATTCTACAGATTACATTTTTATTGTATCATAGCTGGACACTTTATTAAATGCAGGACATATGCAAGGCCACCTAAGCAGACCTGGTTTTCTTGGTGATAATATGACAATACTGGGAATCTTCCTTTACTTCGGAACTTGGAGCTACCGACTATCATGGGCTTGCTGGCATTTCTTGGTACATAGAGATCTCTTGGATAGGTTTCGCAAATCTGGGGAAAAAAAATACACACAACATGAATATTTAGTGGAATGACCTGTGTAATATCAGTATTAAAAAGTGATTTTGCAGCTCCTCTTGAACTCACATTTTGCAGAAATTAAATCTTTAGAAAGATTGGAAAGCTGTAAGATATCATTTACTGTCTAATAACTGCAAAAATCCTTTTCTTCCTCATGTTAACAGTTACTGCAGAGCTTGGTAAAGGCGATCTTATCAACAACATCCTAGCTCACTCTCGGAGCCTGATTCCATGGCATGTCATTCTGTATCCTGATCATTCAGGACATAATTAAATAGCTGGAAGTGCAAAATGCAATTCCAGTAGTGTGTACAAACACACACACACACACACACACAATAAAACTTCACATAACATCTAAGCAGTACAGCTTCAGGTTGTGGGTATGCATCTGCTACATAATGTCTTCACTGAAAGTAGGTAATTATACAGAGGGAAATACTTTTTTAGCTAAACTCTCTGATATCACATAACTATATCACATCACAGAGAGACCACATACATGTAAATTATAATTTATCATTTATTAGAAATCACAAGGTATTTACCTATCTAGACATTTAAAATCTAAACTCACACATTCATCCACCAATCACACACCAACCATATAAAAATATCTGTATTGCACAAATAATATTTGATAATCCAAGATTACAATTGATTATCTAACAATATCAGGTGTATAGAATTATTACTACATTAAGGTTATTCACATCATTTTTATTCCCATATTTCTCTGTGTTTGTCCTGTTTGTCCAACAAAGGATCTCCTTGTTTCGCCTTTCAATCAGGCTTCCTCAGGGACTCAAATCTCATAGGGCCGATTATATCTCTCAAGACTTCACTGAAAGTATCTCTCAAGACTTCACTGAAAGTATGGCAGAAACAAATATCTTGATGGAAAGAGATACATTCAGAATTTTACTGCAATTCTTAAATCTCTCTTTTAAACTTAAAAATGAATTGAAAACAAATATTACTTGAAATCAAGATTCTCTGCTTCTGTTTGGGCAAAGATTTTTTTTTGTTACTTATTTTAGACAGAAGTATCAAGAAGTTATTAGCCAATATTTGTATATAGTTATACACTACATGGTTGACAGTAAAATCTAAAGATCAGAGCATACGATTTTGCAATCATGAAACTCATATTCAAATTCCATCTCCAGAACTCATTACTATGCTGAGAAAAATCAAGTATTAACTCTCCTTAGCCTGTCTCTCCTTCTGAAATCTTTCATTCCCTACCCAGTGTACAGTGTGCTTGAATAGTAGAAATGCTGCATCACTCTGTCCCAGACATGCTGCAATAAAGGTTTATTTGATATTATTTTCAGAGCATGGTAATGAATGCAATAGCCAAGAAAAATAAAATCACTATAGAGCAGTTTCTAATTTGAAGTTAACCCAGAGTTTGTATCATACGACGACATGGATGTAAAAAATTACCCTGCAGATTGCTTAGACAAACTTTACCTTGTAGTCTCGATTTGCATCAGATAGTTGCCAATTGGAATTAAGCACACCCATCCGATGATACTCCTCTGCTAAATCAATGAGCTGCCAGCCTAGGGCTCTTTCAGACTCACTTTGTTTTGGATTGTAAGAAAATGCATAGAGTTCATCGTATCTCGCTACGAAAAAAAACAAATAGATTATTTTTTTGTTATAAAATGGTTACTGTTATATCTTTGTCAGCATAGACCATTTCTGTTTGGCCTCTGATTGAAGGTACTGTAAATCTCATTATTCACTTTTACATCCAATGTTATTGAACATCTATTGATTAGCAGGTAAGAACATAGCAATATCATTGCTTATCTCATCTGCCCTCTATAAATAGGTTTGAAAGAATGTTTGACCGTCCATTTGCCATCATATACATTTTATTCCCATTTTGCTCTTGGTGCACACAGAGGAAGTGGCACCAAAAGGATGGCTAATATTCCAAGAGTCCTCCCAAGTATCTTGGGAGGACTCTTGGAAGTAGTGTGGAATTTAAGATGCTTTTAATTGTTTTCAGAACTTTTAAACTAACTCAGATTTTCCAATTGTCTAAGGTGTTCAGATCATGATTTCTCTTGAAGATCATCAGGTAAGGGATAGCATCAAACCACCAGCAAAGGAGAACCAGAGACTGCTGATAATGTAATGTAGTAGCTAAGAGTACAGAACTAGAAAATGTATTTGCTTTAAGAATTTAAATTTATAAAAACAGAAAAAAAAAAGAAAAACCAGAACAAACTAAAGAAAACCTTTCCTGGGGCAAAGACATAGTAATAATTTTCCAAAATTACACACAGGGCTGTTACAAGGGATGGGCAGCATGCTGCCCTTTTGATTGCCAGATGTGAGCCCAAAAGATAAGGGGGTGCCAGAAGCAACCCTTGCTGGGGATGCTGTTTTGTCCAGCGACTTGCCTTGGTTACACATCTTACAGTCACAGCTGCTTTAAATAAGTCCCACACAATTTTAAAACAACTTTTTTTTTAAGTTTAGTAAATGGAATCTAAAAATAAATAAATAGATAGATAAAAGAGGTCAATTCTAAAAGTAATAATGGGATTCAACTACATAGGAGGTGGTTTTCGAGGACTATCATCCACACAAAATGCAATCCGCTCTTATGTGCCGAAAGACATACCTGGTCTTGAGAGCTGCAGAAGCGAGTTGTAAATGTCATGACAATCCCTCTCTCGGGGTACAACAAAATGCACAACTCGGAAGTTCTTGCACTGAATGATGAGAGGGCAGCCAGAAGTGGTCAAAGCAAGCTTCTCCACTGCAGCAATGTGGTGATGCAAGATCTGCGGCACACAAAACGGCACCTGATTTTTAGCAATAAGGACCCAACGGACAACATTTGTACTAATCTTTCATTTGAAGCAGCTTAAGGACAAAGGCAGCGGAGAGTGTTGTAACCCAATGACAGAACACACTCTCTCCAGAGAGATTAGTGGAATATAAATAGGGACCTCCATTTTCAGTTTGCCTGCAAATTTCAATGTTATAACAAAAGTGGTCAATGAAAAATTTACTTTCATATAAAACATAGGAGAAAAAGAATCAGTGGAAAAGTAATTTTGCCATTGATTTATTGTGTGTTCAAAAACATTGAAATTCCCAGGCAAAACAAAAACTGAAAATGAAGGCCTCTGGATATAAACTACAATTTCCATGATTTAAAATAAATAAATATAGTGGATGGTTCCTGTCATATCTTTAAAACATGAATAGACGAGTGGAGCCTTCTAATTATACTGCTGAGAGTCAAGCTATACACTTGGTTCATGCTTCATTGCAATTATATCGTTTGAGCCCTCTAAGTATCCTTTTACACACTGTAAATGGGAGCCAAATGATTTGGATGAAATCCTAACATCACATTCATTTGTATTTTAAGGGGTGAGCTCTAAATGCAAAATTCTTAACATTAGCACCAGCTCCTTGACCCTATTTTTGTTGTTGTTGACCAATCAAAGAGAGAGATATAAACGACATGCACAGGATCACAGACAGAATCCGGGCAGCAGGAGCTTTCAGCTCAGCCATAGGAAGCCTGTTAAGTAACAGCTCTAACCATAACTCCACAACATCTCCCCTAGAAGAAGAACCATGAATCTATCAAGTAGAAGAGTATGCAGTTTCCTGAGTATCCAATGAAGTCTCTTCTTCAGGAAACTGCCCGATACTGGTTTGAGAAGCTGGCTTCTGAGATGCGATTTGTTGCTTTAAAAACGGCAACCTATTTGGTCAGTCAGGCTGTTGGCTGGCTTTCCTTCTCCTTACTCCGGATAGTGTGTATTCTTAGATATTGAAATAGTGACAGACAACTTTACTACACTAATATTTTAAAAAATTAAATACTTTATTCAGTTTAAACATTTTTATAATCTGCCTATTTTGGAAACCAATTCTAAGCAGAGTATAGAAGAAACAGACATCAGCATAAAGAAAGACAAGAAAAAAAAAAGTATGCGCAAGTACATGTATAGGTTCTAAAAGGAGTTGAAAGCTGATGCTGGCTTTCACGATACCAACAAACAGATGATCACTTACTGGGCAGTGAAATCTTAATTCTATCGGAGGATCTCATACCTCGGTTCTTGGAACGACAATCGTATGCACAGCTTTTAAATTACATGATGGAAGAAAGCCTACAGTCATTCAGAAGTGCATGGTTCGGAATGATGCTTTTTTGCAGGATACTAACAGAACAAGGAAGTAAGGGCATTTCAGTAGAGAGGCTGCAATAAATGCTAAAGTGGCCATGCGCCTTTAAGTAAAGAGTAGACAGAGCAGAAAGATTCCAAGCTACCCCTGCCAATTGATTAGCAGGTTGTTAATACAAGCAAATACATATTTTGAAATGTCTGTATACAAATGTTAAAAGTCTAAACAATAAGATGGGAGAGTTAGAGTGTATAGCACTGGATGAAGAGGTAAATATAATTGGCATCTCAGAGACCTGGTAGAAGGAGAATAACCCATGGGACAGATACCAGGGTAGAAATTATATTGAAATGATAGGATGGATCAAATTGGAGGTGGGGGTGACACTATATATTAGAGCAATGGTTTTCAACCTTTTTTCGGCCGGGACACACCTGACAGATGGTTCTCACATGCATGACACACTGAACATGTACCCGTCATGGGGCTATATGTAAACATACACTCTGCATCCACGGGAATCCCCTTGACCTCCAACAATAGATGCAGAGCAGAACTAGAGCATTATTCATAGAACTCACCATGCAAAAAAAAAAGATATTCTGGTTCTGATGACATCTCAGTAAAAGCAAAACAAACTCCCTTTACTACCAGGCACAATAGCCCTCCTTATGAAAAGGCAATAATTTACCACTAATGCATATCCTATTGAGAAAACACAACAAATAAGATTGATACAATTGCCTACATGCTTGTAAAATACCTCACCTCGGTCACACACACAGAACCGACCTTCACCAAGTACAGAAAGACCACAAATTATAAATATGGAGGTAAACTGGAATGGAAAACCAAAAAAAGCCACTCTGCATTCAGTGCAAACCTGGAGAAATGGAAAGAGAAATATAGCACCTAACAGTCCCAGGATCTACAATAATGCACAGAAATTAATCTGTACAAAGTTACACCTGCATTATGGAACACATAACAACCTTATCTATGAAAAGGCAACACTACAAATATAAATCAGGTCTTAAACACTAATACACCTCCTATTAGGAAAACCGAACAAGCAAAGCTGCTATAGATCCCCACACAGAAATAATTGTAAAACTAAATTAATAAATGTTACAAAACAGCTGATGAAACCGACCTGATTCGATACTTGTATTGAGAATGCCGGTATATAAAAATCCGAAATAAATAAATAAATGAACAGAATAAGGTCAAACAATTAAAACTCATACAAATTATTTAAAATTGTCCAAATATCAATAAAATATTTCAAAACAGCAGACATCACATAATACTCAATAATTATAATGGCAGTCAATCAAGAAAAATAAACTTAAAATGCCACCTTTACTTACCCTCTCCAGCAACTCTCCTACTCCTTTCCCTTGAAAGCACATACCAAGAGCAGCAGTGGCTGCTGAAGCTCTGTCCTCACGGTCCTCTTCTTTAGGGCCCACAAGTCACTCTCACACACACACACACACACACACACACACACACACACACACCCCCCAATTAAACCCTACAACCAGTCTCTCTCACACACCCCAGTCACCTCACTGCCCAGTCTCTGTCTCTCACACACACCCCAGTCACCTCCCTGCCCAGTCTGTCTCTCTCTCACACACACCCCAGTCACCTCCCTGCCCAGTCTGTCTCTCTCTCACACACACCCCAGTCACCTCCCTGCCCAGTCTCTCACACACACATTTTGCTTAGAGCCCCATTGCTGTGTTCCCCTTTAATTTCGCAGTGGCAGATTTCCCAAGGCTGCCGCTGATTTCTCAAGCCTTTCTTCTGGCTGTCGGGATATCCCTAGGGTCCCGCGGCCCCCCATCTGCCTGCTTTTACGGCCGCTGGGAGCTCCTTTGGGGAATCCCTACTCTATCACGGTTCCCTGCTGCTTTGGAAGTGGGAAATCTTGGCGCGGCTGGCCTCTTTTCTTTATGGCTCGCCACTTTGTTTAATTTCAGCACTTCCACATGGCGGTCATAGGGTCGGGCTTCTTCGCCGTCATGGGCCTGGACACTGCCACACCTCCCAGCCCCCCTCAAACCACCCCACAAACGGGCTGTGAGATGCCCCCCTGGCCAATCAGCGGCTTCCTCCTCCCACTGGCAGGAAGAAGGGAGGAGGCTTCAGATTGGCCCGCAGGGGCAGGAAGAAGGGAGGAGGCTTCTGATTGGCCCACGGGAGTAGGAAAAAGGTAAAGGGAAGTATAACTGGGGCTTTGGGACACTAGGAGCCACGACACACCAGCTGGTTCTTGGCGACGCATTGGTGTGTTGCAACACTCTGGTTGAGAACCGCTGTATTAGAAAACTGAGTCAGACAGGATAATAGTTCTGCCGGAAACAAGATGTTGAATTTTTATGGATAAAACTTCCAGGTGAAAAGGGGAATACAATAGCAGTGAAGGTGAATTACAATCCACCTGGCCAGAATGAACAGACAGACAATGAAATGCTAAAGAAATTAGGAAAGCTAACGAAATCAACAGCATAGAAATAATGGGCGATTTCAATTACCTCCAGTATTGACTGGGTGAATGTTACATCAGGACATGCCAGAGAGATAAAATTCCTAAGATGAAATAAATGACTGCTTCAGGAGCAGCTGGTACAAGAACAAAAAGGGAAACTATTTTAGACCTACTCCTTACTGGAACACAGCATTTGGTGCAAGAGGTAACATTGTTGGAGCCACTTGGCAACAGTGATCACAACATAATAAATTTGACTTAACTGGAGGGAAAACACTAAAGAAATTGCATTGTATTGTTATTTATTGTTTTTATGTGTATGTAACCTATTTTAAACCGAATTGGGCCTAGGTATATGGCAGTATATACATTTTAAATAAAGAAAGAAATCTGTGACAGCATTTAACTTTCAAAAGAAAATAAGGAAAATTAAAAAGTGATGGGATAGGCGGCAGTGTCCTATTGTGGACTGGGAACTAGTTAAAAAAGAGAAAACAGTGAGTAAGGTGAAATTGTAAATTTTCTCAATGGAGGCAGATGAAAGAGGATCTGTTCTGGGACTACTGCTTTTAATATATTTATAAATGACCTGGAAATAGGAACTAATGAATCAGGTGATCAAATTTGCTGATGACAAAATTATTCAAAGTTATTAAATCACAACAGCATTGTGAGAAATTGCAAGAAAACATAGCAAACCTGGGAGACTGAATATGCAAATGGCAAATGAAATGTAAAATGGACAGTGCAAAGTAATGCATTTAGGGAAGAGAAACCCAACTTATAGCTATACAATAAAGATTCGACATTAGGAGCAACCATTCAGGAAAAGGATCTAGGCATCATCGTTGATATGTTGAGATCTTCTGCTCAGTGTGCAGCAGCATCCAAGAAAGCAAATAGAATGCTAGGAATTGGAAAGCAATGGAGACTATCATAATGCCTCTAATTCACTCCATGGTGGGACCTCTTCTTGAGTATTGTGTTTTGGTCATCACATCTCAAAACAGATATAACAGAATTAGAAAAGGTACTGAGAAGAGTGACCAAAACGATAAAGAGGATGGAATGATTCACCTATGATGAAAGGCTAAAGAGGTTAGGACTCTTCAGCTTGAAAACAACATGGCTGAGCGGAGATATGATAGTAGTCTATAAAATAATGAGTGGAACAATGTGAATCGGTTGCTTACTCTTTCAAAAAGTACAAAGACTAGGGGGGACATACAATGAAGTTACTAAGTTGCACATTTAAAACTAATAAGAGAAAATATTTTTTTTACTCAAAGCACAATTAAGTTCTGGCATTCCTTGCTAGAGAACGTGGTGAAAGCTGTTGATGTAGCTGGGTTTAAAAAAAAAAGTTTGGACAAGTTCCCTGAGGAAAAATCCATATAGCAAAAAGGTGGAGTTGCAGGAATCCATTGCTTACCCCTGGGATAAGCAACATGGAACCTAACTTCTCTTTAGGATCCTGCCAGGTACTGTGACTTGGATTGGCCACTTTTGGAAACAGGATACTGGGCTTGATTGACCTTTGGCCTGACCTAGTATGGCATACCTTATGATCTTATGCAACAAACTGCAAAATCTTATACAGTTTTGAAAGACTTGTCTCCTCTTTACCCCTCTTTATTAATATAAAGTTTAATTGATGAACAGTCTCATGCATCTCTTCATGGCAAAACCACAACCAGCTGCACAGATCTCATGTCAAAGAAATATGCAAGATCATCTTTGGCAAGACATCAGACTCTCAGTCTCAACCTCCCCCTCTCCACCAATGAAGCTTAACAGTGAAACACACATTTAGATATTTTATATACCATCATTCCATGTAAAGATGACAATGGTTTACAACAGTAACATTCATAGCTATATATCAACAAATAAAGAGGTAGTATTCATCAACAGGCATCAAATGAAATGTTCCATTACACATTAACTAAAGGTATAGGACATAAGGCGAGAAATACAGATCATATAATAATACAACAAATTTCATATATTAGTCAGTACGTTGTGTTAAGTTTCTTACATTCACTCGTTAAATCTGATGACCTTTGGTTGTTATCGTAGATGACGTGCCCAGTCAAAGAAATACTGGATTGTGTACTATTTTGTGAAATATTACAGACACTTTTTCCCTTTCAACTCTATTTAACATTTACTGTTAAACAATCATAAAACATTGGCAAACAAAGGGAAGTAGACAGGAAAAAAAAACCCAACAAGAGCAAGCACAAATAAAAATAGTTTGACATCAAGACATTTGCCCTCTTTCATAACTTAAAATGGAAAATATTGACAATCCTAATCAGCTAATCCCTCAACCCTCAGTCTACTTTCTCCATGTCCAGTAAGGGTCCCACACCTTGCCATATTTAGCTAGAGTCATGACTTTGGGCAAGTCACTTCAGGTACAAACAGATTGTGAGCCCACTAGGGACAGGGAAATGCGTAGTACCTGAATGTCACCCATTTTGAAATGCTGAAAAGTGGAATAAATAAATAAAATTTAAGTAAGTAATGAGTTCCATTATTGACAGATGGAACGCAGATCTTGGTTTGGATTTGAATGAGGAAGAGTAACATATGTTCCTCAATCTCAGGTTTATGTCTGTAACAAAAAAAGTTATTTTAATTGATGCATCACACACACAGATGCCCTGTATTTTTTTGCTTCCATAATGTATTTTTTGCGACATTCAGCAATGCCACTTGTCTTTGGAGGGTGTGAGGGTGGTCTTGCCAACTGACTTGGTCCTTTTGAGACTATACAGCTGATTGTCCATTTTCGATCGGAAACCCCCTCCCCAGCTGTGCCTTTTTGGTTTATTAGGAACTGTGGGAATGCAGAGGAATACAAACCAGTTGGTCTCGCATCTCTTGAATGCAGCATGCTTGACAAGTCCATTCTATTGGAAGGTGTAGCAGACATTGCAATAAGGTTTGCTAGTTTCAGGCTCATGAACGAGTAGATGTGACTCGGTTATTTACACTTTCGAATAACAGAAGGACTAGGAGGCATTCCATGAAGTTAGCAAGTAGCACATTTAAGACTAATCAACGCACAGTAGAGCTCTGGAATTTGTTGCCAGAGGATGTGGTTGATGCAGTTAGTGTAGCTGGGTTCAAAAAAGGTTTAGATAAGTTCTTGGAGGAGAAGTCCATTAACTACTATTAATCAAATTTACTTAGGGAATAGCCACTGCTATTTATTGCATCAGTAGCATGGGATCTGCTGAAGTGTTTGGGTACTTGCCAGGTTCTTGTGGCCTGGTTTGGCCTCTGTTGGAAACAGGATGCTGGGCTTGATGGACCCTTGGTCTGATCCAGCATGGCAATTTCTTATGTTCTTATGATTTGTATTCAATAAAGAATATAGTTGAGAAATAATTCTCAAAAAACAAGAGATAGCTGTGAAACTTTTTTCAAATCCATTTCTATGCTGCAGCTCACTAGAAGTCCCCAGAAATTTGTGTATATCCCTGCAAATATGTATAATGAGTATGCACTTCCAAGTTTATATATTTCCAAGATCTTCAAGACAGAAAAATGGACCCTTCCTAAATCTGGCCCAAAAAACTTCAATCCAGCTCTCCTTCAGGCACACAGGTAAAAAGGTAACAGGGAAGAGCTGCGCATTATTATAAAAAAAAAAAGGCAAGATTGGCAACAATGGTCCCCCCGTGACCCCATTATCTTATTAATAGCTCACCAAACTTTTAAAGTATGTGCAATGATTGGATTACTTCTACATATTGCATAAGAGGTGAAGCTACGGATTAATCAAAGACACCAAGTTAGGCCCGAATGCCTGCAAGCTCTCCAAAGCATGTCATTTAGAGCCCTGTTCGCCTCCCAGCCATCCTCAGATACCTAGAAGCTCTAGCCACCAAAAAATAAAGATATAAACTGGATAATTTCAGGCCAACAGTTCTTGAATATAGTCTAAACTTGGGTGTGAAAAGGTTGGGAAACACTGCATTAGAATACTTGGCAGAGAATGTTATGAACATCCATGTCAGCCAGCAATGCAGCACATGGCCGACACAAAATTAGGGACCTTTGTTTTCAGTTTTTATTTTATTTTGCCTGGGAATTTTGATGTTATAAACACAAAAAAAAAGTCAGTAGAAAAAAATCATTTGATTAAGAATTAGGAGAAAAATCAATGAAAGTGTCATTTTTTCCCACTGATTTCTTTTTTTGTTTTAACACTGAAATTCTCAGCCAAAACAAAAAAGCCTGAACCCATTGGTCCCTACATATAAAGCGAGAACATGAAGTTCAATCAGCACTTGAAAGACCTTATAAACAGGAAATCTAATGGCAGATGAAGACCACAAAGCCCACTGAATCTTCCCATTCTCCCTACTAGATGCAACAGTGTGGATGCTACTTGATTTCTGGTGCTACCCTTCAATACAGGATTCTTCTGCATTTGCCCCACAAAAGTTTAAATCAGAAAAGGCCAAGAACTTGCTGTAGGGTGAGTCCTCTACAAAAGCAGATCCAGAAGGGGTGAAGAGAAGGCTTAACTCTGTAAAACATGTTTAGTATGGAGGGGTAGGTTTATTCTACATTTAACTTTGCTTAATTTGATAAGCAATATTGTACAGATACTCAGAACGAAGAGAGGGAAAGTGAAGAAAGCACGCAAACATGAAAAACAAGTTCTCTTCTTTCTGGTTGCCTTTGGTGAAGTTTTCACCCTTACCCAGGTCTCTCTTTGGGCTGCATCTATGAATAGTAAGTGAGTTGCTGTAAGATATAGAGTTCCTGTTGTCGACTTGTTGCTGATGCTAAACCGGTCCAGTAACTTCACCTGTTCCACCTGTGAAGGGACAAAGGTATTCTCGTGTCACAAAGTAGTTTAAAAGAAACATGCTGTTCAGGAAGTGTTTATCAACATGAAAGCAGAAGAACAGAGTCAATAACATATTCTCTTCCTCTCCTTAGGCTGCTAGCACCAGACTGCTAGCACCAGACATAAGATTTGTAGAACAAGCATTCACTTCAACAAATGTCTAACCTAGCTGCCAAACTGGAAGTTTCCTCTCCTGAGCATCTCACTTCCAGTGAAACTTTGTCAATGTACAGTTCCCCCAACAGCAATATGGAATCCTTGCCATGTAATGTTTCATTGCTACCGCCGACATCCACTCACAAGGCTCTGTTCAGCAATGTTCAGGCCTACCTACAGCTGTACATGTGCCCCTACATTGGCAGCCTCCCACTTACCAATTTGGTTCCCACTTGCCTCTGCCCGTCTCATATTCCTGGTGGTTTCTAGGGACAATGAGACCACACATAACATATGGGGGGGGGGGGGGGGGGAAATCACAAATCCAAGAAATGCACCCATAGACCAATTACATATAGAATAGTGGGACAATTAACCTCAGAACAGACAGAGCTAAGAAAATAGTAAGTTTACTAATAAAAATTAGGAACAGTGAACAGAAAACGATTCAATTTGCAACCACTAACAGGTAAAACAACAAGGATTCAACAGAATTACACACAAATACCGCTTCCTGTGTGATTCCTTCTATTTTTCAGACATCTGCTGAGCTTTTTCAAGTTTATAAGCAAAGTATTCATTCAATAATCTGGATTTTAAATACAGTGAGCACTTCTGATCACATTTAAAGCATTTATAAATACATTTTTAAAAGATGAGGTGGCCAATATTCAAAGCCATCTAGATGGATAACTCACAAGTTGTCCAGCTAAATGGCAAGTTACCCCTCTAACTCATAAGTTATCCATTTAAATGTTTAGTTTTGAATATTGACCTCAGGTTTTCTGGCTGATGAGTATGCTCATGTATACCAAATTAGAAGTATAGAGCTTTTACATTTGGCATCTGAAGCCTTTTCTCCCTCCTTTAAAAAGAGAGTTAATAATGCTCAGGTGTTTCAACAAATGGTGGTATTTTTTCTGTGTCTAAATTTAGAAGGTAATCAAGTATTTTGTGTGTGGAGCAGAAGAAAGGATTTAGGGTCTTTTGATCACACCGCATGGTAAACCTCCTTCACTTAAATCCATAGAATTTTCTAGGGAAATCCTTTCTTGAAGCTAAAAGAACACAAGACATCAAATAACTCAAGGGGTTGCAAAATCATAGGCCCAAATGCCTATTCTCATAGGCCCAGTTGGGACTAGGAGAACAGGGATTTGACTTTGGGATGGTGCAACCTGCCCTGATCTTGAGTGATGAGATCTTGAGAAGTTCCCAATCTGATTGGTTCCTTAATGGACACCTCTCAAGCAGCAGGAACTAGATCTGTCTCAGCCAAAAGGGAGGTTATGAGAATTATGGTGCCCCTGTCTTCTTTGTGCTTCAACAGAATTTTCTGTTACTAGTTTCCTCAGTCTGCTTTGAACTTGAAGGAGACAGCCAGAAGTACAAATTCTTGGGGAGAGCTAAGGAAAAAGCTTAAATTAGCTAGCCAAATCTGGGGGAGGGACTTTTCAAAATCAATAGCAGATACAGTGTCCAGTGAACAGCCCTGACCAAGTGTTAACTGTTTAACTCCCTCCCACAGGTTTGTTTTTCTGATATAGTCTGCCTAAATACATAATTGGCAACAAGATAAATTAGAAATTTGGTATTTCCTTAGGTGTTATCCACCAAATAAATTTACCAAAATGAGGACTATCCAATGTAATTATTGTGGAGCTTTTATTCTGAGGGAAATCATCTGGAAACTTAGGGCTTGCCCCATTTGTTCAGAACTCTCTTCCTTGAAAAAGGAGCTGGCTGAAATTAAAGCTGAATTAGCTGCAATAAAGAAAGTTTCACCCACTTTACATTATTCAGGAATTAATTCTCCATTACCACAGAAAAACAAAAATCAAGGAAAAAGGGGTTTACAGTGGGCTCAGGTATGATAAGACCTGTGACCCACAGACAACCGTTCAGCCCAGAACTCTACCCCCACCACCCCCGCCCCCTACTCACACAGGGCATTAAGAAACTAAAAAAACAACAGGAATACAGTGGGCTCTGGTAGAGTTAGATACTAAGATCTGCAACAGATTGGACACGCCGGAAGGAGTGGAGAGAATGAGACATGATTTAAGAAAGCTGGAAGAATGGTCGAACATATGGCAGCTGAGATTCAATGCCAAGAAGTGCAGAGTCATGCATATGGGGTGTGGAAATCCAAAAGAACTGTATTTGATGGGGGGGTGGGGGGTGAAGGGCTGATGTGCATGAAGCAGGAAAGAGACCTTGGGGTGATAGTGTCTAACGATCTAAAGTCGGCGAAACAATGTGACAAGGCAATAGCTAAAGCCAGTAAAATGCTGGGCTGCATAGAGAGAGGAATATCTAGTAAGAGAAAGGAAGTGATGATCCCCTTGTACAGGGCCATGGTGAGGCCTCACCTGGAGTACTGTGTTCAGTTCTGGAGACCGTATCTCCAAAGGGACAGAGACAGAATGGAGGCGGTCCAGAGAAGGGTGACCAAAAAAGGTGGATGGTCTTCATAAAATGACTTATGAGGAGAGATTGAAGAACCTAAATATGTATACCCTAGAGGACAGGAGGAGCAGGGGTGATATGATACAGACTTTCAGATACTTGAAAGGTTTTAATGATCCAAGGTCAACAACAAACCTTTTCCACTGGAAAAAAAGCAGTAGAACTAGGGGGTCACAATTTGAAGCTCCAGGGAGGAAGACTCAGAACCAATATCAGGAAGTATTTCTTCATGGACAGGGTGGTGGATGCCTGGAATGCCCTTCCGGAGGACGTGGTGAAGACTGAAACTGTGAAGGATTTCAAAGGGGCATGGGATAAACACTGTGGATCCATAAAGGCTAGAGGATGGGAATGAAGAGAAGAGCCATGGGGGTGGATTGCTGGAGTGGAGGCTATTACCTGGTGATTACTACCCTTACTCAATAAGCCTTTGCACAGTTAATGCAACTCCAACACTGCTCTCTGCTTCAATGGCAAGGGGAAATGTGGAAAAGACGATTTGCATTCAGATAACCAACAAGGACTGAACTTCATAATCTGGGTAAATAAATAAGCATGGGGGTAGCTTGCTTATTATGGTGGTTACTACCCTAAACCAATTAAGCCTGATACATCACTTTGAATGCATATACAGCGTTGCTCTCTGCTTCAACGGCAGCGGGAAATGTGGAAGACAGGATTTACATTCAGACAACATCCAACAAGGCATTGATCTGCACAATCTAGGTAAACAAAACATAAGAAAATGCCATACTGGGTCAGACCAAGGGTCCATCAAGCCCAGCATTCTGTTTCCAACAGTGGCCAATCCAGGCCATAAGAACCTGGCAAGTACCCAAAAGCTAAGTCTATTCCATGTTACCATTGCTAATGGCAGTGGCTATTCTCTAAGTGAACCTAATAGCAGGTAATGGACTTCTCCTCCAAGAACCTATCCAATCCTTTTTTAAAACATAGCTATACTAACTGCACTAACCACATCCTCTGGCAACAAATTCAAGAGTTTAATTGTGCGTTGAGTAAAAAAGAACTTTCTCCGATTAGTTTTAAATGTGCCCCATGCTAACTTCATGGAGTGCCCCCTAGTCTTTCTATTATCCAAAAGAGTAAATAACCGATTCACATCTACCCATTCTAGACCTCTCATAATTTTAAACATCTCTATCATATCCCCCCTCAGCCGTCTCTTCTCCAAGCTGAAAAGTTCTAACCTCTTTAGTCTTTCCTCATAGGGGAGCTGTTCCATCCCCTTTATCATTTTGGTAGCCCTTCTCTGTACCTTCTCCATCGCAATTATATCTTTTTTGAGATGCGGCGACCAGAATTGTACACAGTATTCAAGGTGCGGTCTCACCATGGAGCGATACAGAGGCATTATGACATTTTCCGTTTTATTCACCATTCCCTTTCTAATAATTCCCAACATTGTTTGCTTTTTTGACTGCCGCAGCACACTGAACCAACGATTTCAATGTGTTATCCACTATGACACCTAGATCTCTTTCTTGGGTTGTAGCACCTAATATGGAACCCAACATTGTGTAATTATAGCATGGGTTATTTTTCCCTATATGCATTACCTTGCACTTATCCACATTAAATTGCATCTGCCATTTGGATGCCCAATTTTCCAGTCTCACAAGGTCTTCCTGCAATTTATCACAATCTGCTTGTGATTTAACTACTCTGAACAATTTTGTGTCATCTGCAAATTTGATTATCTCACTCGTCATATTTTTTTCCAGATCATTTATAAATATATTGAAAAGGGTCCCAATACAGATCCCTGAGGCACTCCACTGTCCACTCCCTTCCACTGAGAAAATTGTCCATTTAATCCTACTCTCTGTTTCCTATCTTTTAGCCAGTTTGCAATCCACGAAAGGACATCGCCACCTATCCCATAACTTTTTACTTTTCCTAGAAGCCTCTCATGAGGAACTTTGTCAAATGCCTTCTGAATATCCAAGTATACTACATCTACCGGTTCACCTTTATCCACATGTTTATTAACTCCTTCAAAAAAGTGAAGCAGATTTGTGAGGCAAGACTTGCCCTGGGTAAAGCCATGCTGACTTTGTTCCATTAAACCATGTCTTTCTATATGTTCTGTGATTTTGATGTTTAGAACACTTTCCACTATTTTTCCTGGCACTGAAGTCAGGCTAACCGGTCTGTAGTTTCCCGGATCGCCCCTGGAGCCCTTTTTAAATATTGGGGTTACATTTGCTATCCTCCAGTCTTCAGGTACAATGGATGATTTTAATGATAGGTTACAAATTTTTACTAGTAGGTCTGAAATTTCGTTTTCTGGTTCCTTCAGAACTCTGGGGTGTATACCATCCGGTCCAGGTGATTTACTACTCTTCAGTTTGTCAATCAGGCCTACCACATCTTCTAGGTTCACCGTGATTTGATTCAGTCCATCTGAATCATTACCCATGAAAATCTTCTCCATTACAGGTACCTCCCCAACATCCTCTTCAGTAAACACCAAAGCAAAGAAATCATTTAATCTTTCCGCGATGGCCTTATCTTCTCTAAGTGCCCCTTTAACCCCTCGACCATCTATCTGTCCAACTGACTCCCTCACAGGCTTGCTGCTTCGGATATATTTTAAAAAGTTTTTACTGTGAGTTTTTGCCTCTACAGCCAACTTCTTTTCAAATTCTCTCTTAGCCTGTCTTATCAATGTCTTACATTTAACTTGTCAACGTTTATGCTTTATCCTATTTTCTTCTGTTGGTTCCTTCTTCCAATTTTTGAATGAAGATCTTTTGGCTAAAATAGCTTCTTCCACCTCCCCTTTTAACCATGCCGGTAATCGTTTTGCCTTCTTTCCACCTTTCTTAATGTGTGGAATACATCAGGGTAACTTGCTTGATGCAGCGGTTACTACCCTTAACCATTAAGCCTTATGCTCACCTTTGATGCAACTCCAACATTACTCTCTGCAACAATGGCAGGAAATTTGAATCAGTTACTAACAAGGGCCCTGAACTTGGTGGTTGGTGAAACAGATAAGTATGGGAACATAAGTATGGGAGCTTGCTGGGCAGACTGGATGGGCCAATTAGTCTTTTTCTGCAGTCATTTCTATGTAAGAAGATACATGTACGAAGTCTCCTGCCACATTTCAGGGAAAAAAACCATCTGAGGCTAGTTTACCACATGCCCTCTTTCTGGAACTGAAGAGTGGGACCTTTCTGTTCCAAGAAAGCATGAATAGATCCACATCCACTTGCCACGATCACGGAAAGTTTTGCTACCTCCTGGTTGAGAGACCATTCGTAGGGTTCCATGGACAGCCAGACTTCCATTAGGACATTCTCTGTACCCACCAGCTATGTACCCCTGAGTAGTATACCCCAAAATATGGTCCTATCCCAAAGCTGGACGCCTCCTGACACAGGTGATATTAACCCATACCTCTCTGTTCGTTGAGGTAGCACATCACAACTGTTGTCTGTTTGGTCAAGGATAACTTTGTTGGATAACCGATCTCTGAAAGTCTTTAGAGTGCACTAGATTGCCTGGAACGTCAGGAAGTTTATCTAAAATAAATAATAGAACTCTTTCTGGGCTCTATATGAGCTACTCAGTCCAAACTGGACACATCCATCTTGAGGACAATATGGATCAAAGAAATTTGGTAGAGGATTCCTCTGACCAGATTGGAATTGTCTCATCACCAGGACAGGGCATGTTTTACATAAGAACATAAGATATGCCATACTGGGTCAGACCAAAGGTCCATCAAGCCCAGTATTCTGTTTCCAATGGTGGCCAATCCAAGTCACAAGTACCTGGAAAGTACCCAAACATCAGATAAATCACAAGCTACTATTGCTTATTAATTACCGTAATAGCAGTTTACGGATTTTTCATGTAGGGACTTATCCAAACCCAGTTACACTAACTGCTGTAACCACATCCTCTGGCAAAGAAATTCCAGAGCTTGGAATCAGAAAATACTTGAGGAAAAAATGCCCACCTTCTTTGCCTTGGTGGAACAGGCTCAAATGCATTGATCAGTAAGAGGGAGAAAAGCTCCTTTTGAAGCAGTTTCTGATGTGGTAAGTGACCCTAAGTGGGGTCTAGGGGCCAATTTGGCAGGGGACCCAATAATTATAATCTGTATCCTTTCCTGATGATGCTGAGGACCCCACATGTTCAAAGTTACCTCTGGCCACAAGTTTATGTAAAACTGTATCCTCCCTCTAACCAGAGGGGTCTCTGGAACAGGTACCAGGATGCAATGCTACAGCAGCTCACTGCTGACACTTAACCTGGTTTCCTCCTCCAGGAGGTATATGACAACAGGGCACAAAAGGTACTTCTTCCAACAATTCCAAAGTTACCTACATCTTGTTGTTTCAGGGTGGTACCACCTTAGCATGGGCTTTTCCCTTATGGAAGCATGATGACCCACTACTTCGAAATCTTTCAAATATTCTCCAGCGGTTGCAGCTCGTTTTAGAGGAACCAGGTTGGACATCTTCTTTGGCAGCCGAGCTACTCCGAATTTGGCAAGACTCCTGAACCCTTGGAGAACATGCTATCCAATTTTACACCATTGCATCTGAACTGCACTGGGAAAAGGACATATTTTGGCAAGGCATTTTGGGCAGAATAAAATTAATTGGCTGGCTGAGACATTCCCATTTTACTGAATGCTTTGATCTCATTGGCTCAAAGAAGACAGTTGGGCCTATGTTAATACTGTGTGGGTCATGGGCATATGGCATTCCAGTGTCTGGAAAAATTGTGAAACTCCCACAACTAGGGTTGACAGGGGAGGGTAACCCTAGGTCGGACATTCTCCTCCCCCAAATATTGGTTCCAGTCAATCTGGCCACCAAACATGGCCAGTTTGAGACAGAGGCATTCCTGGATTCAGGAGCAGGTGGGAACTTTAATGATAAAGCCCTAGTCCAACAGTATCATTATACTACCGTAACCTTGGAACATCTGGTAACTATTTCCTCTGTATGGGGACCCTCTTCTGGGCCAATTCATTGAAATGACAGTACTCTCTCTCTTTTCACTGGCCTTCTTCATAAAGAAACCTTCGCTTTTCATGTAATCCCACTCCGATTACCGTATCGGCTGCGAGAGCCGCGGAGTATGCCTCATACGAAAAGAAAGGCAAGAGTGAAGGGGGCTGGAGGAAGCTCCTCTCCGGATACCATACAGCCCAAGATTGGGAGTTTTTTCTCGGCGATGGTAAGAACATCGGGAGAGCTGGTTGCAGAGGGGATGGTTGTAGGGCGTACACCATCCCCCTTGACCTTAGATACATCATTGAGCCCCGGATCACCGAGCAGGCCTGCCCCACCTCGTAGAGAGATCAGCGGAGAACTGCGATTTTAACAGAGAATCCTCCGGGAGGAGACCGTGGCGATGCTTGGAGAATCCCTGAGGGAGACCTATGGGAGTGAAGATCCTCTGCAGGTATAGTCCTAAGAGCAAAATAGAGAAAGGGGACTTGAACTGCTTGAGCAAGTTGGAACATCATTAAGCCTTAAGAGGCCTCCAACTACGGATAATGGGACAGACACTACTTTTGAAATAGGTGGCAATATCCAAGGAGTGCAAGATTTGGGAGTTAACAATCAGTCTCCAGGAGAAATGACTTTGAACACAATCTGGGTTGCCTTAAAATCACTGGAAGCCTCAATAACATCCTTAACAAGAATAACAGTGGAAAGTAAAAACCAAGTGATGTTAAATGCCAAAGGGATTGTTCAACAAAATACCAAAATTGAAGTATTAGATCAACGAGTAACAACTATAGAAAAAATACAACAGAACATGGTTCAAATGGCATTGGTTTATAATAAAAAAATTGGAGAACATTGAAAATAGTTTGAGATCTCATAACATAAGAATCTTGAATTTCCCTGTAGTAAGCATGATTTATCCATTGGAGCTTTTTAAAATTTATATTTCTCAAATTTTGAAGATTCCTGATCCAATTCAACCAGTTATTACTAAAGTGTATTATCTACCTCAAACCAGGGCTGCCTCTGAAGAGCTGGATTAACCGCAGCCTTCCTTAGGCGTCTCTGAGTTATTAGAGATGTCTTTGGAGACTGTGGTATCTAGAAGGAGAACTCTTTTAGATTCCTTTACATTCTTAACTGATTGCAATAATGTGTTTAAACATTTCTTTTAAAATAGGGATGTTTTGTTCTATGGCCAAAAGATCTGGGTTTACCAGGACCTTTCAAAGGCCACTCAATCTAAAAGGAAAAGCTTCCAAAATATGCGATCAGATGTATTACAGAAGGGGGCAGCAGTTTTTACTGTGCTATCCCTGAAAATGTTGATTTAAATATCTAAATCAGAGTTATATTTTCTTCGAT
Source organism: Rhinatrema bivittatum (assembly GCF_901001135.1). NCBI lineage: Eukaryota > Metazoa > Chordata > Amphibia > Gymnophiona > Rhinatrematidae > Rhinatrema > Rhinatrema bivittatum. Next base: position 88,753,316 of record NC_042619.1, read on the forward strand.
CCTCCTCAACTTAGAGCTTTCTTGGATTCAAGCGCCTAATAATAATTTCACTAGTAGGCTCGTTAGTGTGTGATATTGCTAACTCCTCTACTGTCCATTACTACTTTCTTTTTATTACCTAGTCATTTAAATGCCCATATTTCAGGGCCTCCCCCTTATTTCTTTTATTTATGTCTTACTACAGAATTAAGATGTATATAAAGAATGATTGCCTAATATGGAATTTTCTGTACTGAACTGATATTTCTGTGCAAGTTGTTTGCTTGTAATTATTGAAAGCTGGATAAATAAAAAATTAAAAAACAGGAAACAGTATTTATTTTTATTTTTTCTATACCAATGTTCCTGTATACAATACATATCGCACCGGTTTACATGGAACTGAACTGTCGCCTCAGGGGCGGAATACATTATAACATGTTGACATAGAACTTAAGGGAGAACTTAAGAGAGTAGGATTAAATGGTCAATTTTCTCAGTGGAAAAGGTAAACAGTGGAGTGCCTATGGTATCTGTACTTGGACCAGTGCTTTTCAATATATTTATAAATGATCTGGAAAGGAATACGACGAGCGAGATCATCAAATTTGCGGATGATACAAAATTATTCAGAGTAGTTAAATCGCAAGCGGATTGTGATACATTACAGGAGGACCTTGCGAGACTGGAAGATTGGGCATCCAATTGGCAGATGAAATTTAACGTGGACAAGTGCAAGGTGTTACATATAGAGAAAAATAACTCTTGCTGTAGTTACACAATGTTAGGTTCCATATTAGGAGCTACCACCCAGGAAAAAGATCTAGGATTCCTAGTGGATAATACTTTGAAATAGTCGGCTCAGTGTGCTGCAGCAGTCAAAAAAGCAAATAGAATGTTAGGAATTATTAGGAAGGGAATGGTTAATAAAACGGAAAATGTCATAATGCCTCTGTATCGCTCCATAGTGAGACTGCACCTTGAATACTGTGTAAAATTCTGGTCACCGAATCTCAAAAAAGATATAGTTGCGATGGAGAAGGTACAGAGAAGAGCAACCAAAACGATAAAGGGGATGGAACAAATCTCTTATGAGAAAAGGCTGAAGAGGTTAGGGCTGTTCAGCCTGGAGAAGAGACGGCTGAGAGGGGTTATGATAGAGGTCTTTAAAATCATGAGAGGCCTTGAACAAGTAGATGTGAATCAGTTATTTACACCTTCAGATAATAGAAGGACTAGGGGGCAGTCCATGAAGTTAGCAAGTAGCCCATTTAAGACTAATCATAGAATGCACAATTAAGCTCTGGAATTTGTTGCCAGAGGATGTGGTTGGTGCAGTTAGTGCTGGGTTCAAAAAAAGGTTTGGAGAAGTCCATTAACTGCTATTAATCAAGTTGAGTTAGGGAAGGGCCTCTGCTATTAATTGCATCAGTAGCATGGGATCTTCTTGGTGTTTGGGTACTTGCCAGTTTTTGTAGCCTGGTTTGGCCTCTGTTGGAAACAGGATGCTGCGCTTGATGGACCCTTAGTCTGAACCAGCATGGCAATTTCTTATGTTCTTATGGCAAGCCGCATAAATATAATTACACCATGTACACAGTACCAACTGTCTTTATATGACTTCATCAAAGCAGGAACACTTGTATACTCCTACAAAAAAAAAAAAAAAAAAGCTTGACCGGAAGGAACTCCCAAAAGATCCTCAATGGGCATCAGCTGCGAGGTTGAGGACTGGAGTTTTAACCTCCAGGCCAGCAGAGTTAGATGCTGAGAGCTCTGTCCCCAGCACCAAGCGCAAACACACGCCCGCAAAGGGCCAAAATAGCATTCTTCCATACAGTATGAGCCCAGACAGAATGCTCTTAGACAACATGCGCTCAGACAACATGCACCTAAACAGGATGCTCTTAAACAAACAGCCAAACAGTATACGCACAGATATCATGCGCCCTGACAGTAAGCGCTTAGACAGTGTGTGCTCTTATAACGTGCACCCAGTACATGATCAGATAGTATGCACTCAAATGGCTGGCATTCAAAAAGTGGGCGCTCAGTATGCGCTCAAATAGTACATACACAGTATGCGTTCAAATTATACCCCTCTCCTGTGCTCTGTGTCATCAAGTTTTGCTCCGTCTTCATCTGCTGGTAGAGGTGCATAACCCACTGGTATGGATTAGCCTGCTTGAGTGCAGAGGAATATACCGTATTTTTCGCTCCATAAGACGCACTTTTTTTCCCCCAAAGGTGGGGGGAAAATGTATGTGCGTCTTATGGAGCGAATATAAAAAAAAAACCAAACAAAAATCTAACAAACACCCCCCCCCCCACCGACTCCCCCAAGACCTGCCGACTTAATTTCCTACAACCCCCCCCCCCCCCAAGACCTGACAAATTAATTTCCTGCAACCCCCCACCCTCCGACCCCCCCAAGACCTGCCAAACGTCCCTGGTGGTCCAGCGGGGGTCCGGGAATGATCTCCTGGGCGTGGGCCGTCGGCTGCCAGTAAACAAAATGGCGCCGACGGCCCTATGCCCTCACTATGTCACTGAGGACCGACCGCTGCTATTGGTCGGTCTCAGTGACATAGTGAGGGCATAGGGCCGTCGGCGCCATTTTGTTTACTGGCAGCCGACGGCCCTATGCCCTCACTATGTCACTGAGACCGACCAATAGCAGCGATCGGTCTCAGTGACATAGTGAGGGCATAGGGCCGTCGGCTGCCAGTAAACAAATGGCGCCGACGGCCCTATGCCCTCACTATGTCACTGAGACCGACCAATAGCAGCGCCGTCGGCGCCAATAGCAGCGCCGTCGCGCCATTTTGTTTACTGGCAGCCGACGGCCCTATGCCCTCACTATGTCACTGAGACCGATCGCTGCTATTGGTCGGTCTCAGTGACATAGTGAGGGCATAGGGCCGTCGGCGCCATTTGTTTACTGGCAGCCGACGGCTCACGCCCAGGAGATCGTTCCCGGACCGCTCCTGGACCCCCGCTGGACACCAGGGACGTTTGGCAGGTCTTGGGGGGGTCAGGAGGGTGGGGGGGTTGCAGGAAATTAATTCGGCAGGTCTTGGGGGGGTCAGGGGGGTGGAGGTTGTTAATTTAAAGGGTTGGGATGGGGGGGGTTTTGGGGGTTCCCACAGAAAGAAAAATTTTCTGATCTGGGGAGTGGACCGAAATGGCCCTCCCCAGACCCGAAAACAAAATGGGGAGAAAAAAAAAAAAAAAAACTATGCACTCCCCTAATTTGCTCCATAAGACGCCCAGACGCAGAGCCGGTTTAGCACAATTTTTTTTTTTTTAATTTTCCCCCTCTGAATCCTAGGTGCGTCTTATGGTCAGGTGCGTCTTATGGAGCGAAAAATACGGTATATCATACATCAATGAATAATAAAAAACAAAAAAAACATCAATCTACCAGATTAAAACCCACAAATTCTTCTCCTATGACCTCATCCCCAAAATCACTCACAGGCCGCTGCAGAAAGGTGCGTTCATCTGAACACACACGTTTTACCTGCTCGAACGTTCATTTCGTGAGTGGAAACATTACCGCTGATGCAGCAAGGAGTTTTACAGTCACAAAATGAGCACTTAAAAATGTGTGGTCAGCTTAGTGCCCTCGCAAAGAAATTCCATACTAATGAGGGCATTAAGGATGCCCTCCCAATGCAGAGAGGTGCGCTGGCTGAGAGCACTTTTTTTTTGTTTCTAACACTGGAACTTTACGCCTGGGTCAGAGATGGCGTAATGCTTGCAGTATGACTGTACTCACATAAAATTTTTAAATAAAATGTCTTTCCCACTCTTCTGCTACTTTGCTCAATAAGTACAGACTTATCTAGCTATCTGGCCACAGTTAGCCACGGACACTTAGCCAGATAAGTCAGTACTTATCCAGCTATCTGGTACAGTTCAGCGCTACTTAGCCGAATACTTATCTAGCTAAGTAACGGCAAACTGCGGTCAGAGAGCGGCGGAGGATGTCAGAAGTCTCCCGCTGGAGGCTTCCTCATCCCCCTTCGAGTTAAAATGTATGTTCAGCCCATGCTAAAGCCATGTTGTAATTGGGTGAGTGCATGTTTGAAGCTCTGCTGCATTAGCATACCATTAGCTTACTGCTTTGGGAGTTTAAAAAAACCTAGCTTGTGCATTAGAGAATTGTGCACTAAATTGCAGTGCACAGTGATAATGCTCAGGTACAGTAAAGCCCCAAGAGCCTCCATAATACATCAAGACTACCTAGTCATCCTTCAATATCTGACCAAATAGTCTTTAGGGCCTTACAAAATAAGCCATAACTCCACACACAAAAGAACAGGTACTTCTACCAGCAGGTGAGGGACAGGAGGTACAAGAGCAGCAGGGGGAGAGGAGTGTGAACTACAGTATAAAATATCTGAACTGTTAAATTCTTCTTCTGATAAGCAATTAATATAAAATGAACAGGAAGCACAGATTAGGCCACCAACCTTGCTTTTAGCTGGATTCCGAGAGACTGCAGGAACATTATGAATTCTACATGTTTAACATAAAAACCAGAAGCACAAATTGGGGGGAGAAGGAAGGAAGGAAGAGGATTAAATTCCCAAGTTGATGCTGTAATGAGACCAACAGAGCAACAAAGTCAGTGTCAGCACCCAAAGGGGCAAGTGTGCAAATTTATTCCCAGCATTGATTAATTCGTCTCAGGAAGCACACTTCTTGAAGATTTGCATCTGTTGCAATTGTTGTAGTTGAAATTTTAATTTTTTGTACAGCATGTCCAGAAAGTCAACAATAGTTCATCAATTGTACAAGTTTGCTCTACTTTTCTGTGCATGCTAATTCACCTGAAAAACAGAACGCAGGATGGAGGATTAGCTGACAGCATTGAATTAATGAGCCAAGAGTTAAACCAGGACTGCTCATCTCCCAAGAAGGGCTGATAAGCCCCCAGCTTCTTACCATGTGAAACACATACAATTTCTGATTGTGTAGAATAGTCTGGGCAGGCTCCTCTCTGGGTAACTTTCTGCTGGATATTGCTGATTTCTCAGAATAAAGTCTTGATTCTCTCACAAGCCTGGGCCAGATTCAAATATTTTCGCCTATGGCATGGTCCCATGAAAGATGCACGCCTAGACTATAATGTTTGTTTTCCCTGTTTAGGTCAAGTCACTTTGAGGCCACCTGTCAACACATGGATAATTCAAGCCAAGAATTCTCATGGCACATTTATGTTTGATAATTTCTCCCCTGCAGATACAGTATTCAAGAACCATCCTTCCTTACATAAGAACATACCATACTGGGTCAGACCAAGGGTCCATCAAGCCCAGCATCCTGTTTCCAACAGTGGCCAATCCAGGCCATAAGAACCTGGCAAGTACCCAAAAACTAAGTCTATTCCATGTTACTGTTGCTAGTAATAGCAGTGGCTATTTTCTAAGTCAACTTAATTAATAGCAGGCAATGGACTTCTCCTCCAAGAACTTATCCAAACCTTTTTTGAACCCAGCTACACTAACTGCACTAACCACATCCTCTGGCAACAAATTCCAGAGTTTAATTGTGCACTGAGTAAAAAAGAACTTTCTCCGATTAGTCTTAAATGTGCTACTTGCTAACTTCATGGAGTACCCCCTGGTCCTTCTATTATCCAAAAGAGCAAATAACCGATTCACATCTACCCGTTCTAGACCTCTCATGATTTTAAACACCTCTATCACTTTCCTTCCAGAGATGACAATTGAATCTTACTTGTTAATTTCCGTTCCTTGGGTCTTGCTACTCCAGTCTACAGCTGCTGGAGACAGAGGTCACGCCTTTTTACCTTATGACATCATTGCCAGCAAAAAGGGAGGGGTGGTCTTAGATGGTTGCCAGTAGTCTTTTGTGAGAGCAATGAGACAGCTTTAAAGAATCCCCAATTAAGGAAATTAAAAAAAAAAAAACAAAACAAGAGGGGGGGGGGGGAGATCTTCCTTAATTTCCTCCATATTTATGCCCTTTCTTTGTGAAGCAACAGAGGGAATTCAAAATGCTAAATCCCCCCCAAGTAGTGGTAGGAGGAAAAAAGAAAAGGAAAATAAAAGCAATAGTGCCTCTCTCAAAGGCGAATTACAGTGTATCCTGGCATCCACTGTATTCTGGGGTGGGTCCTAGACTCATCTAGCAGGACACAAGGAAAGGTAAGATTATATTTCACATTTCTTTTCTTCCCGTAGATCAGTTTCTACTACTGGGAGGTATCCAAGCTGATTCTAAACCAGGTAGGAGGAAGACAGGGCTTCCCTAAGGACCCTGCCCTGGCTAGCATGACTAGCCTGTAAAATCTAATAAACAAAATGTAAAAGGACAACCAGTTGGCTACCTTACAGATTTCATCTGGGGGCAGTAAAAATGCCTCCGCCGAAGACGATGACTGCACCCTTGTGGAATGCACGTGGAGCATTGCAGACAATTGTGGACCACTGAGTAGCTAGACTAAAGAGATTGGTTCCATAATCCATCTGCCAGCAAGGCCTTAGAGGCTGTTTCACCCTTCCAGGAGCCTCCGTACAACACAAACTGTTTATTCGTTTTCCTGAAGGACTTAGTGACTTTTACATATCTTAATAGTATACATCATAACACCTAGGAGGCAAAGCCTCCTGTCTCCCTTTCTCCTCATACTATCATCCCAGTCCCATTTCTTCCTTTCAACCATTCTACTCACTTTTCTGATGCAGCTCTCGTCTCCTCTCTGTCAGGACAGTGGCAGAGCACATGACAATAGTGGGAAATGTTTCTTTCCACCATGATCTTCCTCAGTGTACAGCAAAGGCTGCAAAGGTTCTGAAAGTTGCAATCAGCCCCTCTCTTCCCTCCATCATCATGAACTGCAGCAGTGCAGTTTATGATTCTTGAGGGCTACAAACGGTCCCTCTCTTCTACACCTCCGCTAAACATGCAGCAGTGCTGTTTGAGGCTTCTAATGGTGCAAACAGCCCCTTCTTTGTCCTTCCTATTTCTCATCTGTAGTAATATGGGGTGACTTTTTGAGGCCACAATAGGCCCCATGCTCATGCTCCTAAGTCTGTGGCAGCAGCTCACTCATTTTCTCCCAAGCATTAAGAACATAAGAACATGCCACACTGGGTAAGATCAAGGGTCCATCAAGCCCAGCATCCTGTTTCCAACAGTGGCCAATCCAGGCCATAAGAACCTGGCAAGTACCCCAAAACTAAGTCTATTCCATGTTACAGTTGCCAGTAATAGCAGTGGTTATTATCTAAGTCAACTTAATTAATAGCAGGTAATGGACTTCTTCTCCAAGAACTTATCCAACCCTTTTTTAAACACAGCTATACTAACTGCACTAATCACATCCTCCGGCAACAAATTCCAGAGTTTAATTATGCATTGAGTGAAAAAGAACTTTCTCCGATTAGTTTTAAATGTGCCCCATGCTAACTTCATGGAGTGCCCCCTAGTCTTTCTATTATCCGAAAGAGTAAAAAACCGATTCACATCTACCCGTTCTAGACCTCTCTACCCTGGGATGGTCTCGCAGACTCCTGGGAGTCCACGGACCCCAGGTTGGGAACCTGGGGTCCTTGGTCTGGCGGAACAGAAAGCCGTGGTCTGGCGGAACAGAAAGCCACTAGAAAGGCCATATTCAAGGAGAGATCCTTCAATGATGCATGCCTCACTGATTTGAAGGGAGGACCCACCAGGGCCCCAAGAACCAGACCGATATTATACAGGCCTAAATGGGGGGACAGATGAACTTTACCCTCATAAAAAGCAAACTATGCTTGAAAGGAGTGTTGCATGAATACCTTTAATTGTATCCCTATAACAAAATATGGCTGCCACTTGCATCTTCAGGGAATTAAGGGTTAGGCCCTTGTCTAGCCCTTTTTGGATAAAGCTCAGGATAAATTCAACATCTGCCTTCTAAGGTGACTTAAGTTCACAACAGAAATGCTCAAACAGGTGCTAGATTCAGAAAAGGAAATAAAAACTTTTACATGCTTTTAACATGGTCAATACGACTACCAGAGAGTAGACTTTCCTATATAGATGTGCCCTTTCAAGGGCCAGGCTCTAAGATAGAAACAGAAGGGGGTCTTCCATTAGGACTAGGTCACACCACAATAGCCCATGCCCACTGGGAAGACACCAGGGAGGGAGAAGTGGGGCACCATCCAGGATCCTTATTAGGTCCACAGACCATGGTCATCTTGGCTAATTGGGGGTTACCAAGCTACCAGTATTACTGATGTGGGATGATCCTTGATCCTCCAATACTCTGCCTATAAGTGATTGGGATGGGGGGGAGGGAGGGACAGAGTAGGCCATCCCATGGCGAGGGTGTCTATTCCACTGGACCCTGCTTATCTGCTGAAAAATCTGCCAGTTTTGGGAATTCGCTTGATTTGCAATTAAATTCATAAAGGGGTGGAAGGCTTCCTGGCCAAGTTCCCATTCTCCTGAATCCAACCTGATTCTGCTGAGAAAGTCTGCTTGAAAGTTCTCGCTTCCCACATGTGGGCTGCCAAAAGGCAAAGTAAATTTTGCTCTGCCCACATGAATAGCAGGTTTGCTTCTCCTGCCAGTAGGGAGCTGGGATGCCTTCCTGTTTTTTTACCTATGCCACTGCTGGGCATTGTCTGATAGGATCCCAATGGTCTTTCCCTTTATTATCAGAAGAAAATACACAGGAGTCAATCTGATAGCCTTCATCTCTAATCTGTTTATTGACCAGGTTGATTCTTCTACCATCCAATGGCTCTGAGCTGTCTGGCCCTTGCAGTGAGCACCCCCATTTGTGCATGCTGGCATCTGAGGTTATGATAACCCATTTGGGCGGCTGAGGCTCTACGCTTTTCCTCAGATTCGCAGGGTTTAACCATCAGTCCAGGCTTTTCTTCACCCTGAAAAGTAGCAGAAGATGGGATTTGAAGACCTGTGAGATATGGGACCACTGAGTGAGAGGAGACCATTGTAGCAGGTGCATGTGTGCCCCAGCCCAAGGAACTAAATCCAAAGCAGATGTCATAAGACTCAGGAGCTGGAGATAGTCCCACTGGGCACTTTTTGCACTTGGAAGGCTCAAACATAGGTGGTCAGTTTGGCTACCCTCTTGTGGATTAAGAAAACTCATCCATCTTTGGTGTCAAACAAGGCTCCTAGAAAAACTCATTGCATAATTCACCCATCTATCCTAGGTACTCCAGGAACTGTGAATGACACTCTCTGGTTCTCCTGAAAGGACTTGGCACCAAAGAACTGATAGGAGATAATGGTACACCTGTATCTGGCCTACTTGCATAAGGCCTTCACTACTACCATCACCCTGGTGAATGTTCTTAGGTGGTTGCAAGTGCAAAGGTTAGTGCCTGGAACGGAAAATATTTACCTAGGATTCAGAATCCGAGAATCCTTTGGTTGGCACTCCAGATAGGGATATGAAAATAGGCCTCTGCCAGATCTAGGGAGGTGAGACATTTTCCCTTTATTACTGCCATGATGACCTAGAAGAGTGTTTCCATTCAGAAGTGGGATATCTGAAGACAACTGTTGATCCCCTTCTAGGTCCAGAATGGGCTCAAAATAACACTCCTCTTTGGGGTTACAAAATAGATTGTGTCCCTTGGCCCTGTTTGTAAGGAGGTACTGGGATTATAGCTTGCAAATTTTGTAATTTTAAAAGGCTGATATTTATAGCCTCTTTTTTGGCTGGGGAGGTACAAGGGGAAACCATGAGGTGCTTGGAATGGGCATAGCCAGCTACAGAGAATATCCTCTTTGTATGATATGCAGTACTCACTGGTCTGTGATTTGGGCCCACTCCTGGTAAAACAATAAAAGATAAGTACCTACCAGTATTACCACTGGAGGGACCTGCTGAGCATCACTGGGAATAGTGACTACTGGTTGTAGCTGTGGTGGATTCACCTTTTGTGGTTTTAGGCTCCTCGGAAGGAATGAGCCTTAGTCCTAGTGGACTGTGGAGAGGATCCTTTGGATAGTCTGAATCCTTGAAAATCTCTGGCTTGGTGGTATCTCCAGCCTTGCACCCCATGACAGGTTTTGCTTCTGGGAGTCTCTTAGTCAAGAACTCGAGTGAGCAAGCCTAAACCTTTCCAACTCTTTGGGCAGGCCCTTACTAAAGGGGAGCTTGCAAAGACAAGTTTTGGATGCAGAGACTGCCACCCAGTTACATAGGCAGGCTGTCTCCAAAGCTATTGCTCTGGAGGGATTTCTAAGTCATACAAGGCATCTACTATGAGCACCAACCCTGATTCCAAACAAGCTGTTGGATTCAGCATACTACTGCATGGGAAACATACCCTCTGCTTGTATTGCCATAACATTTGTGGCAAAAACCTATTTCAGGACTGCTTCCATCTTCCTATCCTGTGGATTCTTAAGGGCTGTCACACACTTTACTGAAATGGTTGTCTTGTGAGTTGCGGCTGATACCAGGGCGTCTGCCCTGGGAATTCTTAGAAACTTGTTTTTACCCTCCAGTGGCAAGGGGACAGTTTATTAGGACTCTTCCACCCTTAAGCCCCACTTCAAGGGGTGTCCCACTCAATTAACACCATGTTCTTAAGGGCCTTGTGTATTAGAAAGGCCTTCTGGGGCTTGCGAATGCCCAACAAAAGAGGGTAACAAGTGCTAAGGCAGATGACCTTAAGAAGGGTTAAGTCTGTGATGAGGACAGAGCTCCTCTTTCTGGAACACCACTGTAGAATCTGCCTCTTTGGAGAAATATTCCTCTTCCTCCTTGGAGTTCACTAGTGTACTATGGCCAGAGTATTCCCTGAGAGACACAGAGACAGACACAGAGACCAGTAAAAAGGCTCAAGTACCCCCAGGCCAAAAAACAGGTTGTCCTGTTAGGCTCCATGAGTTCTAGGACCTGGTAACCATCCTCTAGGGATTATTTGCCAGATCCCCAAGAGGTACTGGAGACAGACTCCAAGGATGCCTGCAACCAAGCAAATCCTAAGAGGCAAGCTCTACCGAGGAAATTAGGCCCACTGTGCCCAGGAGTGGGTTTGCTCAACCAGGCAGAGGCCTAGCCTTGGCTCTGGGATTTTTATGAAGGGTTTTGTTTTTTTGGTTTTTAAATAGCATATTCTCTTGTGCCCACAACTGCTGGAGACAGAGCCTACTTGTAACTATGACCACACCTTTCTTATAGCCAACGATGTCTCCAGCAACTGTGGAGTGGGAAATCCCACTTGTATAGACTGGTCTAAAAGAAAGAAAGGGAATCTAAGAATTGGGACATGAGAGTATGCATCATCTAGAATGCTGAGCTTGCTGAACACACAGCTTCACTCGTTGTCCCTTCAATAAGGAATTATAGTTTTAATCTGTATTGTTTTAAAATTAGTATTATAATTTTCTAAATATTCCAACCTCCTGCTAGTATTGTTAAAGTCCTTTATAATTCTGCAGTTTATTTATTTAAAATCTTTTCTATACCGTCGTTCAGTAGATTACCGTCACAACGGTTTACATAGAGGCACATAGTAAATTGTACATGCATCTGTTCCTATTATTAGTAATAGAGGTGCCTGATAAGCTCGGTAACAGTTTCACAATAATGGCTAAATGTTCAGTGTTGTCTAATCTGACCTGTGACTACAATAAAGACTGTTAGATTATACATTCAATTTAAGAGGTGCAATAAACAAACCATGACGTACATACATAAAATGTGCTAGTGCTGTATAAAGATTTTGTGTGTTCAGCTTTCAGCGTTTGATGATCAAAAACTTCCTGTTGTGAATAAGTTGGTATTTTTGCCTGTATCATCAAATGTGAGAAATATTCAAAATCAGCCAGAGGCTCTTGTGAATTTAACTCAATTTTTGGAAAGTTCTGTAGAGGAAGTTTATGAACGAGGAACCCTGTTTGTAACCTTTTTTAATGAGTCTGACTTGATTCAAATAATGCAGAGATATTTTTAACACATCTCAGCTAGTTTCTTTTCCCAGCAAGTCAGAATATACCTTGACTTCACTTGAGATGGCATGAATTTCTTGCTCTAAAGCCTCAAGTAATCTCTCTTGGTTATAATTTTTCACTAAGATATCTATGTAAATGCTTAATTAGAGCGCATGATGAATCCTTTATTTTTTTCATACCAGAGCAATTGAAGTCATTTATTAACGCTAGGAATATAACAACCCAATCCTTGGTTAAAATCTAACCTCTGAAGGTATATAGTAATAATAAGGTACAGATGCCATAAAGCCTGTTTCTTTATATATTAAGTTTCTTTGTTAACTCCCGATGATTCTGTCCCCCTCCTCTACCTTTATTGTGGGGGGCATGAGTAAATGGTTAAATTAAGGATTTTTGTTAAAATATTTGCAGTATTCCTTGAATGATTATTATTGCTGATAATTATGTATTAAGGCATATACTTATGCATCTCTGATTTTTCTGTAAGTAACAGTTATTAAATGTTGATGAAAATGAATAAAAATTAAATTTTAAAAAAAAATTGGTATATACTGTTTGTGTTTTGTTGTAAACCACTCTGGCATCTGTTGAGCAGTATATAAGAAATGAGAAATAAATAAATGAATATGCTCTCAGGCATTCTCCTATGCAGCCCCTTTTTTATGGAATGCTTTGCCAGGGAACCTGATGTTAGAGTGGTTCTCAACCCTGTCCTGGGGACCCCCCCAGCCAGTCAGGTTTTCAGGATATCCACAATGAATATGCATGAGAGAAAATTTGCATACACTGCCTCCATAACATGCACATTTTCTCTCATGCATATTCATTGTGGATATCCTGAAAACCCAACTGGCTGGGGGGGTCCCCAGGACAGGGTTGAGAACCACTGTGTTAGAGCTTTCAGGAAGAAATTAAAGGAGTTTTGGTTTTATAATGGATTTTGTTTTTAATTGCTTATTTTGAGATTTTATGAATGTTTTTATTGTAACTCGCACTGGACACGACTGGGAAGTTGCGAGCTAGAAAAACTACTAAATAAAAAAAAATAGAAATATTTGTCGCCTTTCATAGCATTTAGCAAATCTAAAGCAGACCACAAGAAGAGATTTTAATAGATACAATGTTAAAACAGTAATAAAATTAAACAAAAAAGTTATATCATAGAAAATAAAAAAATGTCAGTTAGGAAGGTAGTAACTCCCATTTCATAGCTGCCAGCATACTAAGCCTTCCTTGCAAAGGTTCCCCCCAACCCCCGACTCTTTACAACACAGTATCCAGATACAAAGTCTGATTTACTCAATTACAGTCCAAATCTAATTGAGCACTTAACCCGCTCTAGATCAGTTCTCACTTTACTGCTACAATATCCTCTTTTGCTCCACAATTCAGAATCCAGGGTCAAGAATCTTCCAACAATCTCTCTCTGCTTCTCCCCTCGGGTTCCTTCTCTGGTTCTCCATCTTCTTTATTAAGATCTAGGTGCAGTAAGTCACAAACCTGAGTTAAGCCTAGAGTCGTTTTCTCTGAACAAAAACTAAGATGGAAGAATAGTAAGGACTTCGCATTACAGAAAAACAAAACTATATTTGTCAAGGTCCCAAAACTGTTTACCTCTGGCCTTGTCGGAAACAAATATCTAAAACATGGATTGGATACTGATTATCTGTAGGCATTCCTAAAGCTGTGCGGTCATCTAGGAAAAGATGAACAAAACAAAAAAAAAAAGGACAATCCGCCAATCAAGAGCTGTGCTTGGCTCTTCTCCATATACATGCCCGACAGCCTGTTTACTTCCTAAAAAGTAACATTCCAGGCTGCAGCTAGCATCAGAGCCCACCATCATCCCAGTGCCCAGCCAGCCACTTGACACATCCCTAAGGGCAGTATTGCAACTGCTGGTACGCAAACAGAAACTGCCTGCTTTCCTGAATCCTGAGTGAAGGCCTAGGTAACTGCCTAGGGTGCCAAATACCCAGGCCAAAGAGGTACTTTGTCCCACTTAGCAACAACGTACAGTTTTAAACTATTTTAAAGAGGCACCACTGTGGCACTCTGGCCCAATACACCTTCGCCTTCTCCATTTTCCTGGGAGAAGAATGCCCCACTTTCCAACTCTGGTGGGAGCAGGGAGACTTTGCCCTCACCCTCCACTCCTGCCTATAGGCACCAAATTCTTAAATCCAGTGCTAGATGTGGAGATACCTACATCAAATCACCAAGCTGAAGATTTCTACACTAAGCCAGTACCTCTGTTTCTCTTTGGTGTCAAATGCACACCTACAGAACCTGAAGTTCCTGTCTAGCATGAAAGCTATTTGCCAACAGGGAGCAAGACAGCACTGAACTTAAAACAGACATGAATTCCTAATTATGCTGAAGGTTCAGAGAAGTGCTCTTAAGTAATTTGGGGTTATTTAGTGGTTAGGATTTGTCTATTTGTGAAATCTGTGCAGATTTTCAATTGATTTAGTAAGTCAATTTAGTTGCTATGAAAGATATGAATACCTGTCAAATCTATAAAGTTAAATGCTACATATTGTACACTTCATAAAAATAAAAAAATTGTTCAATTTATTAAAAAAAAAAAAAAAAAAAACAAACCTCAAAGAATTACTGAATTCAAATGAAAGAAGAGATTCTTTATTCTCAGTCCGATCCTAAATAAAAATTACTCTGAAAAAAATCTATTCTTAGAAGATATAGTTATCGCTATAAAGTCCTGCATGCTTCTGCCCCCATCTACATCTCAGCCTTCATTTTTCATCACACCCTGCACAAGATTCCACCTCCAGGTCTATTCCCTAACTTGCTATTTGTGTATTTGCACCATGGTTTTTATCACAGTAACACAGTAGATGACAGCTGATAAAGATCAAATGGTCCATCCAGTGTGCTCAGTTTTCTCTGGTTTAGACTGCTATAGATAGGTCTCAGCAGTAAAAGTTTGACCAGACTAGCAGATCTTCCTTATAATAATAGGAAATGCATGCAGGATCACTCCATGGGTACAGAAATATCTGACAGCCATCCATCTTGTCATTATGTGCCACAGGCCAGTAGCTCAGCCACTTTTAGGTAGGTTGTTTTCTATGCTTTATCCATAGCTCTGCATACTCTACAATTTTTGCCTACAAAGGGCAACTTAGCAAGAGGTTAAGCTGTTGTCAGGTTGGACCCTGAAAGAATGCACACCTCGGTTATGGGCTGAAGAAAGAGCTTTATTCCTGCACAACAGATGTCCTCTGTACCTTCAGTTTATATTAGGGCATGCACGTCCCTCTAGTCTCGAGGCTTGGAAGTCCAGGCCCCTCTCTGCTCAGTTCGCAGTCAATTAGTTGCCCGGAACAACTTTCTAGTTCCCACCAACTGTTTTAGTTGTCATGGAGGCCAATCTGTTTGCTCAGGAGCAGGTTAGTCAATGGGCACATACATTCCCACCTACTACTCTCCAGAGTCCCCTGCCCAAGGAACTAGCCCAGGTCACTGGCCTTAGGGATTATCCAAGCAGCAGGTTCAAGGCCCATCACAATCTTTTTTTACCCTTAAAAGGAGTTCCTTGCATTCTTCTTTAAGGATGTTAGCACAATGAAAAAAATATTTAGAATATTTGGATGTCAATCAATTGTTTTCTTTAGGAACCAGGGCAAAATTTATTTTTGTTATTTTGCTCTCTTATGATGTCTATATTTTGGATTTCTTTTTTCGTTTTTAGATTCATCTTTTATTTTGCTCAGGATTTGTTTGCTTTATCTATTTGTATTTTCTTTTTGCAAGTAGACAGCAGCTTCCAATGATAGCAGCAGCTCTTTCTGGGCCCAGGCTAGCACCATGTGGCAATTTTTAGGTACCCAGGTGACCTGGCACCTGGGAATTTTCTGGCCCTGGATATGATGCAGATTCATGGTACAGGACAAAGTATTTTTCCACCATCCTCCTGCACAGCACACAAACCTGGTCCTGTACACCAAAGAATGGCACACAGGTCTTGGCATTTGTGAGCAAAGGTGACAGCAGGGATGGAAAAATATTTCAAACACAAAAGGCACCAGTCAGAATTTTTGGAAGATAATTTTTCTCTATTTTCCCTTTACTTTTTCCCACCTTTCTCATGGGTTTATGGTGTTGTGGGTTTCATTTTTTCTTTTCTCACCCCTTCCTCCAGTCTCTCTTCCTCCCTATTTCCAGCCTCTTCTAAATGCAGCCAAGTTGCAGGGGGGGAGCAGATATTTCTTTCTCCTAGAGGCCTCCAACAATTTCTTCTCCCAAGCTGGCATCAGTCATCAAATTTTAGCTGCCTAGGATTGTTCCAAACCCAAGCAACAGTCTTCAAAGAATCATTTCATTGCTACATTTCTAGACTGCCCTACTCCAAAAAAAGGACTCATGGTATGTTAGGAGGTAGAGCATATTTTAAATTAGAACAAATGGGAAAGCCAACAGTCACTCAAGCAACACATGCTTTGGAGGGAGGAATCTCTTCAAAGGATACTAATGAAGCAGTAGTTAGGGCATCCCAACAGAGAGCTTCCAATAAAACCAGAAGTAGTCCATGTGCCTATAAGTAAAGAATTACCTGCGCTAAAAGATTCCATATTATCCCTGTCAGCTGAAAAGAAGAATGTTAATACAAGCAAAACACATACTTTGAAATGTCAGTATGCCAATGCCAAAAGTCTAAGAAGATGGGAGAGTTAAGAGTGTATAGACGTGAATGATAAAATAGACGTAAGTGGCATCCCAGAGACATGATGGAAGGAGGATAACCAAAGGGATAATATTATTCCAGGGTACAAATTATATTGCAATGATAGGGAGGAGTGACTTGGTGTGGGGTGATGCCTTATATCCGGGATGGAATAGAATCAAACAGTATAAAGATCCTGCAAGAAACTAAAGGCACAATAAAAATTTTGGGGGAAGAGTATAGCAATAGAAGTATGCTATCATCCACCTGGCCAAAATAAGACAGACTATGAAATGCTAAGAGAAATTAAGGAAGCTATCCAATTTGGTAATGCAATAATAATGGGAGATTTCAGTTACATTTACTCATTCATTATTGGGGTAACAGCATGGCATGTTAGACAGACAAAGTTCCTAGACTGAATAAATGACAGTTTTATGGATCAACTGGCTCAGGAACAGACAAGACAGGGAGCTATTTTAGATCTAATTCTTAGTGGTGCACAGGTTTTGGTGAGAAAGGTAAAAGTGGTGGGGCTGCTTGGCAAAAGTGATCATAACATGATCAAATTTGAATTAAATGACTGGAAGGAGGGACAATAAGTAAATCCACGGCTCCAGCACTAAACTTTCAAAAGGGAAACTTTGATAAAATAAGAAAAAAAAAGTTACAAAAAACTGAATGGTGCAGCTACAGTGGTTACGTGTGTAGACAGGTGTGGACATTGTTAAAAAAAAAAAACCAAAAAAAACCCAAAAACCATCTTAGAAGCACAGACCAGATGTTTATCACACATTAAGAAAGGTGGAAGGAGGGCTGAACAATTGCAGGCATGGTTACAAGGTGAGGTAAAAGAAGCAATTTTACCCAAAAGATCTTCCTTCAAAAGTTGGAAGAAGGATCCATCTGAGGAAAATATAAAAAAGCATAAGCATTGGCAAGTTAACACTGATAACACAGACTAACAGAGAATTTGAAAAGAAGTTGGCCTTAGAGGCAAAAACTAATAAAAACGTTTTTAAACATATCCAAAAGCAGGAGGCCTGCGAGGGAGTCAGCTGGAAAATTAGATATCGAGGGGTTAAAGGGGCACTTAGGAAAAATAAGGCCATCGCAGAAAGAATACATGTAATCTTTGCTTCAGTGTTTACCGATGAGGATATTGGGGAGATACCCGTTCTGGAAAACAGTTTTCAAGGGTGACGATTCAGATAAACTGAATCAAATCACGGTAGTAGGCAGATTGACAAACTAAAGGGTAGCAAAACACCTGGACCAAATGGTATGCACCCCACAGTTCTGAAAGAACTCAAAAATGAAATTTCAGACCTATTAACACGTAATTGGTAACTTATTAAAATCATCCCTTGTACCTGAAGACGGTCAATGCAACCCCAATATTTAAAAAGGGATCCAGAGGTGATTCGGGAAACTATAGATGGTAAGCCTGACTTCAGTGTCGGGAAAAATCATGGAAACTGTTATAAAGAATAAAATCATAGAACATATAGTCATAATAACTGATTCACATTTACCCGTTCAAGTCCTTTCATGGTTTTGTAGTCCTGATATCCCCCCTCAGTTGACTCTTCTCCAAGCTCAATAGCCCTAACCTCTTCAGCCTTTCCTCATAGGGGAGCTGTTCCATCCCCTTTATCATTTTGGTTGCCCTTCTCCATCGCAACTATATCTTTTTTGAGATGCGGCGACCAGAATTGCGCACAGTATTCAAGGTGCAGTCTCACCATGGAGCGATTTATAGAGGCATGATGACATCCACCATTTTATTCGTCATTCCCTTCCTAATAATTCCTAAACATTGTTTACTTTTTTGACCACCACTACATTAAGCAGACAATGTCAATATATTATCCTCTATGACGCCTAGATCTCTTTCCTGGATGGTAACTCCTAATATGGAACCTAACATTGTGTAACTACAGCATGTGTTATTTTTCCCTGCACGCATCACCTTGCACTTGTCCACATACTTAATCTGCCATCTTCCAGTCTTGCAAGGTCCTCCTGCATTTAATCACAATCTGCTTGCATTTTAACTACTCTGAATAGTTTTGTGTCATCTGCAAATTTGATCACCTCACTCATTTCCAGATCATTTATAAATATATTAAAAAGCACCGATCCAAGTACAGATCCCTGAGGCACTCCACTGTTTACATTTTTCCACTGTGAAAATTGACCTTTAATCCCACTCTCTGTTTCCTGTCTTTTAACCAGTTTGTAATCCACAAAAGGACATCACCTCCTATCCCTGACTTATAGTTTTCTTAGAAGCCTCTTATGAGGGTCTTTGTCAAATTCCTTCTTAAAAGCCAAATACATCATATCTACCAGTTCACCCTTATCAATATGTTTATTCACCCCTTCAAAAAAAATGTAGCATAGTTGTGAGGCAACACTTCCCTTGGGTAAATCCATGCTAACCGTGTCCCATTAAACCATAAGTTCCTGAAGACGAAGTCCATTAAACTGCTATTAATCAATAGGGAATAGCCACTGCTTGTTGCCAGCATTAGTAGCTTGGGATCTATAATGTTTGGGTATTTGCCAGGTTCTTGTGTCTTGGATCGATTACTGTTAGAAACAGGTTACTTGGCTTGACAGACTGCTGGTCTGACCCAGTATGGCATATCTTATGTTCAGCATAATAACAGTACAATAATTATCACCACTGAAATATAAATGAAATCAAAATAGAATCAAATAAAAATGAAAAGTATTTAAAGAAACCCAACAAGCAGAATTTTCTTCCACATTCTCTCCCCTAACAAGGATTCAAATACCACAACCATCCCTTTTCTTTTTCCAAATGCTCAATCTAATTCAGCATTCTGCACCAGCAGAGGTCTTGAGTGCGTTGCAAACTGTTCTCCCTCCCAGAGAATGGGCACAGAAGCTCTGCAAAGTTCCTGCATCCCACTAGCTAAGAAATTCAAGTACAGATCTTCATTACCCATCCAACCATTCATTAATATTTTTGTCCTTGCCCATTTCATTTCTCTCCTTCCCTTTAAAGTAACAACTAAAAGAAAGCATTTCAGGCTCAAATAGTCAATCTAGTCTTGGAGGCACCATCACTACCTAAGATTAAAGGATACTTCTCTAGAATCTAGTATCGCTACTCATGTATAAGTCAAGGGTATTTTCTAGGCCCCAAAATCAAGAATTATCTATCACCCATGGATAAGTAGAGGATGAAACCTTGGGGGGGGGGGGGGGGGGGGAGGCTTATTAAATGGTGAAATCATAATAAGAAACAAACCGATAACTTAAGAAAATTGCTTTTAGTTTTTTTAAAAGCAAAATGAAATGTCTCATAAGAAACATCATTTAACAACTTAAGAAAATGTCCTTACTGTATGAATCCTTCCCTCCCTCCCCTATGGCTGTCCCTGTTGCTTGAATCCTTTTCTTTTATTCAAATCCTTCCAAGTCCGATTCTTCATTGTTGGAATATACGAATAAATCATGGAATAGTTCTTTGGTGATGTCATCAGCGTAAATGTTGTCTTCATCTGTTGAATCATCATCTAATGTTGATTCATCTGTGTCTTCATAGATGGTTTCATCTTCTGATCCATCAATGTCATTGCTAATGCCGCATTTCAGGAATGATTTCTTGACCATTTCTGGTGGAATTTACTCCCAGGCTTCCTTTATCCATTTAGCTACCAAAGCAATGTCTGGCTTCACCAGGTTCCCTCCTTCTGTTAACTTTGCTTGACCAGGACACATGCATTGTTGCCATATATTCCGCAATTGGTCCTTGAAAGGCTTGTTGAGATAGACATCTAACGGCTGGAGCATTGATGTCAGACCTCCTGGAATCACTGCTAATGTGATCACCGTTTTCTTTGCCTAGTCCTTCACATCCTCTGTTTTATGTGAGCGGAACATATCCCACACCAATAGTGATGGCCGTTTTCTTAGCCCTGCGCCTGGTTGCCTATCCCACACATCACACAGCCATCATTTTGCTCCCTCCTCTCCATCAAGCCTTTAGGATGAACCTGAACTGTTATGCCTGCTGGAATTTTTAGGTTCTTGGGCATCGTTTTCCTATTGCATATTACCACTGGATGCAGTTTTGTGCCATTTGCCAGGCAAGACTGGACCACCATGACCAGCTGTTTTTACAAGTACTGTCTTCTCACCGTCAGCTACTGTACGATTACCAGACATATCAAATGTCAAGGCTTTTCATCTACATTACCAATGTAATTCATACTGAAGTGATTCTTTATTCTCTGCTGAATAATGAATTTGTGAAACGAACAAATCTTTTCATCAAGCTCTTTAGGCAGTTTCTGTGAAATCTGCGTGTGCTGATGAAGGCAAATCCATATCGGTTCATGAACCACAAACACCAACCAAATGATGCTGTGAATTCTTTCAGACCTTTGGTCGTTGAATATTTTTCTCCTTTTGCCATTTGAAGGGCACAAATCCTAATGCTCGAGCGAGTCACAATGTAGCGAGTTATTCAAATCCTTTTCCATTCCTTCAAAAGGCGCAATTTTGAAACATAAGGATTTCTTTGACTTTGGCATTTCTAGCAGCTTTTCTTCCCCCCCCCCCCCCCAATCTGACGAGTTTTTCACTAATGTCAAATTCTCTTGCAGCTACACAATTATTGGCCTCCTTTGCATGTTCTATAACCTTCAGTTTCAGTGATGCGGTGTAAGATGCTCTCTTTTTCTTCTCAGAGCTCATTTTCCTGAGGGTAAGATGTCATTATTCCAATGGAAATCCCTGCTACCTGAATCCTTCCCTCCCTCCCCCATGGCTGTCTCTCCTGTTTGAATCCTTCCCCCCCCCCCCTTAACTCACCCATTGCTATCTGGACAACAGCACTTGCAGTTGGCTTAGGAACATCCTCCCGCCTCCCCCGCGGTGTCCCAGTGTAGCGGTAGGACAGCTTCTCCCCCACAACTCCTCCGGATCCCTTAACTCAAAACGCTCACTGCTATGTGGACGATGATGAACTTGCGGTCGCTCAGGCGCTTCCTTCCATCCTCCCCCATGGGGTCCCAGTGGAGCGCTTTTAACCACATGGTTCTGAGTGTGCCAATCAGACCCTGGCTTGGGAGAAGGGAGGACACGCCTGCGCAACCTCAAGTCCTGTCGTTGTTCTGATAGCAGCGAGCGGGTGAATTAAGGAATAGGGAGGGGGGTGCAGAGGAGAAGCTGTCTGAATGCCCCAATGGAACCCCACAGGGAGGAGGGAGGATGTGCCTTAGCAACTGTTCTCCTCATAGCAGCAGGTGAGTTAAGGGATTGGGAGGAGGAGCGTGCGGACGATTCAATCATGCATCTTGAATTACGGTACTGGCATTAATGTGGATTAACCCGTAGATAAAATGACCACGATTTTAAAGGACTGCTTTTTGGGGTAAGATTTTGACTTATACATGAGTATATACGGTATATATATATATTTTTAAAGGGCAGCAAAACACCAATTAATAAAAGCTAACTTTCCTTCCTTCTCTATAATAGAGAATGACTTCATGCTCTGATATTGAGAATGTTTTACTATATACCTCGCCCTGAACTAGGACATGTGAATAACAAATGTTTTAAATTAAATAACTAGAGCTAATGGCACAAACTGAATATCCCAGAAAGGGAAGATACAATCAGATCCTATGAGGTGCAACCCTCCCAAAAAAGGCCAATAAGGGAACACATTCACTACTCAAACTGTGCAAGGGATATGGGAAGAAAAACTCAAAGAGCACAAATTCACAACAAAAAGAATTAATCGATAGAAAGCACCAACTTGTTTCTATAAATACAGTAAGCTGTTCCGAGTCAGTATTCATTTCCTAATAAGTCACCTATGAGAGTAGAGTGCCTTTTTCCTCACAATCAATGTCAGGCCTCAGTGGAATAAGGTGTGCTAAGCTATACACGTGTTAATGAGTGGTCGTCTGCACATTTTTGTGTGCTCTTTACTCCAGATTTAACAAGGAGTTTAGGGCACAAAACGTGCACACAGATGTGAGTAAAAATGTTTGCATAAATTAGCACTTTTCCATACAAATCTCACATTGAGGCATTAGCTAGTGTATTACTTCTCAATGCAGAGAACATGTTATTAACACATAGTATTATAGAAGTATATAAAACAGTTCAGCTCCGCTTCTATTCCCCTATATATATATATATATATATATACACACACACACATACACACACACATACCCTCTCTCACTTTGCTCTTATCTCCTTTTTTAAACTATCTTAATTTGTTTTCATTTTTATATTTAGAGATATATCCCACAAATAAGTGGTTAGGTAGTTTTAAATTTAAATAATATTTTTCATGTACTTATTTTAAGTAGTACTACTTTTTGCGCTGTTTTAATTTCAAATTTGTTGGTCAAACATATGGTTTTCATTCTCTCTCTCCACTGGTGTATATGCTTATAGGTAAATTAGTAGTTTTCCATTATATTTCATCTCATTTTTATGAATTTTTCAATCTGTTTTTAATTACCTCTTGAATAAACTTTAATAAAATTATTTGTTATTGTTTATCATTGATTTTAACAAGTGGGTTGCAATTTTATTAAAAGCTATAAGTTAAGTGTTCTCCAATATTATCATACTTTACAATATTCTTGAACAGTTATGTTTATAGGCATCACAGAAGAATTTGGTCTAATACAGCAGTTCTCAACCGGTGTGTCACCAAGCACATGCAAGTATGTCGCCACCCTTTCCGGTTCCCCGCTGGCCCAGCTGCTGCCCCTGCAAAATAGGAACTCTTCCTCTGCCTGGGCTTAAAATGCTGATAGCCCGGGCGGAACGCAGCAGGAGAGCTGGAATCAGCGGCACCAACATGGTCTCTTCTTCCCACCCCCCCACCCCCCGGAAGTAGAAGTAGTGTGCAGCGGCCACGTGCACGGGAAGGAGAGACCATGCATGGCAGCATTGGCACAAAGAAGAGCAGTGTGGCTCGGAGCAAGAAAAGAGCAACATCAGCCCCCGCAGCAGATGGGACTCCTTTCTTGAGGTCGCAAGGGCTGGAAGTGGAGGAGGCTGTTGCTGCCCCTAGCTTGCAGGAGGGAGAGAGAGTGGGCAAGAAAGCATATATGTTTGAGAGCCTGTATGTGTAAGTGTGTGACTGAGATCCCTTGTACGAGAGAGAAAGCATGAATGTATGTGTATGATTGAGAACCTGTATGTGTGAGAGAGATCATGTGTATGTATGATTAAGAGCCTGTGTGTATCAGTAAGTGAGAGCATGTGTGTGTGTGAGATTGAGAGCATGTGAGTGTGATTAAGAGCCTGAGTGTAAGAAAGAAACAGAGAAAGCATGTGTGTAAATGTGTGAATAAGAGCCTATGTAAGTGAGAAGAAGCATTAGCATAATGTATGTGATTGACAACCAGTGTGAGAGAGAGCGCTTGTGTGTGACAGAGAGAGGAGAAAGTTGCAAGCAAACCATCCCCCTTCCTGCTAATTCAAAACAATCTCAGGGTACCTGGATATCAAATGTTCCCAGGTATGGAGAACAAAGCATTTTTTATCCTTATTTTTCATTATTGGGTCTTTGTGTCTGCTATTTTGAAATATTTTATTGGCATCTGGAACTTTTTGATATGAGTTTTTAATTATTGGATATTCTATTCAACAGCAGTTTTGAAATCTGTTCTTTTTGTTAGTATGGTTTTAATGCTATTGATTTTACATTTCTTGATTTGTTTTGTGAGGACTGGTGATGTTTCTCTTTGTTACACTGCACACAGTCTCTCTGGCTTGTTGCAGTTTCAAGTTCAATTTTTGTCTGCAGATTTCTAGTTAAGCTTTATGGTCTCTTTATTCTTTCTTAGGTGAGGGTCTGCACATGCGACTGAGGTGAGCTATTCTGCTGGCATGTAGTTTTCTGTGTAGGTCTCTATAGCAGCCTGGCTTGTTCTGTTTTCCTAATAGGTGGTGTATTGATATCTTAAGGCCTAGTGTAATATGTTCAGTGTTGCCTTGGTGCTATTTTGGTATGGGATGTTTACTATTTATTCAATTTCTGTTCAGGCAGAAAAGAAAATGTCTCATTCTTAACAATAATAATACTGGGCCTTTATTTATTTTTTAAATTTCCGCCATGAATTGAAATGAGCAGTGTGTCACACATGTGAACGAGGTCTGTCTGATGTGTCACGATGGGAAAAAAAGTTGAGAATCACTGGTTTAATATACCCTAATGCAGATGTGTTAGTCAAAACTTGGCTAGGTCAGGTCTATGAAAATATCACTGTTGTACGAACTGTGAATCCACAGAATTTTGTGTTAATTTTTTTATATGTATTTATCACTAATATCAAATAAGGGAGCCTTGATTGTGAATCTCTCTCTATCATGTTTTGTGTGTGCTAATCATATTTTTTATAAGTGCACTCACTTTTGGGTTAACATGCTTTAACTCAGAAATCATCATTTACATGGCACATTTCAATATTTAGGGTCATATGCAAAGTATTTTCCCCACATACAAAAGGAGAAAATCTTTTAGTACACTGGGTCCAGAATTCTTTTACAGACTGAAACTTGACCTTAGCATGCCATCCAAACTAGGTAACAACAGTAATCATGGATTTCACAGATTTGCAATGAATAAAGACTGAAAGTACAAGGGGAGAGACAGAAATTTGTATTCTTCCATCAGAGATTATTCGGCAACTGCTCTCTCATCAAAGCCCCAAATATTATTGTGAAATTAGAAGCACGCTGAAATATTTAAACATAATTCAAAAGGGCAAACAGATTTGCCATGCTAATACTGACGTCGTTTCTCAGCTATGTCCTAATCAAGCCTACAAGTTATGATTCTACTGTACAACTGACACAGGAAGCACAGAAACTCTGTAATACAGTTCTGTTATAACACCCTGTGCACTAACGGAAGGACAGGGATCCACAACAACAACTCTAGGAAAGCAGAAATAATCAATATACCTCCTTTCCTCCCCCGCCACCCCTCAGGAGAACAGAAACAAACCATATACACAAGAACCACCTCCCAGAACCATATCGCCGGAAGTTTATCCATCTACCCCAGGAAGCGCAGAGACAGGCCAATCCAATCCACCCTACCCCAGCAAGCTGAGATTTTACCAACACCCCTCCCTTCCTGACGAGGCGGTACCTTGGTGGTTCTGATGTGCTCCATCCTCAGAGAGTACTGGTGACCTCGGTGTTGCCAACCTCGCTTATTCACCGCGAGTTGGGCTTCTTTTCCTAGTCATTCGCGTTTTTTCCCCCCGATTCGCTGGTTGCTTTTAATTGGGCTATTTTTTCTGCCAGTCGCGTTTTTTTGGGCTTGTTGGGCGGGACTTGTGCTCTGATGTTACAGTGATTGGCTGCTGCTGCGATGAAGCCTGTCCATAGCAGGCACACCCTATCCCTATATTGCAGCAGTAAGCCAATCAGAGCAGGATTCAAATAGTGAGCTGCAAGCCTTGTTGATGTATACCTCACCAGCACATTTTTGTTGGCAGACCTGGAACGGGAAGGCCAGCAGCACGGCATTGGAGGGCAACAGCAAAGGAATCTTTAGACTGTGCAGCTACAGCCAGGTATCAGGAGGGGAGGAATGAGAGTGTGGGGGGCCAGAGATGTGCTTGGAGGGGGGTGGGGAGAGGGGAATGAGAGTGTGGGGGCCAGAGATGTGCTTGGACGGGGTGGGGAGAGGGGAATGAATGAGAGTGTGGGGGCCAGAGATGTGCTTGGAGGGGGGTGGGGAGAGGGGAATGAGTGAGTGAGTGTGGGGGGGGGGGCCAGAGATGTGCTTGGAGGGGGGTGGGGAGAGGGGAATGAGTGAGTGTGGGGGGGGGGGGGGGGCCAGAGATGTGCTTGGAGGGGGGTGGGGAGAGGGGAATGAGTGAGTGTGGGGGGGCCAGAGATGTGCTTGGAGGGGGGTGGGGAGAGGGGAATGAGTGAGTGTGGGGGGGGGGGCCAGAGATGTGCTTGGAGGGGGGTGGGGAGAGGGGAATGAGTGAGTGTGGGGGGGGGCCAGAGATGTGCTTGGAGGGGGGTGGGGAGAGGGGAATGAGTGAGTGTGGGGGGGCCAGAGATGTGCTTGGAGGGGGGTGGGGAGAGGGGAATGAATGTGTGAGGGCCCTGGTCTAGGGATGTGCTTGGAGAGGGGAATGAGTGTGTGAGGGCCCTGGTCCAGGGATGTGCTTGGAGAGGGGAATGAATGTGTGAGGGCCCTGGTCCAGGGATGTGCTTGGAGGGGGGAATGAGCATGAGGGAATTGAAGACGTGTTTGTAGGGGGTGGGAGAAGGGAATGAATGTGTGGCGATCAGGGATGTGCTTGGAGGGGGGTAGGGAGAGGGGAATGAGTGTGTGGGGGCCAGGGATGTGCTCAGAGGAGGAAATGAGTGTGAGGGGCTGGTATCTTTTATTTCCTAGCGTGTAGCAGATGGACTCAGGACCAATGGGTATAGTGTACTCCTGTAGGCAGTTGGAGACGAATCAGATTTCAATCAGACGTCAGCCCCTAGTACATATACCCCTGCAGGAAGTGCAGCTCCTCAGTATTTTCCGTCTCCAAAGC
Organism: Rhinatrema bivittatum; assembly: GCF_901001135.1. NCBI lineage: Eukaryota > Metazoa > Chordata > Amphibia > Gymnophiona > Rhinatrematidae > Rhinatrema > Rhinatrema bivittatum. The sequence goes on from NC_042619.1 coordinate 88,780,529, forward strand.
AGTTAGGGACTATCTGCACGCTCTCTGAGCGTAGAACCAAAATTCAAGGAAAAACCCAAATTTAAGAAGAAAAGTTTACCTGAAGACTAGCCCCGCTCTCCTGCGGTGATACCCTCGGGTCCCTCCCCCAGTTGAGATTCCCGAGGTGATTTCCGTGGTCCCTCGGAGGTGAGCCTCGGTCCGGTGGCTGAATCGCGGCAGGGACTTAGCCCCCGATTTCGGGTGCGGCTGAGAGGCAGCGGGTGCATTCCTCGAGCGCGGCGGTGAAGGTATTTGCCCTCTCCCCCCGCAGCCGGAGCCCGCCCGGGACGAAACCGGGAAGCGCTGAAGACAAGGTAAGGTAGAAATCTTCTATGGAAACGGTTTCCGAGGATCGAAGAGGAGCACAGGCCGCCGATCGGAGCCAGTGCCGCCGGGTTGATCCGCCCTAGCAGGGCTAGGCCCTGGCTGTTCCCGAGGGTCTACCCACATGGAGACCCTCCGAGGAGGTCGCCATATTGCCCGCATGCTCGCCGTCGCCATCTTGACCCGACTCGCCTCACCGTTCAACTCAAGCGCACAAATTGAGCTAGGCGCACAAGTCCCTTGTGCGCATAAACTTAGGCACACATAATACCTCACGCGCATAAGTTGCGCGCACGGAACAAGGCGCATATCTGCGGCTAGGCGCACATCTCCGCGCACATCTGAGGCGCACTGGAGCGCACAAGAGCTCACGCGGCCACAGTCATGGCACCTCCAGAGTCGGGCAGAAAAGCGCAAGGCCACTGCCCAGCATGCCACGTCAGAGCCGCACAGAGCGAGGAGGCCGACGCCCTGTGCGCACAGTGTGAGGAGGCCCTGGGAGATCCAGGCCAGGGCCGTTCCCAGCCAGGGCCCAATGCTAGCTCTTCAGGGGGCACCCCGGACCTAGCTGGCCCCAGGGAGTCCACCCCGCACTCGGGGACTCCCAGAGAACCGGCGCCCCTCAACTTAGACCCAGCTTCGATATCCTGGGTGGAGCTGTTCAAGGGGATTCACGCCTTTGTCAGGATGCAAACTGAACCCCGGGAGGTCCAGCCACAGGCGCCTCTGGAGGACCTTCATGCCCCAGGACCCTCGAGGCATAGGCACAGGTCCACACCATCCAGAAGTTCCGCCTACGGGGACATGGACCACTCTGAAGAGGAAATTGAGCCCCTGGAAGAAGGGGAACTCCCCCCGGGGACAGAGCCACACCGAACCATGAGACGCTTCTTCACAAAGGATGAGCTCCCGGACCTAGTATTCCAATGTCTAACGGAACTTGCTATCCCGGGCCAAGGGCCCTCAGGGGAACCTAGAATGAACCCCCTGCTGGAGGGCCTTCGTCAGACGTCTCACCATTTTCCTCTCTTACAGGCGGCACAACAGCTAATTGACCTAGAGTGGAATGTTCCAGAGTCCTCATTCAAAGGGGGTCGAGCACTGTCGGCCATGTATCCCCTGGACCCAGCGACCAAAGAACTCCTGGCGTGCCCTAGGGTGGACGCCATGGTCTGCGCGGTCGCTAAGCGCACTACCATCCCAGTGGAGGGAGGAGCGGCGCTCAAGGACGCTCATGACCGGCGCCTAGAAGCCTTGCTAAAGCAGTCATTCGAGGTTGCAGCTCTGTCCCTTCAGATTGCGGCCTGCTGCACCGTGGTGACACGTGCCTGCCTATCTCAAGCCAGGAACAGCACCCCGGGAGAGGACATGGAATCAGCTCTGTCCTTTCTCACCGGCACGGCTTCCGATCTAGTGCATACAACAGCCAGAGGAGTCTCATCCACTGTGGCAGCCAGAAGACAGCTCTGGCTCCGAAATTGGTCGGCGGACGCCTCTTCCAAGACGAGCCTAACAAAGATGCCCTTCAAAGGATCCCTCCTCTTCGGCAGCGAAGAGAAACCAGCGTCCCTTCCACAGATCCGCCAGAGGCAGAAGCTGACAGCGCTTCAACTCTTTCAAAAGCAACTATCAAGCACTCCGCCCTACGGGCAGGAACCAGTCCTTTCGGAACAAGCACACCAAGAGAGGAACCAGCGCGGGTGCAGGCTCCGGCCGCACCCCACAGTGAGAATCAGCCGACCCATCCAAGGGAAGATGCTGTAGGGGGCAGACTAGCCCTATTCTACCGCAGATGGGTCGAGATAACTACGGACAAATGGGTCCTGGCCATCATCCGGGAGGGCTACTACCTGGACTTCGTTCAAACTCCCCCAGACAAATTCGTGGAATCTCCCTGCCACGACCTCCTCAAGAGGGCGGCAGTGAAAGCTACACTGAATAGGCTTCTGACCCTCGAGGCCATAACCCTGGTGCCTATATGGGAAATTAATACTGGACATTACTCCATTTACTTCATCGTACCCAAGAAAGAGGGCACATTCAGGCCCATCCTGGACCTCAAGTCGGTCAACCGCCACCTAAGGGTTCCCCGCTTCCGCATGGAAACCTTACGATCCATCATATGGGCAATACAACCAGGAGAGTTTCTCACATCCCTGGATCTGTCGGAGGCCTACTTACACATCCCAATTCATCAGGAACACCCACGCTTCCTACGCTTCAAGATCCCGAATCGTCACTATCAGTTCCGGGCACTACTCTTCGGGTCAGCCACAGCACCCCGGATGTTCACCAAGGTAATAGTGTGGCGGCAACACTCAGGAAGGAGGGAATCCTCGTTCATCCCTACCTGGACGATTGGCTGATCAGGGCGAAGTCACCGGAGGAAAGCCACCAAGCAACCAGCAGAGTCATAGCACTACTGGAAAGCCTAGGATGGGTGGTCAACATAAACAAAAGCTCCCTACAGCCCGCACAGTCGCTGGAATACTTAGGAGTCTGATTCGACACCAAGGAAGACAAGGTCAGCCTGACCCCCGCGAGGAGGTCAAAGCTGCGGGGCCGGCTTCAGACCTTGCTGAGCGTTCCTCGTCCCACAGCATGGGATTACCTGCAAGTCCACGGACTGATGGCGTCCATGCTGGAAGTAGTGCCATGGGCGCGAGCACACATGAGACCTCTACAGCGCTCACTTCTATCACCGTGGAGTCCACGGTCCCAGAACTACACCGTACGCCTTCCACTCCTGGGCAGTGTCCGGACCCAGCTACGGTGGTGGCTGCAGAACAGCCACCTGAGCCGGGGATCAAGCCTATCCTCTCCAACCTGGATCCTGCTCACCACAGATGCCAGCCTACACGGATGGGGAGCACACTGCGAAGAGTTGACCGCCCAAGGGCAGTGGAACGTAGAAGAGGCGGGATGGAACATCAACCGCCTAGAAGCGCGGGCAGCCAGATTAGCCTGCCTGCGGTTTGCCCACAGACTTTGAGGCAAAGCGGTCAGAGTGATGTCGGACAATGCCACGACTGTGGCCTACGTCAACCAACAGGGTGGAACCAGAAACCAACAGGTGTCCCTAGAAATAGACCTCCTGATGGCGTGGGCGGAAGCAAATCTCCAGGAGATCTCGGCCATCCACATTGCCGAGAAAGACAACATCGCGGCAGACTTCCTCAGCAGAGAAAGTCTAAACCCAGGAGAATGGAAACTGTCATCCACAGCCTTTCAAATAATAGTGAATCGGTGGGGGATCCCAAACATGGACCTTCTGGCAAGCAGATCCAATGCTCAAGTACCCAGATACTTCAGCCGCAGATGGGACCCACAGTCCCAGGGAATCGATGCCCTGGCCTCCGGGGACCCTGCTATACGCCTTCCCGCCGTGGCCCTTGCTGGGCGCAGCCATTCACAAGATACAGCGACACAGGGGACTAGTTCTCCTGGTGGCCCCGGATTGGCCAAGAAGACCCTGGTATGCAGAAATGAGAAGACTGCTGGCAGGGAACCCACTACCCCTGCCGCCGCACAGAGACCTGCTCCAACATGGCCCGATCCTTCATGAGGACCCGACTCCATTCTCGCTTACGGTTTGGCCATTGAGAGGGCTCGACTGAGGAAGAGCGGATACTCGGGGGCAGTAATAGATACTCTCCTCCGAGCACGCAAGTTCTCCACATCTCTAACGTACATAAGGATTTGGAGAGTCTTCGAGGCCTGGTGCGAAGACCACAACATCAAGCCACGCTCCTCCAGAGTTCCCGTGATCCTGGTATTCTTACAGAATGGGCTACAGAAGGGTCTGTCCCTCAATTCCATCAAGGTACAGGTAGCAGCATTGTCATGCTATGGCTCCAGGAGCGAGGGTGACAGCATAGCCTCGCACCCGGATGTATCACGCTTCCTGAAAGGAGTCAAACACATTCGCCCACCTCTAAGGTGGCCGGTACCTCTGTGGAACCTCAACCTCGTCTTGGAGTTCCTAGCGGGATCCGCCTTCAGACCCCTCCGAGTCCTATCTCTCCGTCTGTTAACCTTAAAGACGGTGTTCTTGCTGGCCGTGTGTTCGGCCCGCCGCATCTCGGAGCTACAAGCACTGTCCTGCCGTGAACTGTTCTTCAGATTCACCCCAGGGTCCATCCAACTACGCACAGTTCCTTCCTTCCTCCCCAAAGTGGTCTCTCACTTCCACCTCAACCAAACCATCGCACTACCAACGATAGACGGCGTGAAGAACTCGGGGAAAAGACCGTAGCCTACGTCACCTCTACATCGGCAGACTCCTAGCCAGATATTTGGAAAGGTCGGAACCGGTACGAAAGACAGACCACCTTTTCGTCCTTCACAGCGGAAAGAGGCAAGGGGAAGCGGCCTCGTGGGCAACCATTGCCCGCTGGATCAAAGAAGTCATTAAGGCGGCCTACATAGAAGCAGGAAAACCACCACCTCTACAAATCAAGGCCCATTCAACCAGAGCCCAGGCGGTGTCCTGGGCAGAGACTAGAATGCTGTCACCTGCGGACATCTGCAGAGCGGCAACGTGGTCCTCCATCCACACTTTCTCCAGATTCTACCGTCTGGACGTACAGGCTCAGGAGGACACGGCATTTGCAAGGACAATTCTAAGTGGACCATGGGCAGCCTCCCACCCGATTTGGGAGTAGCTTTTATACATCCCATTGGTCCTGAGTCCATCTGCTACACGCTAGGAAATGGAGAAATTACTTACCTGATAATTTCGTTTTCCTCAGTGTAGACAGATGGACTCAGCATCCCACCCTGGGCTGCCGTGAGGCATTGTGCCAATGAGTTACGGGTAAGCCATGTCTTTATTTACCTAAGACGTCCACCCTGCCCGGTGTCTACGCTTTCCGTACACTGGCGGTCTCCAGCTATAGTCAACCAATCAGTTCAAGTTAATCAAGTTTAATCAAGTTTAAACGTTCTAAGAAGTTTGATGAACTTCATATTATGGTTAACTTAACTATCTGTCAGTCACATATATATATCCACAACGCTTTTCAAGGAAGAATACTGAGGAGCTGCACTTCCTGCAGGGGTATATGCACTAGGGGCTGACGTCAGATTGAAATCTGATCCGTCTCCAGCTGCTAACAGGAGTACACTATACCCATTGGTCCTGAGTCCATCTGTCTACACTAAGGAAAATGAAATTATCAGGTAAGTAATTTCTCCAATTTGTTCTACTCCACTTGATTTCATCTATTTTTTTTCTCATTTCTTCCCTGTAGCTGATCACCTTTATAAAAAAAAAACCCTTATTTTGACAAAAATAAAGCTTGTCCATACCTGCTGACTACAGGTAAAAAATGTGACATGGAAACTTGTAATGCTATTTTTCTTATTTTTCTACACCACTTTTGCTTTCCTCTAATTTAGCTTTTTTTTTTCTTTCATTTCTTCTCCCTGTAGAAGATCACCTCTGTAAGAAAGCCAGTCCATACCTACTGTTTCCGTCCTTGGCTGCTACACTACTAAATGGTTTTGAGCTACTATGGCTACAGTAAAGAACTGGGCTAAATACAGTAAAAAGTACTGCAAAGCATGGGAAGAGGAACGTGAACGAAAAGCATGGATTCAGCCTGTTTCAGCAATGAGAATAAGGATACGTGCAAATTTTGTAAGTGTGACATTCGTGCATATCATGCAGACCTTCTGCAACATGCTAAAACAGAGAAACATGCAAAAAGCTAAGCTCCTTTGTCATCTATGCGACTCACAGACATTGGTGTTTCAATTTCACGTGTTTTGGGCTTTTTTTGGGCTTGTTTTTTTGGAAAAAAGTGCTTGTTCTTTCATGAAAACCTGGCAACTCTGATTGGTGTGGATCTGGGAGGCTGCAGCATGGGCAGAGGTGGAGCTTGGCTTCTAAGACCATTTCCGGATCCCGGTACCTGGAAGAACAGCAGCAGCACTGCCAACTCCTAATTGAATAAAGTCACTAGATTTATTGCGAAAAGTCTCCAGCTTGGGTACGGAGTAGCTGGAACTAAGGTTCTGCAGGGTGCCAACTAGGAACTTTACGCTCTCTCTCAGACACACCCACGCCTGCATCTGTTGTGCTACTGCTCAATCAGCCACTGCCTCTCCTCCCACAGACCGGCATCATCCTGTAAAATTATTGTGCTTATCGCCAGGTCTTCCTCAGCCTGCAGCAGCACCCTCGCCTAATTCCTCCTTCGACCCCCCTAGGGCACTCACCAGCTACACCGCCTCTCCCAGCTCAGCCCAGACACCTTACCGGGACAGCACAAGCACTTCCTCGCTGAGTCGGCCCCTCCCTTCCTATGGCCGAAGCTCGCTTCCCAGTAGGCAGCCACCAGCGCTTCCCCATTGGCTGTGTTCTATTCAGTTTACCCGACCCCTGGACCTTTCCTGAATAGGATTGGTCGATGGAAATGAATACGTCATCAGAAGCCCAAAAAGGGAGGGGGGAGTTGCTGAAAGACTGTTGGGTTTTTTGGTTTTTTTTGCTTCAGAGAATTTGGATCCTTAGTTGTGTGAGACCTTGATGGAGATTTAAAAAATATGAAACAGTTGTCAGATTTGTCCCTACATTTAAAAAAATAGCTAAATAAGCTCTCTTTTTTTTTTGTATTCACGTTTGTAAAGTCTCCATTGGGTTGAAAAAGTACCAAATTTCGGAACAAAAAGGCTAAACACTGAGTACAATAGCTCTCTGCTGGGCCTGCAGCAGCTCGTCTTCTATTCATCCAGCATCAGGGGTGTGACAAATGACTTTTAATGTTGCCATCTCAGTAATTAAGCCAGATATTAAAAATCTTTTTGTTTAAAATGATCTTTAAACATTGCTAAAGAGAACTTCCCTTTCTAGATGCCTTTGCCCAGAATATGCCGGGAAAGCAGTTAGGGGCCTCTTCCTGACAAAGCATAAAGTGAAGGCATGAGGTTAGAACTAATCCCCCTTCTTCTTTTAAAATTCTGCTTCTGTGCAAATTAGCTTCTTACAAGATAAGATATTGTAGCCATGCCTTTTAGAAAACGCATGTACAAAGACCTGCCAGACACATAAGCATCAGGGGATGGAGGAAAGGGGCCCCTCCCAGTTGCAAAGGAAGAGATAACTAAAAGGGGTGGAACAAGCAAGAATGCGCTTATCAGTGTGGTCAAAAAGGGGGGAAGTAAAACCAGGACTTCAGCTAGCAAAAACAGTATAAATTCCTTGTTCCCTGTACATATCCGGATCAGTCCAGACACCTGTGTTTTGCCTCTGCACCAGCAGATGGAGACAGAGCAAGATTTGACAGGCTCTGCCACATATACCAGGGTGCCACCCACAGCCTCTCAGTCTTACTCTGTCTCCAGCAGATGGTGCAGGTGCTGAGCCCACAGTCTCTGGGGATCCCTGATTGTAAAGTTTTTGGTAGTTTAGTATTTAGTCAGGATCTGTTTGCTTTGATCAGTTTTTTTCCTTTAAAGTTTACAAAAAAAAAAAGGCAAAATTTTAGAAGGTCAAGTCAAGTCCCTTGTCGCTTCTGAGATCCTCCCAGGGGGTTGGAAGGTTCTGAGGGGACCATCCCCCCACTGGTCAAGGCCGCTGCTAAGGGTTGAGGACCCGGCCCCATCTGGTTAGCAGCGTCGGGGGTGATACCGGGGAGCCCGGCTCACTCACCCCCCACTGGAGTAGGAGGTCCAGTACCAGGGACAGCAAATGGCAAATTTTCTCTGTAAAAAAAAAAGTTTGTTTTTTCTGTGCATGCCGACTCTCCGCTACAGTCGTTCGTTATTTGGTTTAGTTTCAATTTAGTTTAATTTCGGCTACTGTTTGCAAGCGGCGCTGGGGGAGATGCCCCGGGGGTTATCGTGCCATGCATGCGTCTTTCGTGCGAAGGCCTGTGTTTCGGCTGCGTGCAGGGCAGCGAGGGTTCATCCGATCCCGGTCAGGGGGGTCTGATTCGGGCGCCGCGTTCGCTGGTGCACGCCGGACCGGGTGATTCAGGGGTTGAAGATCCGTTCCCACTGAGCACGGGAACGGTGGCCATTTTGGGCTCCTTACGAGAAGCCACGCGGTCAGCGCTGGGGGAGGGGATGCTACCTCCCACGCTTTCTCCTCAGCAGCTCCCACCGGGGGGGGGGGGGGGGGGGGGGGGGGCGCTCCGGCGGGAGAAGCCTCTCCCTTGCAGGAGGATAGCCCTGGGGACGCTTCATCCTTGGAATCTTCTTTTTCTTCAGAGTTTATGCTACTTATGCACAAAGTTTTTAAGGCCAAGAAAGCTGGGAGAAAGTTGGCTCCTGGGAAGCTGGGGCTACAGCCGAAGTCCCAGGAGAGACGAAAAAGGAATAAGTCCCGGGGGACTCGGACCCACCTAAAGATAAAAGACCGTTACAGTCCGCCCCACCGGGGATGGACACGGATTCCACATCTCAGGATGAGACAGATCTGCAGGTAAGGCCCCTGGGGCCAGGTACCAGCAAAGGAGCACAAGCGATGGAAGGGGACGACCCGCGGGTGGTACATCTCTTTAAGAGGGATGAGCTGGCACTGCTCATCCCAGCCATCCTGTAGGAGCTCGGAATAGAGGCTCCACCGGCAGAGTCCCGTCTGGGAGCTATGGATCCAGTCTTGTTAGGCCTCAGGGGTCCTACGGTGTCTTTTCCTTTCCACTTCTCGGCGACGGATCTTCTCTTCAAGGAATGGGACACCCCGGATTTGGGTCTGAAGGTAAGCAAGGCTATGGACAAGCTATATCCTCTCCCAGAGGACGCTTTGGAGCTTCTTCGCCTTCCTAGGGTGGACGCAGCAGCGTCGGCTGTGACAAAGAGGTCCACGATTCCAGTTACAGGGGCTACAGCTCTTAAGGACTTAGAGGACAGGAAGCTGGAGCTTCAATTCAAGAAGGTCTTTGAGGTGTCTGCACTGGGTGTCCGCGCGACAATATGTAGTAACTTTGCACTGCGGGCGGGCCTTCGCTGGGCTCGGCAACTCCAGGCCAATGCCAATCTATCGGAAGGAGAAGCTGCTCAGGCAAATCGCCTGGAGGCGGTGATCGCTTACAGCGCAGATGCGTTGTATGATCTCCTGCGCACGTCGGCCAGATCCATGGTCTCCGTGGTTTCTGCGCGCCGTTTCCTTTGGCTCTGGAATTGGGCTGCGGACGGCTCTTCCAAGGCCCACCTGGCTTCCCTTCCCTTGAAAGGGAAGTTGTTGTTTGGCAAGGAGTTGGATGATTTGATGCAATCGCTAGGAGAAAAGAAGGCTTATAAACTTCCAGAGGTCAGGCCTCGGTCTCGGGGCTCATTTTCCACCAGAACTCTGTTCTGGGGGAACAGGAGGTCTCGTCCAGCGAGGTCTTCCAGGTCGTCTTACCACACAAGTTCATCCAGACGGCCTCAGTCCTTTCGCAGCAGACAATTCGGCAAACAAAGTAACCCTCAATCGGGGGCAGGTACTAAGACCTCGCAATGAGATACGTCCGGTCCATTCCTCTCTTCAGGTTTCTCACCCAGTACCAAATGTGGGAGCCAGACTGTCGCTGTTCTTTGAGGAGTGGACCAAAATAACGTTGGACTAGTGGGTCCTTACTGTGATAAGTCAAGGCTACGCTTTAGATTTTGTACAGACTCCTGCAGACCAGTTCCTCATCTCTCCCTGCGAGTACCGAGAAAAGCGAGAGGTGGTGCAGGGAACTCTACACCGCCTACGGGACTTGGGGGCCATAGTTCCAGTTCCAGCCGAGCAACAGCGCAGGGCCCGCTACTCCATTTACTTCATAGTCCCCAAAAAGGAGGGGACATTCAGACCGATATTAGACTTAAAAAGGATCAACAGGTGTCTTCGGATACCACGTTTCAAAATGGAGACTATTCGCTCGGTTATTGCCTCAGTCCGGCCAGGCGAGTTTTTGGCCTCTCTAGACCTCACGGAAGCATATCTCCATATCGGCATATAGCCCTTTTACCAGAGGTTCCTCAGGTTCTGCATTCTAGGCAGGCATTATCAGTTCCGAGCTCTCCCTTTCGGCCTCACCACCGCTCCCCGCACGTTCACCAAGGTGATGGTGGTGGTTGCGGCTCAACTTCGGAGGGAGGGTTTTCTGGTACATCCCTACTTGAACGATTGGCTGATTCAAGTGAAGTCCGAGCTTCTGTGTCAGACAGCAGTCAGCCGGGTTCTTCACCTTTTGCGGTCTCTCGGTTGGGTGGTCAACCTTGCCAAAAGTCGTTTGACCCCTACACAGTCCCTGGAGTTCCTGGGAGCTCTTTTCGACACAAGGCAGGGCAAAGTATTCCTCACCACCGAACGAGTGGTCAAGCTGTAGAGTCAAGTGAGGCACCTGTTGTCCCTACAGATGCAGGTGAGAGATTATCTGAAGGTCTTGGGTTCCATGGCGTCCACGCTAGCTTTGGTTCCCTGGGCTTTCACACATCTACATCCCTTATGATCCGCATTGCTGTCCCGCTGGAATCCTGTGTCAGAGCAGTTCCATCTACCCCTTCCGCTTACGGACCAGGTGAGAGCCAGTCTCGACTGGTGGCTGGTCTCGGATCATCTGACGTGTGGAGTACCCCTGATGATGCCCAACTGGACAGAGATCATCACAGATGCCAGTCTCTCCGGCCGGGGAGCGGTTTGTCTGGGAAGGTCTGTACAGGGGCAGTGGTCCAGAGCACAGTCTCAGTGGTCCATCAACCGCCTGGAGACCAGGGCGGTGGCTCTGGCCCTGCAAGCCTTCCTATCGATTCTTCGGGGGAAGTTGGTAAGAGTCTTGTCAGACAATGCAACCACAGTGGCATACATCGATCGCCAAGGAGGAACCAGGAGTCGACTAGTTGCGACGGAGGCGCAACACTTGATAAGCTGGTGTATATATTATCTGACTGTGTACACGGCGCTTCTCTGCTACAGGACACACAAGGATATCACAAGGAATTTAGTAAAAGCAAAGATAAATTTATTATTGCATATCCTTGGGAGATACAGACCGTCAGAACTTCAACACAGGGGAAAGCACTGCAGCCTGTCTCTCTCAGTATCTTGTAAAAGCTGTATTTTATAGGTTTAAACCATACATAGAAAATGCCTGTGACGAGGATCACTTATGACGAGGATGCCTGTGACGAGGATCACGTATGACAGTGTAATAAGCTAACCTTCTTTAGCCTGAGAAATCCCCACCCTTATGAAGGTTCCTTTGTTTCTGGCCTTGCTTTTGATGTGTGCCCTGTTTCTTCTGAATTTCTTTATTCTGTCGATAGCTCAAGCATTTCATCTCCAGGGGGCAGGGAGAAACTCTGATTTCAGTTGGAGTCTCTTGGAGCCAGATAAGCAAAGAATACAGTTTCAGCCATCTGCCATCGATAACCTCATGACCTTTTAATTATAGGCTTTGTAGAGCCTACAGGTATTCCAGATATCTTCCAAAGTCTTGAATCTGAGGTCAGTTAAAAATTCATTGTATACCAGCAGGTTCAGTTAAGTCAGACAGCAAAGGGTTCTGGGAGAAGCTGAATGAGCCAAAGGCCTGAGCCAAAGTCTTCATATATCACTGGGCGGAACGACATCTCAGCAACATTGCAGCATCTCACATCACCGGGGTAGACTACATACAGGCAGACTTCCTCCGTCGGTACCATCTGGATCCCGGAGAGTGGGAATTAGCCGATGAGGCGTTTCAGCTAGTCTGCGAGTGGTGGGGCCCGCCACACATGGATCTGATGGCCACCTTCCAAAATGCAAAGGCTCCATGGTTCTACAGCCGGCACAGGGAGAGAGGGGCCGAGGGAGTCGATGCCCTGGTCCTTCCCTGGCCAACAAACGTGTTGCTGTACATGTTTCCTCCCTGGCCCCTGATAGGCAAGTTGCTTTGGCGCATAGAACTTCACCCGACAGAGGTGATTTTGGTGGCGCCGGAGTGGCCGCAGCGTCCATGGTTTGCGGATCTACTCAACTTGGCGGTCGAGACGCTGCTTCGGTTTCAGAAGTCCACGGCTCTTCTTCATCAAGGCCCCGTCCGTTTGGAGGAGACGGATCATTTCTGTCTCACGGCATGGCTTTTGAAAGGCAGCACTTGAAGAATAAAGGTTATTCCGATGCGGTGGTGGCTACCTTATTGAGGTCGCAGAAACTGTCTACATCCTTAGCTTATGTTCGGGTCTGGACAATATTTGAAGACTGGTGCGCGGCTCGGGTAGTGGATCCCACGCGGGGATCGGTTTCCGACATCCTAGGTTTTCTTCAGGCAGGTCTTTCTAAAAGTCTATCTTGCAGTTCCCCCCGGATCCAGGTGGCGGCACTGGGTTGTCTCAGGGGTAAGGTTCACGGGATATCCTTAGCTTTACACCCTGATGTGGTGCATTTTCTTCGGTGGGGCTAAGCATTTGCGTTCTTCGCTTCGTCATCCTTGCCTTCCTGGAACCTAAACTGGGTGCTTTCGGCCTTATGTTCACCGCCTTTTGAGGGCGACGCTGAAGGATCTTACACTAAAAGTGGTGTTTCTAGTTGCGATTTCTTCGGCTAGGCGAGTATCCGAATTGCAGGCTTTGTCATGTAGGGAACCCATTCTTGCGGATCTCTGATTCGGGGGTGTCTTTGAGGACTGTTCCCTCCTTTCTGCCAAAGGTGGTGTCTTCTTTCCACTTGAATCAGTCTATTGAGCTCCCTTCTTTCCCCGAGGTGGAGCGGTCCGATCCTATGGCACGGGATTTACGGAAACTGGATGTTTTCAGGGTGCTGCTGCGATATCCCGAGGTTACGAATCCTTTCCGTGTGTCTGACCATCTTTTTGTGTTGTGGAGTGGTCCGAAGAGAGGAAGTGCGGCCTCGAAAACTACGATAGCTCGATGGCTCAAGGAGGCCATTGGGTCGGCATATTTGCTACGTGGGAAAACTGTTTCCAGTGGGCCTTCAGGCTCATTCTATGCGGTCTCATGCTGCTTCTTGGGCGGAATCTTTTCAAGTGTCACCTCAGGCAATTTGCAGGGCGGCTACTTGGAAGTCGTTGCATACTTTTGCAAGGCATTACCGTCTGGATGTCCAAACCTAGACTTCGGGTGGATTTGGTGAGGGAGTGCTCCGAGCGGGACTCTCTGGTTCTCACCCTCGGTAAGTTGGCTCTGGTACATCCCAGGTGTCTGGACTGATCCGGGTACGTACAGGGAAAGAAAATTAGTTTCTTACCTGATAATTTTGATTCTGATGCGATGTGTTGACGGACATCGGTATATAAGAGAATTTAAATAAAATAAATAAATAAAATAAATAAATAATTTTCGTTCCTGTAGTACCATGGATCAGTCCAGGGACCCACCCATGTCTGTATGTATTCTGAAGTAATGGAGAGTCCGCTCGTATGTTCCTTTTAACTGAATATTCGTTATATTATATTATCGTTCATTCCTTTGGTTCTGAGAGTTCTGTTCCAGTTGGGGGTTTGGACTCGGCCTTTATAGGCGAAGTATAGTTAAGTTAGGTAGTTTGGTTGTTCCATTCTGCTTTGACATTACGTAAGACTGAGAGGCTGTGGGTGGCACCCTGGTATATGTGGCAGAGCCCGTCAAATCTCGCTCTGTCTCCATCTGCTGGTGCGGAGGCAAAACCCGGTGTCTGGACTGATCCGTGGTACTACATGAACGAAAATTATCAGGTAGGAAACTAGTTTTCCTTTGAGATTCTGTGGGGGGTGTGCCTATTATATGTATGTCACCCCATTTGCAAGTGGTCATGTAAAGATCTTTTATAATGATTTCACTGAATTATGCTCACTAATAAATAACTATTCCCAGAGAAGGGAGTTGTCTGATTTTTGTTTCCCACAGCGGGCACAGAGCAACCAGCGTGGCTGCAACTCATCCTTCGACAATCAGCACAAGCCGCAAAGCAACCAGAGCGTTCGGCAGATGCAAGTAGCTGAGCACAAAGACTCTGGGGCCGATGCACTAAAATGCGTTCAACCTAGCACACAAGTTTACACACTTTTTATACCGTGCTAGACTAGCACCTGATTTAGGAAGGAGATTAGTGTGCCCAAACCAGGGGCAGATTGCAGGAAAATACCTGCCCTGGGAATTTTTTCCAAACTGGCCCATGGGGTACCTGACGCCGTCAATCACATTCCTTGCAGCACATGTGTCAACACCCAAAAGCATACCAAGTCAATCCTGGAAACTAGTAGAATTGAGTGAAAATATCTCCAAAATAAACGTCATCTTTTCTAAACAACTAAGAAGTTGAAGACATTCTAGATCAGGGATGAGCGGAGCTGCAGCCCCTGTTCCATCCATGCAAATTGATTGGGGTCCCGTATACATAATTCTTATAGAGATATATCCTGGATTCTTGCTTTGGTTCTTGAACCATTTGCAAGTAATGACACTGCCAGTAGTGTCAGACACTCAAGCAACAAGCAATAAAACAGTGGTTATAAGTTTAGTGTAATAGGAAGATTAGAGGTTAGATAGGGGAGCAGAGTAAAAGTAAATAAAAAAGGAGCTGCTTTTCTGTACTTTTTTAAAAGTAAAAAAAAATCTCTGCGGGCCCCTTTGAAGACCGATGCCTATATGCTTGGCATCAGTTTTCATAACCAGCTGACTGCAGTTATGAAAACCGAGGCCGAGTTTATCGGCGTTGGTGTTCAAAACCGGCAGACCACCTTTAACCGCAGGGTCGCATTAGCAAAGAGGCGCTAAGGTTGCGCTAGCGACCCTTGTGCCTCCTTGCTAGTGTGACCCCCTAATTTGCGTATTGCATGGCGCCCCCCTTGCGGGTGCCATGCATGTATTAAGAAAGTGGCAGCAACTGCTATTTAGCCATATAACTATAGTATTTATCTGTGGACATTTTAAAACTTTTCATAAACATTTTTTCCCCTTTTTAGAGGTTTTAACTGGCAGCGCAGTAGCACTGGAAACTTAACTCCAGCTCTGACCCACAGCTGCTTCCAGTGCTAAAAAAGGTGTGCTGGCCAGATGCAGTCTCTCTGCATTAGGGAGTACTGTTTAATGTCCTCATTTGCATGGGATTTCAATGTGAGGGTGCTAAGTAGTTCTCCCATTTAGAATCACACATTTTCTGTGCCCAAAACTCCTTGCTGCATTGGCAGTAAGTTTTGCACACAAAATGCACGTTGAAGTTTAAGCAGAAAGGAGTGTTCGGCTGAACTCACCTTTCTGCATTGGCCTGCATAAGAGCCAGCAGGTGCAGTGGGGGAAGGTTGAGTGCAAATGGTATTAGATATTGTTAGTTGTCCTGTCCTTTAGTGAGAGGAAGGATGGGGAAGGGATAGCTCTTACTTTATGTTAATGTAATCTACATCTTATTGTATCTAATATTTCTGCTTTTGTTTTGATATATTTGCTGTGCATGTATGAAGTATTTATGTATTTTAAATACATAAATATGAAGTATTTATGTATTTCTTACTGTAAGCCACCCTGGGCCCTTTTTGGAGGAGGGTAATATATAACTCAAAGAAAAAAACAAAATGAAAGAATACATATGCAGCAATTTAAATAATTTTATGTAAAGAACACAGTTTAAAATCTCAAAACAATGCATGCAAATAATTTCCTTCATCAATCCCACTAGAAGGCCTATGCACATAGTCCCCTGAGCTCAGATTTCCCAGTTTCCTCTGTCTGTCATCTAGGCAGTTGTGTGGATCCTTTCTCACTGGTGCCCTGGTCTTCCTTTGTGTCAAAGGAATGAACGAGGTGTGCTGCACCTCTACAGGTATCGATGTCTCATCCATTGATCCTTTAGTCAGAGGCTCTATTCCAACATCCTATCAACATCCACTCCAGAATCCTTTCATTTGTTAAAACTATCTTGTTACCATGTACATTCTAAATATAAAAAAATACTCTAGCATTAGGCAATATTTACACACAATAGGAAAAAACATGAAAATGAAACAAAAATCCAAAATGTACAGCAAACCTTTGCCAAGTATAAGGTCACAAGAAAAAAAAGAGAAAAACAAAACTGAAGCAAAAAAGAAAGGATGAGATTTATTACTTATATCAGAAAACAGAAGAAAAAAATTCTCAACAAACTAAAAAAAAATCCCAAATCCCTATTAATTTGCAAAAGGAATACTACAGAATAGGGATGTGAATCGTGTGATCGATCGTCTTAACGATCGATTTTGGCTGGGGGGGGGGGGAATCTGATCGTCTTAGTTTTTTAGGTTAAAAAATCGTTTTATCGGGGGAGGGCGGGAAAACCAGCACACCAAAACAACCCTAAAACCCACCCCGACCCTTTAAAATAAATCCTCCACCCTCCCGAACCCCCCCAAAATGCTTTAAATTACCTGGGATCCAGTGGGGGGGGGGGGGTGTCCTGGCGCGATCTCCCACTCTCTGGCCACGGCTGCGTTTAAGAGAAATGGCGCCGGTAGCCCTTTGCCCTTATCATATGACAGGGCAAAGGTAGCGCCGGCGCCATTTTGGTTCCTGTGACCCGACGTCACGAGTGCAGGAGATCGCTCCCGGACCCTCGCTGGACCCCAGGGACTTTTGGCCAGCCTGGGGGGGCCTCCTGACCCCCAAAAGACTTGCCAAAAGTCCAGCGGGGGTCCGGGAGCGACCTTCTGCACTCGGGCCGTATTGCCAATATTCAAAATGGCGCCGGCGCTACTTTTGTCCTCACTATGTCGACATAGTGAGGGCAAAGGTAGCGCCGGCGCCATTTTGCCCTCACTATGTCGACATAGTGAGGGCAAAGGTAGCGCCGGCGCCATTTTGAATATTGGCAAATCGGCCCGAGTGCAGAAGGTCGCTCCCGGACCCCCGCTGGACTTTTGGCATGTCTTGTGGGGGTCAGGAGGCCCCCCCCCAAGCTGGCAAAAAGTCCCTGGGGGTCCAGCGGGGGTCCGGGAACGATCTCCTGCACTCGTGACGTCGGGTCACAGGAACCAAAATGGTGCCGGTGCTACCTTTGCCCTGTCATATGGTAAGGGCAAAGGGCCACCAGCGCCATTTCTCTTAACGCAGCCATGGCCCGAGAGTGGGAGATCGCGCCGGGACCCCCCACTGGACCCCAGGTAATTTAAAACCTTTTCGGGGGGTTCGGGAGGGTGGGGGATTTCTTTTAAAGGGTCGAGGTGGATTTTAGGGTTGTTTTGGTGTGCCGGTTTTCCCGCCCTCCCCTGATTTACGATTTTTGACGATAAATTGGGGGAATTGTTATTGTATCGCGGCTCTAACAATTTTTGACGATTTAAAATATATCTGATGATTGTTTTAAATCGTCAAAAAACGATTCACATCCCTACTACAGAACAAAAGAATACACCATCATGGACTTCCGGTGATGATGTCACTGGCAAGGGAGGAAGCGATTTGAGCTCCGGGACCTCCCCGCCGGCCTTCCCTCGCAAGCCCCATGCCAAGGCAACGATACCTGCGGCACTAAGATTGGGAGTGCTTTTGCCATCGCCAGGCCCCTGCTGCAGCCACTTTCAGCGCTTGAGAGCAGCGGATGGTGGCAGATTTATCTGATTGAGCTGAAATTTTACAGAGAGTACTTTTACATGGATTGGAAAAATTTTGGGGGTTGGGAGATGAAAAATATTTCAGGTCACAAAATCATATACAACTAAGGGCCACCCTAATGTACATTCAAGACCCGGCCTCTAGAATGGGTCTCAGTATTGGGCCCAAGCCTAGGCTGAGTCCCCAGCACATCCAGGCCTAGACCTAGGCCCTGACATCGGATCTGGGCTTAGGCCAAGGTGTTAGGCCTGGGCCTATGCAAGGCCAAGGCATTGGACTGTCTCTAGGCCTCAGGCCAGCCGCTTCTGTGGATCCCCATGGACAGAGTAAGTGGGAGCTTAAGAATATCCTGATTCTGGCAATTTTTTGGGGGTGAGAGAGATGAGGTACAAGGTGGCCTGGGGAGGGCCCATTTTGGTTATTTTGTTTCATTTTATTTTTGCTTCTGCAAACTATAGAAACAAATATTAAATGAAATGAAACTCGGGGTAACACCCCCCCCCCCCCCAAAAAAAAAAAAAAAAGAAAAAATAATCAAAATATTTTTTCCTGGACATCTTTACCTTGGAGCAGTTGTGACAGGCTCTGAGCAGAAATCTGGTGTGGATTTCTAGTAAAAGAGAGTATTCTCCATACTCCTTGTTTCAGTGGAAGTTAAATTTGTGAGAGAAGTGGATTTACATTTAGCAGCAGATCAGTAGTGAAGACGTTCTGCATCAAGGAAGTAGCAGAAGCTGTACCAGTGTGAATTACCAGAGGATTCTCATTGGTGAAAACACAGGAGTGAAAAGATTCTTATTTCATTCTTTTGCAGGCAAAATGCCCTTGTGCATTTAGCTTGTATTCAGGTATCAGAAGAAGAAAGTTTGTGGCCTGAGATCTTTAAGGATTATCCTGATAGGGGTTTAGGAGAATCAGAGAAAGCTGTCTGCTAATGATTTGTACTGTATATGTGACTGTTTGGATTTATGTCTGGATATAGCCACCAGGAGCTTTGCTTTTGTGATTTGCCAAATTTTGGATCAACATTTGCTAATGTAGAAAGTGTATTTTTCCTGTGTAGTGACTTTGCCCTAACCTTTGCACCAAATCTGCCATTATATTGTGGAAGAGGATTAGATAGGGAACAGATTTATTTCAGGGTTAATTCAGGGCCGGATTTTAATTTTGGGCTCCCATAGGAAATGGGGAAGGGGTCCCCCCCCCCCCCCCCGAATTAATTGGAAGGTCGGGGTGATGACTCCCAATTCACCCCCTCAAGTCATCAGAATTATAGGAAGAGGGAAAGGAGGAGGATGTGGGGGGGAATTATTAGGAAGGGAATGGTGAATAAAACGGAAAATGTCATAATGCCTCTGTATCGCTCCATGGTGAGATCGCACCTTGAATACTGTGTACAATTCTGATCGCCGCATCTCAAAGAAGATATAGTTACGATGGAGAAGGTACAGAGAAGGGCAACCAAACTGATAAAGGTGATGGAACAGCTCCCTTATGAGGAAAGACTAAAGAGTTTAGGACTGTTCAGCTTGGAGAAGAGATGGCTGAGGGGGGGATATGTTAGAGGTGTTTAAATCATGAGAGGTCTAGAACAGGTAAATGTGAATCAGTTATTTACTCTTTCGGATAATAGAAGGACTAGTGGGTACTCCATGAAGTTAGCATGTAGCACATTTAAAACGAATCAGAGAAAGTTCTTTTTCACTCAATGCACAATTAAACTCTGGAATTTGTTGCCAGGGGATGTGGTTAGTGCAGTTAGTATAGCTGGGTTTAAAAAAGGTTTGGATAAGTTCTTGGAGGAGAAGTCCATTACTTGCTATTAATTAGTAGAGATGTGAATCGTGTGCCAGATCGTCTTAACGATCAGATTCGGCTGGGGGGGAAAATCTGATCATTAAGATATGTGAATTGGAATCGTTTTCGATTCCAATTCATATCGCTAATTTTTTTTTTAGGGAGGCCCGCACCGCTAAACCCCCCCCCCCCCCTCCAATACCTTTTAAAATTACCTGGTGGTCCAGGGGGGCCTCGGGGAGAGGAGAGATCCAGGGGGGCCTCTATAGGGGCTGATGAGTAAAGATGGCCGGCGCCATCTTTAAAGATGGCGCCGGCCATCCAGTGCTCCTACCATGTGACAGGGGTCGGCCAATGGCACGGATAACCTGTCACATGGTAAGGGCAAAGGGGCATCGGCGCCATTTTTTTTTAGAACAGCTGATGCCTGGGAACGGGAAATCTCTCCCCGAGACCCCCCTGGACCACCAGGTAATTTTAAAAGGTTTTCGGGGGGTCGGGAGGGTTTGTTGGTTTTTTTTTAGCGACGCGGGCCTCCCTAAATAAAAGTGTCGGGAGGGTGGGGGAGGCTAAGGGGGGTTGATTTAAAGGGTCGGGTGTTTTTTTTTTTTTTATCGGGCCATCGGCGCCATTTTAATTAGTGGCAGCCAAAATGGCGCCGATGGCTCGAGAGCGGGAGATTGCGCTGGGACCCCCCCCCCCCACTGGACCACCAGGTAATTTAACATTTTGGGGGGGTTCGGGAGGGTAAGGAATTGGTTTTAAAGGGTTGGGGTGGGTTTAGGGTTGTTTTGGTGTGCCGGTTTTCCCGCCCTCCCCCAAATAATTCCCGTGCTCTATTTAACGATACAATACAAATGCCCCTGACGATAAATCTGGGGCATTTGTATTGTATCGTGCACTCTAACGATTTAGGACGATTTAAAAATTATCTGACGATAATTTTAATTGTTCAAAAACGATTCACATCCCTATTAATTAGGAAGGAGGAATAGCCTAGTGGTTAGAGCAGTGGACTATGAACCAGGAGACCAGGGTTCAAGTCCTACTGTCACTCCTTGTGACCTTGGGTAAGTCACTTTATCCTCCATTGCCTCAGGTACAAAAAACTTAGATTGTAAGCTCTCTGGGGATAGAGAAATACCTATAGTACCTGCATGTAAACTGGTATGATATCTCAATTGAGATCAAATGTTGGTATATAAAAATAATAAATAAATACTCAAGTTGATTTAGAAAATAGCTACTGCTATCAGTAGCATGGGTTATATTTCATTTTTGGGTACTTGTAGCCTGGATTGGCCACTGTTGGAAACAGAATGCTAAGCTTGATGGACCCTTGGTCTGACCCAGTATGGCATGTTCCTATGTTCTTATGAGGCACGAAGGACCTAGTGGTTAGGGCAGTATGCTGTGAACCAGAGAACCAAGGTTCAAATCCTACTCTGCTCCTTATGACTTTGGATAAGTCCCTTCACCCTCCGTTGCCTCAAGTACAAACTTGGGACCTGATTTACTAAGACTTTTCTCCCAATCTGTATCTATGGGAAGATTGCTTAGTAAATGAGGATTCTAGATTGTAAGCCCTCTGGGGATAGGGACCTACCTACAGTACCTGAATGTAATCCTCTCTGAAGTGTCTGAAAGGAAGAATATAAATCATACAAATAAATAAAAATACCCTCTCCTCCAACCTGCTTATTATATAGAGCTGTGGCACCTTGACCCAGCTGCAGTAACTTTAGAAATGTAATTCAGCATGGGTCCTCCAGCTGCCTGTCACATGCTTAAGACCCTGCAGCAGCTCCCACCACCTCCTCTCACATGAGTTTCCTTTTATTATTATGAAAAACTGTGCTGAGGTGGGACAGAGGCAGGCCCTTGAGGGCTTGATGGGTGGCTGGAGGCCTCATGCTGAATTTCATTTTTGAAGTTGCTGCTTCCGCCAGATCGGGTCATTACCACTCTAGGTAACAGGTGGCTCAGAGACAGGCCTGGATAGAGGCAAGGCAGTGACAGCAACCTGTGGCTCCTATCAAAATTTGGCACATAGACTGTGGTCTGTCCCTAAATCTGGGCCTGGGTTATTTACCTCTTTAAATAGTATTATGATTAGGGAGCAACATGAAAGTAACTGATAGCAGGTTTAAAACAAGTCTAAGAAAATATTTTTTTCAGTCAACATACAATTAATTTGTGCAATTTATTGCTTCAAAGGATGCTGTCAAGGCTAATAGCACAGCCAGGTTTTAAAAAGGTTTGGACATGCTTCTGGAGGATAAGTCCATTAACAATTATTGGCCAAGCAGATGTGGAGATTGTTGCCTTTTCTGGGAGTACGCAACAGGAAAAGGACCTTCCTATCAGGAACCAGGGTAAAGATCACAAGTGACTCGTATTGATTGGACACTGTCAACGACAGGCGGTTGGACTGGTTTCAGGGCCAGTGCAAGAGTATTTTGGTGAGCTAGGTGAACCTTCAGTCATGCACCCCTTGTCCCCTCCCACATTTACCTAATGGCTGGAACTCCAACACAGCACTGTCTTCTTTGGCAGTACTGGCTTCCCTTCTCTGGGCCTTATGCTGGTGGGATTTTGCCATACCCAAAATTTTGGAGCTCTAGCTGACCACCTAGTTTGCCTAATGAAAGCACCAGTCCTGGTTGGATTGACCATTGTTCTGAAACAGAATGGCATTTTTTATGTTCTTACAGAGGTAATCAGTTAGTTATGCCCGTGGATAGATTATTTATTTTTTATTTTATTTTTTATTTAACAAGTTTTATATACTGTCATTCGGAAACGTCAAAATAACGCCATCATAACGGTTTACAAAATAAGGTTATAGGGATAAAGGGGTTAACAAGGGGTGTAAAAACATAACATATTATTAGGCTTAGTAGTAAACAAATTCATGCTTAAGATCAAAACGAGTTCATTCTTATTTTAGAAAAGTATAGTGCTGATATTCATTTAATCATGAGGTTGTAATGGAGGGCAGTGATGCTTAGTAGAGATGTGAATCGTGTGATCGATCGTCTTAACGATCGATTTCGGCTGGGAGGGGGAGGGAATCGGATCGTCGCCATTTGGGTTTTTAAAATATCGTGAAAATCGAAAACCGGCACACTAAAACATCCCTAAAACCCACCCCGACCCTTTAAAATAAATCCCCCACCCTCCCGAGCCCCCCCAAAATGCCTTAAATTACCTGGGGTCCAGAGGAAGGGTCCCGCTGTGATCTTCCACTCTCGGACCTCCGGTGCTTGTAGAAATGGCACCGGCGCTACCTTTGGTTTTTCCGTACGGAAAAACGATTCGCGGCAGGAGATCGCTCCCGGACCCCCGCTGGACCCCCAGGGACTTTTGGCCAGCTTGGGGGGGCCTCCTGACCCCCACAAGACTTGCCAAAAGTCCAGCGGGGGTCCAGAATGACCTGCAGTCGAATCATGTTGTCTACGGCCGGCGCCATTTTATTTATTTTTTATTTTTATATACCAATGTTCCTGTATAATATACATATCGCACCGGTTTACAGTGAAATCAAACTGATGCCTCTTGGGCAGCTTACAATGAAACATAAAAACTAACAATAAATAACTTGGACTGCCTCTTGGGCAGCTTACAATGAAATCAGAGTAACAATAAAGTACTTGGACAATAAGGAACTTGCAGAGAACTTACAATGAACAACAAGGCCTAATTAAACTGAGATATGGCACTATAAGAAACGTAAGTACAGAGGGAGAGGGGAATCAGGGTGTAAAGTGTCATTGTATTCCCCTGGTCTTAGTTCTCCGGAAGGCTTGGGCGAAGAGCCAAGTCTTTAGCTTCTTTTTGAATGTCCTGTGGCAGGGCTCTATGTGGAGATCCGGAGGGAGCGAATTCCAGAGAGGAGGGCCCGCCGTGGAAAGAGCGCGTTTCCTCAGAGACGTTTTTGCTGGCTGGGTAAGAAGTGTGTTCTTGTACGCATATCTGGTCGGTCTCTTAGAGGAGTGCTGTTGGAGTTGATAAGTAAGGTTGAGAGGGGAGATGTTGTGAATGGCCTTGTGTATCATCATAAGGCTTTTAAAGTGAATTCTATATTTAATCGGCAGTCAGTGTTGGTGCTGTAGGATGGGGGTGATATGCTCCCTTTTTTTAGTGTTTGTGAGAATTCTGGCTGTGGCATTCATGACCATCTGAAGTGGTTTGATGGTGCAAGCAGGGAGACCCAGCAGGAGTGAGTTGCAATAATCCAGTTTCGGGAGGATGATGGATTGAAGTACCAGGCGGAAGTCACGGTGGAGAAGAAGTGATTTTAATTTTTTTAGTACTTGCAATTTGAAGTAGCATTCTTTTGTGGTGTTGTTAACGAACTTGCTGAGGTTGAGTCGGTTGTCTAGTAGTACACCCAGGTCTCTCACTTGGGTAGTGCGGTCAATTGAGATGCTGGGACATTGGTTGGCGGTTGTGGGGAAGAGCGGGATGTAGTTTTCTGGAGCTATAAGAAGGATTTCAGTTTTGTTGGTGTTTAGTACCCGGTTGAGGCTGGAGAGTAGGGTGTTGATTGCTGCGAGGCATTTGGTCAAGAAAGACAAGGTTTTTTGAAGAGAATCCGCTATAGGGATGAGTATTTGTATGTCATCCGCATATAGGAAATGCATTAGCTTGAGGTTGGTTAGTAGTTGACAAAGTGGGAGAAGATAAATATTGAACAGAGTAGGTGACAGGGATGATCCTTGAGGTACCCCCATCTTTGAGTCACAGGGGTGAGACTCTTTACCTTGTATGACCTGTTTTCCAGAAACGATTTGAACCAATCTAGCGCTGATCCTGTGATTCCAATGTTGGCTAGACGCTGAATGAGGCAAGAGTGATTCACGGTGTCAAACGCTGAGGAGAGATCCAGTAGTGTGAGAAGGAACGGTTGGCCTTTTTCCAAATTAAGGAGAATGGTGTCTGATAATGTGGCTAATAGGGATTCAGTGTTCCTGGACTTACGGAATCCGAATTGGTTTGATGTAAGGATGTCATTTTCTTCTAAATAATCGGAGAGTTGTCGGTTTACCACCTTCTCCATGATTTTGGCAATCAAAGGAAGGTTGGCTATAGGTCTGAAGTTTGCTGGGTCTGTGGGCGGAAGGTTAGGTTTTTTGAGGAGAGGTTTGAGCATAGCCATCTTAAGTTGGTCCGGGACTTGGCCTTGCGAGAGCGAACGGTTTATGAGATCTGCTAAAGGTTTGGAAATGATGTTAGGGATGGAGAGCAGCAGATTGGAACGGATGTAGTCTAAAGGGTGTGACGAGGGTTTCATCTTCTTGAGGATGCTCTCTATTTCTAAGGCCGACGTCGGTTCGAAGGTGGAGAGAGCAACTGGGGTGGCGTTAAGTTGTTGGGGGGTTGGGTGCGATGGTTGAGAACTGGAGGTGGAAGTGAGATTCGGGTGATGGGAGAGCCCTTTAAGTGGGGTGACGAGTGAGGTAATTTTACTCTCGAAGTAGTCAGTCAGTTCATTGGCTTTGTTAGTCGCTTGTTCATCTGGAATGATGGGCGTGGCTGGTTTAGTGAGGGCTGAAACATAAGAGAACAAGGCTCTTGAATCGAAGACGAAGTGGTGGATCTTTTTGGAGAAAAATTCTTTCTTGGTTCTGTTGATGACATTTCTGTATGTATTAAGGCGAGCTTTATAGGCTAAGAGAGTTGTTGTGGAAGGGCTTTTCCGCCATTTGTGCTCCTTACCTCTAAGCTCTTGTTTGAGTGACTTCAGCTCGGGGGTGAACCAAGGTTTCCTGTTGTCTTTGCCCGGATTGATAGTTTTAGTGGTCAAAGGGCACACTTGATCTGCAACCTTTTTAGTGATGTTGATCCATGAGGTCGTGGCAGTGTTGGAGTCTGTTAGATCCAGGTGAACTAGTTCCTCGGTTAGATGTGCGCTAAGGAGATCTCTGGAGCAAGGTTTCCTGACTGATATTGAGATTGAGGGTGTTGTTTGTGGAGGGTGCTCCTTGATCTCTAGCGTAGACGAGATGATTCGGTGGTCTGTCCATGGTACCGGTAGGCAAGTTGGGATGGTGTGGGGCGAGATTCCTTCATTTATGAAGGTAAGGTCTAATGTATGACCTGCTTTATGGGTGGGCCCATTAACGATTTGTCTGAAACCCATATGGCTAAGTGAAGAAAGTAGGGTTTCACAGTTGGTGGAGCGCGGTTGAACATCGACGTGGAGGTTAAAGTCACCCATAAGGATGGCTGGTTTACCAATATTGAGGTATTTTGCCGTTAATTCAATAATAGGTGATGGGTCTGTCTCCAGTATTCCTGGAGGGGCGTAAATTAATCCGATTAGCAGATGTTTTGAGTTGAAGAGTGCAAATTCCAAGTTGTCTAAGGTGTTTGTAATCTGGAGGGTCAGGCCTAACTCTTTTTTTGGCTGCGAGGAGTAGCCCTCCTCCTCTTTTTTTGAGTCTCGGAATAGAGAGGAGGTCGTAGGTCTGTGTGGGCAGCTGATTTATAAGGACGGTGTCTGAGGTTTTTAACCAGGTATTTTTGCGCAAAATGGCGCCGGCCATAGACAACACGATTCGACTGCAGGAGGTCGTTCCGGACCCCCGCTGGACTTTTGGCAAGTCTTGTGGGGGTCAGGAGGCCCCCCCAAGCTGGCCAAAAGTCCCTGGGGATCCAGCGGGGGTCCGGGAACGTCTTCCTGCATGCGAATCGTTTTTCCGTCTGGAAAATGGCGCCGGCGCCATTTCTACAAGCACCGGAGGTCCGAGAGTGGAAGATCACAGCAGGACCCTTCCTCTGGACCCCAGGTAATTTAAGGCATTTGGGGGGGGGTTCGGGAGGGTGGGGGATTTATTTTAAAGGGTCGGGGTGGGTTTTAGGGTTTTTTTAGTGTGCCGGTTTTTTCGCCCTCCCCCTTCCCCTGATTTACGATTTTTTGACGATTAATCGGGGGAATTGTTATTGTATCGCGGCTCTAACTATTTTTGACGATTTAAAATATATCGGACGATATTTTAAATCGTCAAAAAACGATTCACATCCCTACCAGCAGGGCTGGCGTGTCCCAATAGGCAAACTAGGTGGTTGCCTAGGGCACCAGCTATTACAGAATGGCAAAGAACGGCCATATGGGGGCCGCGAGCAGAGCCTATCCTGCTGGCAGCCAAGAGAAGTAGAGACTCAGTGGGCCACGAGCAGCACCCATCCTGCTCAGCTGCTGAAAAATTCAGACACTGGGCAGTATCCATCCTGCTCGCTGCCGAGAGAAGCAGAGACATTGCAGGATGCAGGCAGTGCCCATCCTATTAGTGCCCCAGAGAAGCAGGCAATGAATGGTGCCTCTTTTTGTGTTTGAATGAGAGAGATTGTGTGTGTCGGAAAGAGTGAGGGTGCCTGTGCGAATGAGTCAAGGAACCTAAGTGTCTGTAAGGGAGGGGAGAGAGGTAAAAGGCAGAAGGTTCGCCTAGGGTGCCTAATACTCTTGCACCGGTCCTGCGTACCAGGGTCTGGTATCTCCTCACCTATCTTTTTTTTTTTGTAATATTGGCTGCGCAGGTTGCCTTGGTCCCTGTCCCTTTAAGACGTTGGCCGTGGACTCGGGGTTATTCAGTATCCCGTCATGCAGTGGGGCTAGTGAGTTCTCGGAAGCGCGCGGTGGACGCAGTTTGGAGCGTTGCAAGCGGCGCCTATTTTTCTCCTTCTGCTGTGCTCAGCGTTGCGGTGCTGTTATTTGCTCCGCGCCGCAATTATTGCGGCTTGTGACGGGGATCCGGCGCCCAGTCACGCTCCGGCTCCCCGTCACGTCCTGCGGCTGAAAGGCGGCGCCAAGGCTGCTTGCAGCGCTCCTGGCCCAGACATGGCCACCGGTTTCTCCTTCGGGGCCGGTACGGCCACTGCCACCCTGGGGGCTTCGGCGGCGGGAGCAGGCACTGGAGGAGGGTTTTCTTTTGGATCAGCGATAGCGAGGTGAGAAGGGGAAGGTTTCCTGATTGGGTGTAAGTAAACGGAATAATTAACTGTTAGGAGTTGCAGTAAGACCACGAGCCCAAGTTTTGAAGAAGCTCAGTTTTTGTTAGTTGTTTCCTTTTAGGATTTTTTTTTTTTGGAATTTTTTTGCAAACTGATAGCCGGGGTGGGGGTCTGTGACTCCTTCTTTGGTCTGAGGACGTTTTTTCTTGGAGCTAGTGTCAAGGCTTTGAAGAAACTGAGTAAGAATATGCAAAAATGGAAAACTAACGTGTTTTCTGATGGTGAATTATTAAACTAAATTACATTTTTTCAAAACTCGTTGTAGGCTGTTTCTTGTTTTTTCTTGGAGAATTGCTGCAGACGTGGTGGAAAATAGTGAATTTTGTCAGTTCTTCAAAGATTTGTCTTAGTTTTGTTTCAAAAATATTTTAGTTGTAGTAGAGCACGTTTTTCACCTGTTAGATTTTTCTGTTTAATACTACATGAAGGTATTTGCAAAAACAGGTATTATTGTTTGACATTCTTTTAGTTGATTTCCTAGGAGCAGCATTGTGGGGTTTTGTTTTTAATTTTGTAAATACAAAATCTACAGCAAATGAAGTCATTGTTCTTGTCTTAAAATACTGTGGTCCAGAGTTCTGCTTTCAACAGAAATAAATCTCCATTATTTTGTCTATGTTCAGATTAAAGTACTTTATCCATCTACTTCATAAGTCTTTCTTTTTATTGTAATTTCTAGACGTGTAGGTAGGTGTTTTTGTTTGGAGTATCACATGGACAAACACAGGAATAAAGTATACTATTTTATTTTGTTTATTGGATTAACTTAAAGTCCTCTCCTCTCAGTGCTCCCAATGCATAAGCGTTGGCAAGTTAAATGTAAGACATTGATAAAACAGGCTAAGAAAGAATTTGAAAAGAAGTTGGCTGTAGAGGCAAAAACTTTTTAAAATATATCCGAAGCAGCCTGCGAGGGAGTCAGTTGGACCGTTAGATAATCGAGGGGTTAAAGGGGCACTTAGAGAAGATAAAGCCATCGCGGAAAGATTAAATGATTTCTTTGCTTCAGTATTTACTGAAGAGGATGTTGGGGAGGTACCCATACTGGAGAAGGTTTTCATGGGTAATGATTCAGATGGACTGAACCTAGAAGATGTGGTAGGCCTGATTGATAAACTGAAGAATAGTAAATCACCTGGACCAGATGGTATACACCCCAGGGTTCTGAAGGAACTAAAAAAACGAAATTTCAGACTTATTAGTAAAAATTTGTAACCTATCATTAAAATCATCCATTGTACCTGAAGACCGGAGGATAGCTAATGTAACCCCAATATTTAAAAAGGGCTCCAGGGGCGATCCGGGAAACTACAGACCAGTTAGCCTGACTTCAGTGCCAGGAAAAATAGTGGAAAGTGTTCTAAACATCAAAATCACAGAACATATAGAAAGACATGGTTTAATGGAACAAAGTCAGCATGGCTTTACCCAGGGCAAGTCTTGCCTCACAAATCTGCTTCACTTTTTTGAAGGAGTTAATAAATATGTGGATAAAGGTGAACCTGTAGATGTGGTGTACTTGGATTTTCAGAAGGCATTTGACAAAGTTCCTCATGAGAGGCTTCTAGGAAAAGTAAAAAGTCATGGGATAGGTGGTGATGTCCTTCCGTGGATTACAAACTGGATTAAATGGACAATTTTCTCAGTGGAAGGGCCTCAGGGATTTGTATTGGGACTCTTACTTTTCAATATATTTATAAAAGATCCGGAAAGAAATACGACGAGTCAGGTAATCAGATTTGTAGATGATACAAAATTGTTCAGAGTAGTTAAATCACAAGCAGATTGTGATAAATTGCTGGAAGACCTTGTGAGACTGGAAAATTGGGCATCGAAATGGCAGATGAAATTTAATGTGGTTAAGTGCAAGGTGATGCATATAGGGAAAAATAACCCATGCTATACTTACAGTGTTAGGTTCCATATTAGGTGCTACCACCCAAGAAAGAGATCTAGGCGTCATAGTGGATAACACTTTGAAATCGTCGGTTCAGTGTGCTGCAGCAGTAAAAAAGGAAAAAATGTTGAATTATAAGAACATAAGAAAATGCCATACTGGGTCAGACCATACAATTCTGGTTGCCGCATCTCAAAGATATAATTGCGATGGAGAAGGTACAGAGAAGGGCGACCAAAATGATAAAGGTGATGGAACAGCTCCCCTATGAGGAAAGACTAAAGAGGTTAGGACTTTTCAGCTTGGAGAAGAGATGGCTGAGGGGGGATATGATAGAGGTGTTTAAAATCATGAGAGGTCTAGAACAGGTAGATGTGAATTGGTTATTTAGTCTTTCAGATAATAGACTAGGGGGCACTCCATGAAGTTAGCATGGGGCACATTTAAAACGAATGGGAGAAAGTTCTACGTCACTAAATGCACAATTAAACTCTGGAATTTGTTGCCACAGGATGTGGTTAGTGCAGTTTGTATAGCTGTGTTTAAAAAAGGATTGGATAAGTTCTTGGAGGAGAAGTCCATTACCTGCTATTAATTAAGTTGATTTAGAAAATAGCCACTGCTATTACTAGCAATGGTAACATGAAATAGGCTTAGTTTTTGGGTGCTTGCCAGGTACTTATGGCCTGGATTGGCCACTGTTGGAAACAGGATGCTGGGCTTGATGGACCCTTGGTCTGACCCAGTATGGCATGTTCTTAAGGTACAAGACAGATAGTGGTGAAATGATACCAGTCAGAGGAAATGCCAGAAATGTAACAGGGGTGCCTTGCGGAGGATTGTTCAGCAGAATTCTTCCAAGTGGCCACAGCCAGTGGCTCACAGAAATGCTCTCAGTCCTTGCTAAAGCAGCTTTCTAACCTTGAGCTGTGCAGTAATGGTGTCTCTGCAAGGAGCGTTTCCTCTGAAACGACCCTTGTACTCAGATAATGACATTTTGCCATTATCTGTCTCGTACCTTTCTCTTAATTGAATTTGCTGGTACCTTATTTTTCAGAATCACTGGACTAAAATTTATTTCACACGTCATCTTCTAGTTACATCAGTGTTCTCTGGGCCTCTGTCCCTCCCGATGCAGCCCATGTGGCGAAACATGGTCTGTGCCAGGGGACCGAATCCTCGCTATAAGGATTTCTGAATAAAAGGTGGAAATGCATGCTCTGTTTTCCAGTTTTGTGATTAAATTCATTACAAGGATCCGTGATTCTTTAGCCTTATACCAATTCTATTTATGGTTATCCCCTTTACGTGCTTACTTTTGTGACGCTTGCAATAGGGCTACGGATCCAGTGGAGTCAGTTTCTTCAGCCCTTCTCCACCACAGTCCAACTTATGGAACCGATGCGAGAGGACATTCGTTGGTGGCTACAACCAGAAGCATTGCAGGCTGGTGTTCCACTTTGGCTCCACACCAAGTGATTCTCACAACAGATACCTCCTCCAAGGGTTGGGTGCACATTTACAGCATTAGAAGGCACAGGGACTCTGGTCCCTCAAGGAAAGCACGTTTCAAATCTGCTGAAGCTCAGAGCGATGCATTACACAGTTGCACATTCCAACACCTGCTTCTAAAGAAGAATATCATGATCCATATGGACAATCAGGTTGCCATGTTTTACATCACAAACAGGGAGGCACCGGATCATGGACCCTTTGCAGGGAGGCTCTGCTAATCCAGGAATGGGCCAACTGAACTGCCGCCATCCTACAGGCAATGTACCTACCAGGTATTGCAAACATGGAAGCAGACATTCGGCAGAATATTTCCCCCGCACAAATGGTCCCTGTTGCAAAAGGTAGCTAATGGCTGGGGCTGCCCATTGGTTGACCTGTTTGCCACAGAAAAGAACCGGAAAATGACTTGCTTCTGTTTCATTTGGCCCAGCCCTCATCAGGAAGTTCAGGACACTTCTCTCATGGAAAAAGGGCCTACTGTATGACTTCCTAACAATACTTTTTTTTAAAATTCTTTATCAGTTTTTTAGCATACAGTGCGAAAAATAGTTTAGATCACTATATCAGCAAACTTAATTTCCACAAAAAGTTATAAAGAAACAGAAGAGACTGAGACATATAATATGGAACAATTCTGTTAGACGGTTACAATATTAGGAGAAGTGTAGCAGCTATTTATTCAATTATTCACCTGGTTGGTTAGGTATTACTGGCAACTTCTTTATACTCTCTAAATAATTTCTCATTTGTTCAGGTTTATAATAGGTAAACCTTTTCCCTTGATGTTGCATTAGACATTTACACGGATATCTAATGTTAATCTGTGCCCCAATCTTTCTGGCTTCTTGACTTAATCCAACAAAAAATTTTTCTACGAATCTGTGTATCCTTTACAATATCAGGATATATCTGTAGTTTTTGACCGAGAAACACTTTATTTTGATTTTTCAAAAAGGTTCTTAGAACAAAGTCTCTTTCTGAAGGAAAATTGAAAGAAACTAATAAAGTACCTCTCTGTTCAATTTGTTCTTCTGAAGGGGTTTCTAAATAAGCTGTCAAATCTAAATCAAGATTAATATTAGGGTAATCTTTCTTTCCTTCATTTCCATTTCTTACCAAAGGAATAAAGTAGATTTTTGAGATTTGTGGTAATTTATCAGGAGGTATTAATACATCCTTTAGATATTTTTTAAATTGTTCTTTGAGAGAAATCAATTTAACATTAGGAAAATTAAGAATTCTCAAATTCAAATATCGCATTTTATTCTCCATATTTTCTAACCTCCTTCTTAATCCTAACTCTGATTGAATCATTGTTTGTACCTTCTGAACAGATGTTATCTTGTTTGTAATCTCAACAATTAGCTCTACATTTTTATTTATCCTAGGTTCAATCAAAGATAACATTTCTTGAGAATTATTCATTGAGGTGACTAGTAAAGATATTGATTTTTCCATTGTTATTGCTTGTCAAATTGTTTCCAATGTAATTACCTTAGGTTTATCTATTTTAGGTATAATTATACCAGCACTTACCATCCCTACTCGGCAGGTTTCGGAAATCACTTGGATTTCCCCTGTCAAATCACCTCCCTCCTCCTCCATTGATTTTCTTGTAATTCCCACAGTGACTCCCTCTGCCTCCAGAATTCCTTTGGTACCTTCCCCAGGGACCTGGAGCAGTCCCTGTGGGTTTCCAAGAAAAGGGGATGGGGGGATGACCGGTGCACCTGGGGACAAAGATGTTTGTCCAAGAGGGGATAGGTTTTGTTCCTTCGCCAAACCCTCAGTGGACTGTTCTCCCGGTGTAGAAGCTGCAGCTGGGGTAAAGAAACCTTGTATTTTCGTTTGGATAGGGGAATTTTGGGCAGAGGCAGTGGACTCTGTCCTCAATCGCCCCTTCCGCTTAGTATGAGGCATAACTAAATAATTAACAGTAGATAGAGGCTTCCTACCAAACTCTTCTTCCTGAATTTCCCCAGAGTCTTCTGATGAGGAGAAAAACATTCAAAACACAAAACAAGCAATTTAAAAGAGAAAACAATAGAATTTATAAAAAGTCCAAAACAAAGTCGAAAATAAGTTGCGTGCGCCCAAGGGGCGCGCATGGCTTAGGCGATGCGCCGCAGCTTTACCGGGTAATAATGCCCAGCTGGAGTGACGTCACACGGGAGGGTGGGGCTTCGGGGACACCGTCGGGGCTAGGTCCAGCGAGACCTTACCCCCGGAGCACTGAGCAGTTCTTTTCACCTCCTTTTTGCAAGTTTCACGAAGAATTCTTTCTCCCCCTAACAATACTTTTTTAATATGCAAAACTGTTTAAAAAAATGTGTACAGGACCACACTAAATGTTCATAGCTTGGGTAATAAAATCCCAGGCTGTAACTTAAGGAAGGACAAAAAAGGGGGAAGAGTAGCTCTTTATGTCAAAAACAATATTCAAGCGATTGAACTGCAAAGAACATGGGATAGGGAAGAAACATTTTATGTATAGTCCTAAAAAAAAAAAAAAAAGGCTTCCATTTTTACGGGTGTGGTCTACAGACCTCCGATTCAGACAAAAGAACTGGGCAGAGATCTGATCAGACATCCAAAAGGTGGGAAAGAAGGAAGGAGTGTTGCTCTTTGGAGATTTTAATCTGCTGGGTATAGACTGGAGAATCCCTTCTGCAGAATCTACAAGAAGTAGAGGGCGTGGATGCCTTACAAGAGGCTGAACTCTAATGGTAATGGAACACACAAGGGATGGAGTTATACCTGACCTAGTGCTTAATAACGAGGATAATGTCTCTAACGACCAGGTGATCATCAGATGGTATGGTCTGATATCGCAAATAGGATACGGAGAGATTACACTAAGATCTGAGTTTTGAATTTCAAAAATATGGTCTTAATCGAAATGAGGAAGAACTCAGACTGGGAGAAAACATGGGAGATGGAACAGTGGAACAAATTTAAAAGGAGCTATTACAAAGGCAACAAATCTATATATTAGAAAAGAAAACAAAAGTAAGAGGAATAAGAAACCAATGTGGTTCTCAGAGGAGGTGGCTGAAAGAATAAAGGCAAAAAGAACAGTATTCAAGAAGTATATATAGGATCCCAAAAAGAGGAGCACAGAGAAGAATATCTGAATCTGAGGGAGATGAAGAAAAGTCAGGAAAGCAAAAGGTCATGCGGAAGACAGGCGAAGAAATGGCAGAAATATTAAACAAATGCTCCAGCTCAGTGTTTACTAACAGGCCAATACGGTACAGTGCGCTACGGTGGCGCGCACTGTTAACCCACGATTGGACGTGCGTTTTTGAGCTAGCTTTACCCCTTATTCAGTAAGGGGTAATAGCGCATTGAAAATGAGCGTCCAACCCCCCCCCCCCCCGAACCTAATAGTGCCCGCAACATGCAAATGCATGTTGATGGCCCTATTAGGTATTACCGTGCAATACAGTAAGCAAAATGTGCAGCCAAGCCGCATATTTTACTTTAAGAAATTAGCGCCTACCCAAAGGTAGGCGTTAATTTCTGCCGGCGCCGGGTAAGTGCACAGAAAAGCAGTAAAAACTGCTTTTCTGTGCACCCTCTAACTTAATATCATGGCAATATTAAGTCGGAGGCCCCAAAAGTTAAAAAAAAAAAAAAAAAAAAAAAAATGGGCCCTCGGGTCGAAAACCGTACACTCAATTTTGCCGGCGTCCTGTTTCCAAACCTGTGGCTGTCAGCGGGCTTGAGAACCGACGCCGGCAAAATTGAGTGTCGGCTGTCAAGCCCGCTGACAACCGCCGCTCCTGTCCAAAAAGAGGTGCTAGGGACGCGGACCCTAATTTAAATAAATTACTGTATCGCGTGCACAGGAGAGTGTCCCATGATTTTTACTGTATCGGCCTGTAAAGAAGACCCTGGAGGAAGGCCCGTTGCTGGTTGACAAGACCATAGATGGGAGTGGAATAAACAAAACTCATCCTTTTACGGAAGAGAATGCATGGAAAGAGCTAGGAAAATAAAGTGGGCAAGGCCATGGGGCTGGCTGAGGTACATCCCAGGATACTGAAGGATCTCAGATGTGCTGGTAAGACCACTGAAATGGGATTGGTGCCGTGAGATTGAAGGTGGTGGTCCTGCTTCACAAGTGATAGAGAGGAGGCTGGAAACTACAGGCCGGTTAACGCCACCTCTGCAGTGAGAAAATTAATTGAGACTTTACTGGAGGAAAGGATGATGAACTATCTACAATCCAGTGGGTTGCTTGACCAGAGGCAGCATAGATTCACCAGGGGATGGTCCTGTCAGACAAATCTGATTCAGATTTTTTGAGTGAGTAGAGAATTGTATCAGAGAAAAGCACTCTGTGATTTACTCGAATTTTGATTTAAGAGAGTTTGAAGTCTGGTTGAGTATTTGACATTGGGATTCATTGCCAAGAAGTAAGAGCCATGCATCTAGGGTGCAGTAATCCAAAAGAGCTGTATCTGATGGGCAGTGAAACACTAATTTGCACGAACTGGGAGAAGGGAAGTTGGGGTAATAGTGTTTGGCGATCTGAAGGTGGCGAAGCAATGTGACAAGGTGATAGTTAAAGCTAGAAGAATACTGGGATGCATAGAGAGGAATAACCAGTAAGAAAAAAAAGAGGGTGGTGGTGTTTTCCTTGTGGAAGGCTTTGGTGAAGTCTCACCTGGAGTACTGAGTTCAGTACTGGAGCCTATACCTCAAAAAGAATTGAAACAGGATGGAGGCGGTCCAAAGAAGGGCAACCAAAA